>NC_079195.1:42468537-42778537 GCF_029499605.1 Hyla sarda
TCTTACATTTTTATACTATATCCATTTATTTTTGTCATGTGAATTTATCTATCTCCTAACTCTATATATCATGTACCCTTCTAATGTTTATAGTATCGATCTATCTCATATCTATCTATCTATCTATCTCATATCTATCTATCTATCTCATATCTATCTATCTATCTCATATCTATCTATCTATCTATCTATCTCATATTTATAGTATCTATCTCGCTCTTATATTATCATCTATCTATCTCACATCTATCTATTTATTTATCTATATTGTATCCATCTTTTTATCTCTATCTCTTTCTATGAAAAAATGTATATCTCATCTCTCTCTCTCTTTTTCTCTCTCCCTCCCCCTGTCTTTCTCTCTCTCTTTCCCTCTCTCTCTCTTTTTCTTTCCCTCTCTATTTCTCTCTCCCTTTCTCTTTCTCTCTCTCTCTCTCGCTCTCTCTCTCTCTCTCTCTCTCTATCTCTCTATTTCTTTCTCTTTTTCTTTCTATTTTCTTTCTCTCTATCTTTCTCTTTCTCTCTCTCTCTCTCTATCTATCTCTATCTCTCTTTCTTTCTCTTTTTCTTTCTATTTTCTTTCTCTCTATCTCTCTTTTTTTCTTTCTCTCTCTCTCTCTCTCTCTCTCTCTCTCTCTCTCTCTCTCGTTTTCTTTCTCTCTCGTTTTCTCTCTCTCTCTATATCTCTATTTGTATGTATATTCATAGTATCTGCCTATGTTATTTATGTTAATTGTTGATGTTTACATGAAAACCCATCACACAGCACATAGTTTCTAGTGGACAATCTGTGATGCCCATGGAATTGTTGCTTTGGACATTGTATATACACGTCTGTATACAGTAAGAAGTATCAGGCCATGTCATGGTATCTGTGTGGGGTTGGACTGGAGAATAAAGCCCATCACAGAGGAGACCCCCAGCCTTCCTTTCATGCAGGGGCAGCAGAATGCAGTGCACTTGAGTCCTCCTGGGCTGCTCCTCTCCTCTCCAGAGTTGGGGGTTTGAGTCCCTCTTGTCATATAGTGTGAGGAGAGGGCAAAGCTGCCACACTCGGGCTGATTGTTAGTGTGCCAGCCTGTGTGAATGGAAGACACAGAAGAACAAGGCCCAGGGAGGTGCCATTGTAGGGGCAGGCTGCAGTGAATGGAAGCTTCTGAGCTGCTAGGAAGGTGGGAAGGAGAATGGCTTTTTATTGGATTCAGGGACAATAGGTGTGTGCTGGGGACAAAACCCTCCACAGAGGCCAGATTGACGTTCCTCTATATACCCCATTGATTCCCAAAGTAAGGTTATTATTAAGCCTCTGCTGAGCCCAGGGATGGAGAATGTGGCCAGTGTGTTCCCTATTCTGAGGCTGGAGAATGGAGGTAAAGGGAGAGCAGGGGGTGGAGGAGGCTGATTAGGGAGACAGCTATGTCCTGGCCGGGCCTTTCAGCAGGAGGCTGCCAGCCTCAATGCCAGGTCATTATTGCAACATGTCTAGCAATTTGCCTGGGACAGAGGGGGAAGGGACAGGAAGGAGGCCACAGAAAAGCCCCAAATGTGTCAGGAGAAACACGGGGGCAGCTACATGGAGCATTACATGACCCGAATATCACCCGAATATCACCCAGAGCCCTCAGGCTTAGAGAACATATAGTTATTGTATTGTATATAGATGCGGAGATTGGACTTCTCACCAGTGACAATGCAACATTGTATCAGGAAGGACAAGACGCAGAGCTGTATATACTCTACACTATACTTACCCACTACTCCTCCTCCTCCTTATACTACTACTACTACTACTCCTTATACTACTATTAATACTACTACCACTACTACTACTACTAATAATAATACTACTACCACTACTATTCCTTATACTACTACTAATACTACTACTCCTTATACTACTACTACTACTACTACTACCACTACTACTACTACTACTACCACTACTACTACTCTTTATACTGCTACTACTCCTTATACTACTACTACTACTACTACTACTCCTTATACTACTACTAATACTACTACTACTCCTCATACTACTACTAATACTACTACTACTACTACTCCTAATACTACTCCTCCTCCTAATACTACTCCTACTAATACTACTATTCCTCCTCCTACTACTACTCCTAATACTACTACTAATACTACTATTACTCCTAATACTACTACTATTACTCCTCCTAATAATACTACTACTACTCCTAATACTACTACTACTACTACTACTAATACTACTATTACTCCTAATACTAAAATATCGCATTTAGATTATTGGGCTATACGGGTACCCATGGTTATAGATAGTCATCACCTAATGAATCAATATAACATATAATATACCAAACGGAAAAACAAGGTGCTTAAAACTTAACTTTAAAAGTTAATTTTTAAGCACTTTTTCCGTTTGGGATATTATATGTTTTACTCCTACTACTACTCCTACTATTACTACTTCTAATTCTACTACTTCTCCTACTCCTACTATTACTACTAAGGCTAGGCACTGTCCATTTGTCACAGAACTACATTAATCTCAAGGCTTTATACAGCTCCCGGATGGTACAGTAATACACATTATATATCCAAATGTCTGGACGACATTGGTGACATCTTACATCTATAATATAATGTCTGTCTCCTATCTTTCTATGTATCTGACTATACATGAATGTTTATTTTTGTAATATTTTATTACTATCTCAAATCATTAAGTCCGATCTTCCAATGTTTTTCTTTCTTTCTATTGTATATGATAGGGGGGTCAGTTTGAACTGCGATTATCATTCTTATCATATCATTATTATAATATTATCATATTATGTTTATCATATAATTATACTACTGTCACATATGCTACAATAATAATAATAATATTGCAAACATTATATTTATATACTGCAGTGGAATGCAGGGACCAGCGCTCACCTATTCGGTATATATACATTTTGTTTCCTTCTGAAGAGCAGCAACTACTATTTGGACACTGCTATTCTAGTTCTGTCCTCCTGTATACTCTTTGTGTAATGTTTTCTGATGTCCTGTATATTTTGTAATATCCTGTATAATGTGGGACGACACATAATGCTTTACATGATAAGTAACTGCTTGTTACTCCTAGAGGAAGGATATGTCAGTGAGAACACAAAGCAATTACATATATATATATATATATATATATATATATATATATATGATTTACACAATTCCTATAGCATGGTATATAGTACATAGGGTATAAGTCATTATAAAACTGGTAATTTTATCTTTGGAAAATAGAAATATATAATTATTGTAGCAGTAGTAATAATAATAATAATAATCATCATCCACAATTTACTCTATAATGTCCGAAAATAGATCTCTGTATATCCTATAATATATCCGGGGGTTCACAGGTCACACCTGTTGGGTGGATGTACCAGGTTAGTGAACCATTCATTCTATGAGATGGACTTGGCCCTTTAGATGTTGCCCCTCTCGATGTTGCCCCTCTAGATGTTGCCCCTCTAGATGTTTGAGATTACACTTTGCTGGGGATTGCTGAGACTTCTTGTTCTACCGCAGCAGGAGAAGTAAATGTTCCGTATTGTATCAGTCATATAACTAATTACTACATGTGAACTTAAACCTGTAAATCTGCAACTACAACTCCCAATATATTTGGCGGCACATCTGCAAGGGACACATCAGGGGGTCCTTACAAGGGGGGGGGGGGGTACAGTAGAGACGCATTTGTCACTGACTCCCAATATACCTGGGGATCATCTATAAGGTCACAGGGTACACTCTCATAGTCTCTCAAGGATCATCATCATCCTCCTCATCATCATCTTCCTTATCATCCTCCTCCTCCTCATCATCCTTATCATCATCCTCCTCATCATCATCCTTATCATCATCCTCCTCATCATCATCCTTATCATCCTCCTCCTCCTCATCATCATCATCCTCATCATCATCCTTATCATCATCCTTATCATCATCATCATCCTCATCCTTATCATCATCCTTATCATCATCATCCTCCTCATCATCATCCTTATCATCCTCCTCCTCCTCATCATCATCATCCTCATCATCATCCTTATCATCATCCTTATCATCATCATCCTCATTATCATCATCCTTATCATCCTCATCATCATCCTCATTATCATCATCCTTATCATCCTCATCATCATCCTCATTATCATCATCCTTATCATCCTCATCATCATCCTCATTATCATCATCCTTATCATCCTCAGAAATGTTTGTCAGATACTTTTGCACAATAACATTTAGCAGTGAATACATTTCATGAATATATTAAATGGACAAAATAATTTCTGGTCCCTGATCTGTGGGAAAGACGCAGCAAGACCCCAACAGATCTGTCCTGACAATGCGACTTTACAGCGGTAAACAGGTAAGGAATGGGAAATGTCAACTCAGAAGATGGAAAAAACATAACACACCTATCTACCACCTACCCCATACACTGCAGATTCATGTATCCTCACTCATAATACAGTCACTAAGGTTCTAAGTAACCCTTATTCTCATCCTCCAGTTATTCTACACAGCCTTCATCCTCATCCTCTACTTAATCTATGAAGCCTCCATCCATATAGTACAGTCACTTTCTTCAGCCTCCATAATCTCCACCCACCGGTGTTCTATGCAGCCTCCATTTTACAGTCACTTACATTCTAAGTATCCGTCATCCTCATCCTTTACTTACTGTATTAAGCCTCCATCCAAAGTAACTGGGGTTCTATAGCCTCCATTATCCTTCTTCAGTAATTGGGGTTCTCTGTAGCCTCCATTATCCTTCTTCAGTCATTGGGGTTCTATAGTCTCCATTATCATTCTTCAGTTATTGGGGTTCTATAGCCTCCATTATCATTCTTCAGTTATTGGGGTTCTATAGCCTCCATTATCATTCTTCAGTTATTGGGGTTCTATAGCCTCCATTATCATTCTTTAGTCATTGGGGTTCTATAGCCTCTATTGTTATTCTTCAGTTATTGGGGTTCTATAGCCTCTATTATCATTCTTCAGTTATTGGGGTTCTATAGCCTCTATTTTCATTCTTCAGTTATTGGGGTTCTATAGCCTCTATTATCATTCTTCAGTTATTGGGGTTCTATAGCCTCCATTATCATTCTTCAGTTATTGGGGTTCTATAGCCTCCATTATCATTCTTCAGTCATTAGGGTTCTATAGCCTCCATTATCATTCTTCAGTTATTGGTGTTCTGTGTAGCCTCTATTATCATTCTTCAGTTATTGGGGTTCTCTGTAGCCTCTATTATCATTCTTCAGTTATTGGGGTTCTATAGCCTCCATTATCATTCCTCAGTTATTGGTGTTCTGTGTAGCCTTTATTATCATTCTTCAGTTATTGGGGTTCTATAGCCTCCATTATCATTCTTCAGTCATTGGGGTTCTATAGCCTCCATTATCATTCTTCAGTCATTGGGGTTCTATAGCCTCCATTATCATTCTTTAGTCATTGGGGTTCTATAGCCTCCATTATCATTCTTCAGTCATTGGGGTTCTCTGTAGCCTCCATTATCATTCTTCAGTTATTGGGGTTCTACAGCCTCCATTATCATTCTTCAGTCATTGAGGCTCTCTGTAGCCTCCATTATCCTTCTTCAGCCACCTACAATCACCTCTGGATTTCTTATCATTTTGCTCCCCTCTATTCACCCTACATTATACACTTCTCCTTGTAGCCAATAGTGCTGTTTTCATATTAAGCAGATCCTCTTAGGCTCGTCACATCATCCAAAAATATACACATCACCATGAAACTGCTTGATTTCCAACCCAGTCTGGCCCAGCAGGACCCAGGATCTCATCCTATACACAAGAGCCAGTAGCCATGCTGGAGAGGTGACCGGTCACCAGGGAGGCTATGTCATTAGGGAGATGCCCTGAAGGACAGTTTTGGAGCCTTGCAGACAATCCAGTCTGTTTTATCCCATATCACATAACAGTGTCACCCATGAAGAGTGACACTCCCTAACCAGCGCTCCTATCTCTCCTTATATCTCCATTAAGGCATTTAGACCCTGACTAGGGAATTCATGTATTGTCTTAAGAGAGTGATCAGGGTCTTCTTCCTTCATATATCTTCATGTGTCTGGGCTTCTAGGGAGGAAAGTGCCACAAACATCCTCTGATTGTAGTAAATAAAGCTGGAGACAGGGAGGCTTTGAGGAATCCTCCCAGAATGTAGGACACTTGAGATTGTATCAATGTATCTGTACCTGCACCTTCCAGCTTCCCACACCCTACTCCCATAATGATGATGTATGGGCACAAGTGATGGTGACCTGGGATCAGAGGCGTAACCGGCAGCTCCTGGGCTCCAGTGCAAAATCTGTAACAGTGCCCAGAAACCATTATAATACTGGTGATTTCTTATGTGTCAGATGGGCCCTCAGGTACCCACTGTTACCTATTTCCCTGTCTGGGATACATTTCTACTCCATCCTGGATGCTATTCTTGAAAATGTGGGAATTTGGTTTTTTTTTCCAGGAATGTACTAATTCGACATTTAGGCTAGGTTTCCACTTTTTTTTTATTTTTTGGGCAAAAACACCAATAAAAACGCCCATTCTGCCGCATGGCATTTTTTTTTGTGAAAAAAACTCTGTGGCCAGATGTTAGCTGCAAGTCAATAGGGAACTGCAAAATGCCATATCCACTTGACTTTTTCAGTTTGATGTTTTTTTTAAATCCTTTTGGTGTTTTTCTGCAATTTTGGGCTCCTTGTCAGTTTTTCAAAAACAACCTCTTATTGAGACTTTGGCGTTTTTTCTGGAAAATCTTGGAGTTTTACTCCCATAGAAGTCATAGAAATCGCCATGTGGGTTTTAACTTTGGCATTTTTGCTGGCGTTTTTTTAGGTGTTTACAAAAAAAATTAAATAAAAATAAAACAAACAAAAAAAACAAGTGGAAACCTAGCCTTAGAATTTTTTTTTTTTTTTGCAATAAACATATTAATTGTGCTTTAATGAAGATGAAATTGCCCAGACCTTCTGTGTGACCCGAACATTGCTGGAGGTAAGATTGCCCTTGTAGGACTTTCCCGTCAGTAACTATAAGGCAGGACATACTGGCATACTGGTACAGGAACAAAATGGTGCTGGGTCAGACTGGCCCACCAAGCTCAGATACAATAATGGGCCATAAAGATTCAGAAGACCAGAAGACAACCCTATATTTCCAAGAAAAAAATGCCACAGCCAGATGTTAGCTGCAAGTCAATAGGGAATTGTAAAAAGCAATACCCACTTGGCATTTTTGTCTTTGGTATTTTTTTGTTAACTCCTCTCTGGCGTTTTTCCGCATTTTTTGGGCTTAGTGGCAAGTTTTCAAAACTGCAGCATGATGAGACTGTGGTGATTTTTCTCTATGACATCTTGGCGTTTTTCTTCCATAAAAGTCTATGGGAGAGAAAAAAAACACCAATAAAAATGTATTTTTAAGAGTAATAAAAAGGGGTGACACAGGAAGAACGGCAAGGAGGAGAAAAAGAACAATTTCCACACAATGGTTAAAATGCCAGGCAGAAATGCAGGAAAATGCAGGGACAGTTTTCTGGCGCTTTTTCCAACTTTTTTTTTTTTTGGTCCAAATAAACGCAGACAAAAATAAAACAAGTGGAAAACCTGCTGGGTGACAACCAATATGGGGACCAAGATAGCTCATTAAAGGGTTTTCACTAGAGACATGCCATTGATTTGACACAAATCAAATTGGTTCCAAATCCCCCCCCCCCCAAATTTAGATTCAGGCTAAGTTTCCACTTGTTTATTTTTCTGGCATTTTCTTTTACCTGAAAAAAAAAAAAAAGCCAGAGAAAAACTGTCCTGCCACTGAGCCCAAAACTGACGAAAAATACCAAAAAAGTGTAGCCGCGGTGTTCTTTTCCACAGTGTGACATTTGTGTTGTTTTTTTTTATTTTCTTTTTTGGTGCAAAAAAATAAAAAAAAGCAAGAGGAGACCTTCAACGGGTATTCCGGGATTCTTTTTTTACTTGACTATGCTTCAGAGGCTGTAAAGTTAGTGTAGTTCGTAATATAGTGTCTGTACCTGTGTTTTATTGTGGTCTCACAATGATTTTTGCCCCACTATTTATTTTTAACAGCATACAAAGTTACTGTTGTCTCAGCTTTTCCCAGGTAGCAGTGCTGCCCAAGACATTACATCACTAGTCAGGTGTTCAGAGGGAGCCTGTCTTTGCTTCAATGGGTGAAGCGACCTCTGAGTGGGAGAGAGATCATTCTGCAAGAATTGTAGTTTTGCAACAGCTGAAGGCACCCTGGTCAGAAAACACTGGTCTATTGCATGGTAAGGGTACCAGATGTATTTCAATGGGTGGGGTGGCTGATGTATGGGAGGGAGAAAAGTGACCTCCCACTTACAAACAAGGAATGATGGGACTTGTAGTTTAAGGGAACTCCAACAGGAAATAGTTCACAAAAAGATAGCCACAGCATTATGGTAATCTCACAACATAGCCATTTAGCACAAGACAAGCGCAGATCCTTCCTAAGTAGTGTTGAGTGCGAATATTCGAAATGTGAATTTTTACCACGAATATTGGCACTTCAAAATTTTGCAAATATTTAGAATATAGTGATATATCCTTAATGACCAATATTTGTTTTTTTATGTGAATATTTATGCGAATATTTATGGGAATATGGAATATCGGCACTTCCAGACTGGACACTGATCCCTCCCTTCTTTTAGGTGAGATATAATCGCGCATGCGCATTATGCGAATTTCATTACAAATTTTCGCATGAAAAAAATAGAATGAACATAGTGAATATGCGAATTTTGCGAACATAGGACGAATATTCGTCCATATATTCGCAAAATTTCTAATTCGAACATGGCCCGTGCCGCTCGTCACTATTCCTAAGCATGTCCATTACTGTCTGGCAGGTAAGCACTAAACTCACCTTATGGTGGATAACCCCAGGAAATCGGAATCTTTTTGGATTTCTTTTGGCCTCGAGCAGTGTTTTTCTAAACAGTGTGCCTCCAGCTGTTGAAAAATTATAACTCCCAGCATGCCCGGACAGCCAAAGGCTGTCCGGGCATGCTGGCAGTTATAGTTTTGCAACAGTTGGAGGCACACTGTTTGGAAAAACACTGACCACTGAAAAACGCTGACCAAAAGCCCTAACTCTCATCCTTAAAGGGGTACTCCCCTGGAATTTTTTTTTTTAAATCAACTGGTGCCAGAAAGTTTAACAGATTTGTAAATTACTTCTATTTAAAAATCTTAATCCTTCCTGTACTTATCAGCTGTTGTATGCTCCACAGGAAGTTCTTTTCTTTTTGAATTTCCTTTCTGTCTGACCACAGTGCTTTTCGCTGACACCTTTGTCTATTTTAGGAACTGTCCAGGATAGGAGCAAATCCCCATAGCAAACCTCTCCTGCTCCGGACAGTTCCTAAAATGGACAGAGGTGTCAGCAGAGAGCACTGTGGTCAGACAGAAAGGAAATTCAAAAAGAAAATAACTTCCTGTGGAGCATACAACAGCTGATAAGTACAGGAAGGATTAAGATTTTTTTTTTTTAAATAGAGGTCATTTACATATCTGTTTAACTTTCTGGCACCAGTTGATTTAAAAAAAAAAAAAAAAATGTTTTCCAGGGGAGTACCCCTTTAACTCAACACCATGCGACGCTGATCTCTAAGTAATGGGATCCGATCCATTCCCTGTTTCTCTCCATGAAAGTTTGCACCTAGTTCCAGTCTTGATTTTCCATATTCTTTCTTCCACCCACCCGAATGTAGCCTGGATTTGCTAACAGCGAGTACCTGTCATCACAACGGCGCCTGTGCCATGCTTCCAGGCCATCCGGGACAAAGCCGGAGAGGGTTACATAATTACCCAATTAATTTGCTCTTTACTTGAATATGGTTCCTACAGGAGTCCCCTCCAGCACTCCGCCGCTCTTATTTGTCTTTGTGCTTTGATAAATGTGATAATCTTGTTAACCAATGTTACCATAGCCAACACAGAGCATCCTGCAATAGAGCATTATTAACCCTGAACCTGACAGATGTGGGGCCGAGCGCGGCAGAAGGCCCCACACACAGACTCTGATTCATCCCATTATAAGATGGGCATAAGGTAAGTATTTAACGTCTCACACTGACACTCCTCGAATTGCTGGGTGACTTCAGAAACTCAAAGCCCTCCTATTCCCTGCCAGGCTGAATAAATAGGTTAACAAGAGCCAAAAATAATACAAATCCTGGCAAAGAAGCGCGGCTTCCATTTTGGGCAGTGACGCCGGGAAAGGGACAGTGGACACCCAGGTTTACCACTTATCAGTTCCTAAAGGGAACCAGTAAAGGGGTTATCCAAGAAAAAAACTTTTTTTTTTTTTTAATATATCAACTGGCTCTAGAAAGTTAAACAGATTTGTAAATTACTTCTATAAAAAAATCTTAATCCTTTCAATACTTATGAGCTTCTGAAGTTAAGGTTGTTCTTTTCTGTCTAAGTGCTCTCTGATGACACGTGTCTCGGGAACCGCCCAGTTTAGAAGAGGTTTGCTATGGGGATTTGCTTCTAAACTGGGCGTTTCCCGAGACACGTGTCATCAGAGAGCACTTAGACAGAAAAGAACAACCTTAACTTCAGAAGCTCATAAGTACTGAAAGGATTAAGATTTATTTATTTATTTATTTTTTAGTGAGCATTTTGGATTTTTTTTTATTAAATACATTCTTGCCATATTACAACCAAGCAATGCAAAAATATGTTCATACCTCTCATTTACAAAAATAGCGATTATATCAACACGCTCATTGGTCATCGTTGCTTCCTTTAAACAACTCATTCGCGTTACGGGTTTTTCTTCTACATCACTAAGGATTAAGATTTTTTTTAATAGAAGTAATTTACAAATCTGTTTAACTTTCTGGAGCCAGTTGATAAAAAAAAAAAAAAGTTTTTTCCTGGAATGCCCCTTTAACCTGTCCTTTTTAAAATAAAGTTTCCTATAAATCATTTCGGTTATCATTGCCGAAAGTGTTTGGATACATTTTATACAAGTTATTCCCAAATTAGCAAATACAGAAAACATAGTAAATCACACATGGGACGAGCCGTTCCGCACATGGGGGGGGATGCATGGCTATTTTGTGATGTCACTGTCCTTTCAAGTGCTCAGTACATTAACCCTTCTTTTACTGGGATCCCGAATTCATTTCATGCAGGATTGTCCAGTTTTTTTGTAATGTCAATCTGTAAGGCTGGGATTACACGTGATATTTTTGGACTGTACTTTTTAGCCCAAACCAGGAAGGGGTCGACAGGTTTTTCTCTGTGTCAGTTTCACTCCTATGTGAACAGAGACTAAGGCTCCGGGCATGCTGGGAGTTGTAGTATTGAAACGGTCGGAGGCACCCAGGTTGGGAAACACTGTCATAGAGACAAGTCAAAAGTTTTGTAAAGTTGGCATCCGACCGATCACTATGGGCATCTCTCCTTACCATCTCGACTATAGTCTGGGTGGGTCGAAGCATTAACCCCGGTGAGGCTTTCCATGGTGACAAACCTACAACAGAGGCAAGACATGACCACTAGGGGCACATGGGGATAAAGGACCCTACACTAAACCCTTGCTTGCCATAATATCGTCAGAGTGGCTTTCTAAAGCTGCCACTAGAGGGAGCTCATTGCATACACATCTATACAGGCGCTAAGCTAATTGCTACAGGAAATGTATTCTATAAAACAGTGTTTTGCAAAACTACAACTCCCAGCATGCCCGGACAGCCAACGGCTGTCCGGGCATGCTGGGAGTTGTAGATTTGCAACAGCTGGAGACACCCTGTTTGGAAAACACTGTTCTATAGAATACATTTCCTGTAGCACTTAGCTTAGTGCCTCTAGTGATCGGTCAGGGACATGTCTCTATAGCATGTCAACAGTGTTTTTATGACATTTTAAATAATTCAAATTTTTCAAATATTTTGGACATAATGTATATATATATATATATATATATATATATATATATATATATATTAGAGATGAGCGAACTTACAGTAAATTCGATTCGTCACAAACTTCTCGGCTCGGCAGTTGATGGCTTTTCCTGCATAAATTAGTTCATCTTTCCGGTGCTCCGGTGGGCTGGAAAAGGTGGATACAGTCCTAGGAGACTCTTTCCTAGGACTGTATCCACCTTTTCCAGCCCACCGGAGCACTGGAAAGCTGAACTAATTTACGCCGGAAAAGTCATCAACCGCCGAGCCGAGAAGTTCGTGACGAATCAAATTTACTGTAAGTTCGCTCATCTCTAATATATATATATACTATATACTTTCTGTAACCTGCCCTCACAACAGGCCTGAAATTAAATTGAGGTGTTATAATAGGAGGATGAATTGGGTCGGCTTTTCCGACCCAGATATACACCGGCCCAGATTTATCAAGCTGCATGAGACACAAAGGTAACTAAGGAGATGACCAATTTGTCCATAGCAACCAATCACAGCTCAGCTTTTATTTCTCAACTTGCTGAGGTAAAATGAAAGCTGAGCTGTGATTGGTTGTTATGGGCAAATTACACCAAATTTTTGTCTTAGGCTTGGTTCACACCACGTTTTTGCCAATACAGTTCCTGTATCAGGTTTTTGATTAAAAAAAACAGATTCCTCAAAACCTGACTAAACTGTATCAAAACGTGTGTACAAATTTTTATCTGTATACGGTTTGAAAAATGATGTCCGGTTGCATCCGTTTTTTTACGAAAAAAACGTATACGTTTTGAACTTTTCACTCCATTATGAATAAAGTTTCACTTGTTTGATTGAAATTCCAAGAAAAAAAACTGTGCAAAGTCAAAAACCTTATGGTGAAAACTGTATGGAACTGTGCGCACATACGGTTCTCTACGGTTCCCATTGACTCCCATGTTAAAAAAAAAAAAGCGTATACGGTTTTACACAGTTTTTCACCCGGACCAAAAACCGTGGTAGGCCACGGTTTTCTGTCCGGAAAAAAGAAAAGCAAAAAACCGTATGGTTTGAAAAACGGAGACAACAGTATACAATATAGTGCATACGGTTTTGAATGGGAAGTCCATGGGCACGGTTTTCTGTGTGTTTGCATACGTTTTTTTTTTTTTTAAATGAAACCGTATGCCGAAACTGTATAGCAAAATCGTGGTGTGAACCCACCCTTAAACAGATTAATTAATCTAGGGCCAATATGTGGGCTATAGTTCATGTCAGTTACTGGCCATGGAGGCCACACTTCTTTTACGCTAAACCTCGCCCCCTTTTTTATTTTTTTTATGTTTTTTATTTTTTCTAAAACTTTGCAGACATAACCATAATGATAAATTCTCCCCACAGTGTATACCTTTCCACTTATAGGAGCAGGAACTCCTGTCTTTGACAGGAGTCCCTGCTCCTGTGCACTCTTCAAAAAGGTATACACCAGTGTTACTCAACCAGGATGCCTCCAGCTGTTGCCAAACTACAACTCCCAGCATGCCCGAACAGTCGAGTGGATCTACCCAAAAAAAAAATTTCTGGAAGATATTTGTACAATTCTGTTTGTTACTCACCAAATGTAATGCTGAGATATGAAGCATATCAAATATACACATTTGGGAAGATTTAGCAAATCCTGTGTAGAGGAAAAGTTAACCAGTTGCCCATAGCAACCAATCAGATTTCTGTTTCATTTTGAAAAGGGCCTCTGAAAAATGAAAGAAGCGATCTGATTGGTTGCTATTGGCAACTGGTCTACTTTACCTCTATAAATGTCCCCCATTGAGTCCTTTCTGATGCTGCCCAAGAGATTACCACAGCACATATGGGGAAGCTTTAACAAAACCCGAGTAGAGGAAGAGTGGTGCAGTTGTCGTTAGCAACCAATCAGATCGCTTCTTTCATTTTTCAGAGGCCCTTTTCAAAATGAAACAGAAACCGCTTCTGTCATGTTTCAGAACTTTTTTAAAATGAAACAAGCGATCTGATTGGTCGCTATGGGACAACTAACTGGACAACTTTTCCTCTGCCCAAGTTTTGATAAATTTCCCTCCTAAGGTCTACACCTGATATTTATCAGCCGAGTGACCCCATCAACATAAACGACTATGGAGGAGGTAGCGAAGTGTCTGTTACACACTTATGGTGCCAACTAGAGATGAGAGAACTTACAGTAAATTCGATTCGTCACGAACTTCTCGGCTCGGCGGTTGATGACTTTTCCTGCGTAAATTAGTTCAGCCTTCAGGTGCTCCGGTGGGCTGGAAAAGGTGGATACAGTCCTAGGAAAGAGTCTCCTAGGAATGTATCCACCTTTTCCAGCCCACCGGAGCACCGGAAAGCTGAACTAATTTATGCAGGAAAAGTCATCAACTGCCGAGCCGAGAAGTTCGTGACGAATCGAATTTACTGTAAGTTCGCTCATCTCTAGTGCCAACTATCACGAAAAATCCCCTCACCTTATTAATAAATGAAATGCAGGAAGAATAGGGTCTAGATGAGCGCGAATGTATAGAGGCTTTACTGACAGATGCACTAATTACAGTGGTCCCTCAAGTTACAATATTAATTGCTTCTTGGACGACCATTGTATGTTGAAACCATTGTATGTTGAGACCAGAACTCTATGAAAACCTGGTAATTGGTTCTAAAGGCACCAAAATGTCATCCAAAAATAGGAAAAAGTGAGAATTAAAGATAAATAAGTAGATAACTAATACAGATAAAGCAAATCCTTACATATAAGGGTACATTCCCACACGGCGTATTTGCTGCGTATTTGCTGCTGCGTATTTTATTTTCTCTGTTGAAGTCAATGGGTAGGAAAATACGCAGCGCCAAATACGCAGCAAATACGCAGCAAAATACGCCGTGTGGGAACGTACCCTAAAAGTGAGAAAGATTTGCTGGGAGCTGTAATCACTATATATGTCAGTGTTTCCCAAGCAGGGAGCCTCCAGCTGTTGCAAAACTACAACTCACAGCATGCCCGGACAGCCAAAGGCTGTCCGGGCATGCTGTGAGTTGTAGTTTTGCAACAGCTGGAGGCACTCTGCTTGGGAAACACTGGTCTATGTAGAGGACAGGAGCTTCTTCGGGGTCCTGTACAGTACACGCAATGTCCTACAAAAGTAACATGGAGTCGCCCTCAACTGGCGTCCAAAGGAGCAGGTAACCCTGGTACAGGTAAAGTGTACAGAACATGTAATATCTCCATGTACTGTAAGGGGCGCTACCAGACATCTGTCAGTGCATACACTTCAGTAATACAGGGGTTTTACCAGTGAATGTTCTTCCAGACATTGACACATTTCACAGATCTGGACTGTCTGTACATTGTATGTTGAGTCTGGTTTCAACTTACAATGGTCCAGAAAAGACCATTGTATGTTGAAACTATTGTATGTTGAGGCCATTGTAAGTTGAGGCTTCACTGTATTTTATTGATAAGGGACAAGGGGACAATGGGGGAGATTTATCAAAACCTGTCTAGAGAAAAAGCTGCTGAGTAGCCCATAGCAACCAATCAGATCGCTTCTTTCATTTTTGAAAAGGCCTCTAGAAAATGAAAGAAGCGATCTGATTGGTTGCTATGGGCAACTCAGCAACTTTTCCTCTGGACAGGTTTTGATAAATCTCCCCCAATGTGTCTTGGGGCCAACATGATCATTCCTTGTGGTCCAATGAGAAACTCCTCTCAGGCGTCCTGGCTGACCGCAGATGTACGTATCAGCCAGCCAGGACGTCTGTGAGGTGTTTCATGCTGGTCCTGAGGAAGGGGTATACTGATGATGAAATGCGTTGTCCCATTTAGGGGCATTTACAAAGAGTGGTGTGAATTCTTGACAGTTTTAGCGCACAAAAGTTGCGGTGATAGTTACAGACTTACGCCAAACTCCCAGACTTTGATACATTTTGCTGATGCAACTTCTAAAAAAGTCGCAGATTTTGTGCAGATGTGCGAAAAGTTGTGTGAAAAGCTGCATATACCCTGACTCAAAAGTCGCACAGAAAATGTAGGTCAGGGCTGAATTGACCTGAGAAACCGTCTATTTCTGTGACCGTGCGACAATTTTGCGACAATTTTGTCGCACTTAGTAAATCAGTGACCACTGCACAAAGTGCTCTAAATGGGTAAAAATCATGGAAACGTTTCTAAAGAAATTGTCGCACAAAAAATCGCACAAAACCATTGTGCGACATTGGGGGAGATTTATCAAAACCTGTCCAGAGGAAAAGTTGCCCAGTTGCCCATAGCAACCAATCAGATCGCTTCTTTCATTTTTAATAAGGCCTCTGCAAAATGAAAGAAGCGATCTGATTGGTTGCTATGGGCAACTGGGCAACTTTTCCTCTGGACGGATTTTGATAAATCTCCCCCATTTTGTGCGACAAACATAGAAAAAAAAGCTGTTTAAAAAGCTTTCTAAATCTCTTGATAAATCCCCCCCCCCCCATTGTCTTGACGCTTGGTACCTCACTACCCAAGGGCAGCCATATGGGGGTCTCCAGAGCTGCAGACTGTCTAAAGCAGTGGTCTCAAATTGTGTCCCTCCAGAGGTTGCAAAACTTCAACTCCCAGCATGCCCGGACAGCCAACGGCTGTCTGGGCATGCTGGGAGTTGAAGTTTTGCAACATCTGGAGGGCCACAGTTCGAGACCACTGCTTTAACGTATATGCATTATGGGAAAAATAAAAATTAAAAATGACCTTACAAATGAATGATTGTACACACATTATAACTAGGAAACCTGGTACCAAGCGAAATAAAGAAAAAGCCCAAAACATTCTAAGGGGCCAGAAGTGAAGGGTTTGGGTAATGTGGTGTTGTAGGGTCATTGTCAGACCATCTATTTTGTGGTCAGCAATTCCAGAATTCTCTTTTATTTTTTTTTGCCACGCAAAAACCCCGTGCACACCCTGGCGCAGAAATGTCACTGTGATAGCCTGGGGGATGTAGGGTATGGGGAGTGTCGCTGTGCGGTAATTAAAGAGTGCTTGTTAATCCTTGCTATTCGTGACGCCAGGGTGAGGGCTCCTCAGTGATGCTTGTCCTACCGCCACCCTTCCCAAGAGCGATAGGGAGGTAGATAATAAATTATAATGTCCACAACCGGAGAGTTTTCTGAAACAGGTATAACTTTTACTGAAGATTTTCTGCAAGCTTCAATAATGGAACAGTCTCTATGCATAAAACTGCTTTCTTTGGAGATTGATAAAGGTTGGGACTTTAGCAATTTTGAGTCTTTAGGTATTATGACCTATGTTCCACTGGATTTAGGGAATTAGTTGCGGTCCAGTAGTCACGCTAGCTTTAGCAGGGGTAGTTTAGAACTCACGGTTTTAGATCTGCTGAGGCCGGCAGGTTTTCTGGCCTAGTGTGTCTTTGCAAGTTGCCCAGATTCATCCTGCTAGTCCGGCATCCATGAGAGCAGCAACCCAACAGAGCGATAATTGGACGCAGCTCCCTTATATGGGCAGGGGCTGGACTAACGCTAATTGGTCCATACGGATGTCAATCACCATTACAAAGATTTGTGGGTAACACGTGACCCAAGGACCTCTTAAGGTCCTCCAACATACCATAGAGGATATTAACCTGGTCACATGACCGAAGGTCCTGCGACGCTAAACAAGGTAAGTACTACACATTATCTTAGATATATACTATTATTAAATATATACATATATTAACATTAGATAATTAGACTTGAGAAGAGGCGACTAGGGGCTGTCCCACCTGAGGGACCCTACCTGAGCGTAGTTACTCTGACTTTGGGGACCTCTACACTAGGTATGGTATGTAATACGGTACCGGGACACCACATCACCAATAGCGTGCACCAAAAAAAAAACATACAAACAAAAAACAAACAGTCGGAAGGAGCCTAGCAAATGAGGGTAAATACGAGGTTGTTAGATGGAGTCAACGTCTTGCAGTATGGCGGATCCTGTCCCATTGGCCGCTTATTCGTGCAGTTATTATCTTTTTTAGCATTGTATGAAATAAATAAGTAAACTCGTCTGGAATTCCCAGGCCAGGAGACAGGCCGCTCTGATTTATAGAGGATACAGGCTCCGAATTGGCTAGCAGGACACGGGGAAAACAGTTTCTGTTTGCTGGAGCAACCATGGAAAAACATGGATACAGAAATATTAATCAGAGAGCGGGGGACAGGCTCTGGCAGCACAGAGAGAAGGGAGGCGGAGGAGTCCCGGGAGGGCGGCTGGAGATCTTCTCTTCCATCATATTCTCCTAGGTCCATAGGGAAGAGTTTAACTATTTCAGTGCAACAACGGAAATGAGGAAAATCTAAATGTATTACGCCCCACTATACTTAAAGGGGCATTCCGCCTGTAACTATTTATCATCTATTCAGGTAAATGTTAGATCAGGGGGTCTGATAACCGGTAGGCCCACCGATGACTAGATCGTGAGTAACTTGTCCCTATCTGCCAAGATGGCCACCACCCCAGTCGCATGTATGCTTTTCCAAAGCTCTGTATAACTCCACCCCATCACGGTTATCTCAGAGGAGAAAGCCAAGAGACTCTGGTTCCCCTTTCTTGTGATCAGTAGGGGTATCAATGAATGGATCCCCACTGATCTAAAATATATAACTTATAACTTTTTATCACATAGGTGATGAATTGTGATGAGTGGAGAATATTCCTTTGGAGAACAAATCAAGTCACCATTCATTTCTATTCATAAGAGCGGTGTAGTTACCATTCTAAATTTTTCACGACAATTAATGAAACATGCTTCGCCCATTGTTTCCTTCCCATCATGCCTCAGGAGGTGGTATAGATTTCGCATCCTTATGAGAATGGGCAGATATTATTGTGGAGCAAAGCACTTAGGACTACCAATGCAAAATCTGCAACAGGGACCTATATGCCAATTATAATACTGGTTTCTTATGGGAAAGATGTGCTTTGGGGCCCCCTTAGGCACCAGGGCCATGATGCGAATTCGAACTCTGCTACCTCTATAGCTATGCCCCTGTCTGTGGCAGGAGTGGGCATTAACTAAGAGGTGGGCATATGTGAGCATGGTCATAGTGACCAATGGTCTGCGGCAGGAATAGGCATTAACTAAGAGGTGAGAATGGTCATGATAAATAAGGGTATATGCCAGGAATGAGCATGAACTAAGAGGTAGGCATAAGTAAGCATGGTCATAGTGACCAATGGTCTGTGCCAGGAATGGGCATGAACTAAGAGGTAGGGATAAGTAAGCATGGTCATAGTGACCAATGGTCTGTGCCAGGAATGGGCATGAACTAAGAGGTAGGGATAAGTAAGCATGGTCATAGTGACCAATGGTCTGTGGCAGGAATGGGCATGAACTAAGAGGTAGTCATATGTGAGAATGGTCATAGTGACCAATGGTCTGTGCCAGGAATGGGCATGAACTAAGAGGTGAGCATGGTCATGATGAATAAGGGTCTGCACCAGGAATAGAAATTAACTAAGAGATAGGTGTGAGTGAGCATTGTCATAATGACCAAGGGTCTGTGGTCTGCCTACTGCCTAAGGGGACCACTCTGCTACAAGAAGCCATCAGTATTGTAAATGTCAGATGGGGGTTCTGTAACATAGCTTGCAATGGGGGTGTGTTCCTTGGGAAATCATTGGCATTTAGTGCAATGAATGAATGGGCACTGATTATAATGGGCTCCATAAAATACTTGTATTAAGTAGAACTACTCTGGGTAAAGCAAGAAATTGCACAACGTCATTAGCGATTACAATGCAGATTGACATGGCCTTCAAAGCCTATGTCTTCAATCTGCCTACTGATGGTTGGGCACCTAGGCCATAGCCTCCCATGGTTGGGCACCTAGGGCATAGCCTCCCATGGTTTGGCACCTAGGCCATAGCCTCCCATGGTTGGGCACATAGGCAATAGCCTCCCATGGTTGGGCACCTAGGCCATAGCCTCCCATGGTTGGGCACATAGGCCATAGCCTCTCATGGTTGGGCACCTCGGCCATAGCCTCCCATGGTTGGGCACCTAGGCCATAGCCTCCCATGGTTGGGCACATAGGCCATAGCCTCCCATGGTTGGGCACATAGGCCATAGCCTCCCATGGTTGGGCACCTAGGCCATAGCCTCCCATGGAAGCTATTTTCATTCAGGTCAATCAGAATCTCATAACTCCTTGTAGTGTATGGACGGCTCCCAGTCCCCACACACATTCCCCTTCCTCTGTTTATTCCTTACTTGTCACTTTTAGGTGCAATTTGACTGAAGACAAACTACGACTCCATTGTCTAACATCCTGTCATTTCTCACTGGTAACTTCATTGTCCCTCAATGCTGAGATGGTCAGATCCTGACATCAATCATATAGTGTGGTATACAGGGAGCAATGAGGCAATGGCTCAGTTGCTTTATATGTACTATAACCGCATGTAACCCCATTGTTGTTCAGGAGTCTGGCTGGGTTGACGCATTAACCCTGTGTGGGCTTTTAGAGGCAAGCAAAGATCACTAGGGGGCACATGGGGTAGAGGACCCTACACTGAACCCTTGCTTGCCATAACATTGTCATAGTGGCTTTATAAAGCAGCCACTAGAGGGAGCTCATTGCATACAGATCTATACTCTAAAACAGTATTTTCCAAACAGTGTGTCTCCAGCTGTAGCAAAGCTACAACTCCCTGCATGCCCGGACAGCCAACGGCTGTCCGGGCATGCTGGGAGTTGTAGTTTTGCAACAGCTGGAGGCATTCTGTTTGGAAAATACTGCTCTAAAGGATCAATATGTATTTAGCCCACCTCAGTAGTAGCTAAATCCAACCAGAACTAAATCATTGATCATGCTAAAATTTGAGTTTGTGCATGAAGGGTATTGTGAATTTTGGGACTTGACTTAATATTAATGGCCCCCGGGACTTTCCCTGTTCAGCAAAATAGTAGGGACACTGGGGGAGATTTATCAAAACGTGCCCAGAGGAAAAGTTGCTGAGTTGCCCATAGCAACCAATCAGATCGCTTCTTTCATTTTTGAAAAGGCCTGTGAAAAACCAAAGAAGCGATCTGATTGGTTACTATGGTCAACTCAGCAACTTTTCCTCTGGACCGGTTTTGATAAATCTCCCCCACTATGCCCTAGCAAGAACTGTGTCTACAAGTATACAGCCTGCTTGTGTATGCATCTTCTGCTCCCTGTATAGCACGGGCATACCTGTATAATAGATTTAAGAGAACAGAGTCTGGCAATAAGTGAAAGATCCTACTTTGGTGTACGGCATTAGCAAATCACTATCCCCTTCAATATATAAATCTTCAATAGTATAAAGTTCTGCAATTCACTTCGAGATATCAGCTTTAACTACAGTCATGGCCGTAAATGTTGGCACCCTTGAAAATTTTGTACAGTAGAAAACCAAGTATTTCTCACAAAATAGGTTTGCAGTAACACATATTTTGCTATACACATGTTTATTCCCTTTGTGTGTATTGGAACTAAACCAAAAAAAGGAGGAAAAAAAGCAAATTGGACATAATGTCACAACAAACTGGACAAAATTATTGGCATTGGATAAATAAGATTGTTTCAAACATGTGATGCTCCTTTAAACTCACCTGGGGCAAGTAACAGGTGTGGCCAATATAAAAATCACACCTGAAAGCAGATAAAAAGGAGAGAAGTTCACTTAGTCTTTGCATTGTGTGACTGTGTGTGCCACACTAAGCATGGACAAAAAAAAAAAAAAAAAAAAAAAGAGGAGAAAGGAACTGTCTGAGGACTTGAGAACCAAAATTGTGGAAAAATATCAACAATCTCAAGCTTACAAGTCCATCTCCAGAGATCTAGATTTGCCTTTGTCCACAGTGCGCAACATTATCAAGAAGTTTGCAACCCATGGCACTGTAGCTAATCTCCCTGGGCGGAAGACGGAAGAGAAAAAATGATGAAAGGTGTCAATGCAGGATAGTCCAGGTGGATAAGCAGCCCCAAACAAGTTCCAAAGATATTCAAGCTGTCCAGCAGGCTCAGGGAGCTTCAGTTTCACCAAAATATCAGTCAACATGAAATGAAATGCTATGGCAGGAGACTCAGGAGGACCCCACTGCTGATACAGAGACATAAAAAAGCAAGACTACATTTTGCCAAAATGAACTTGAGTAAGCCAAAATCCTTCTGGGAAAACATCTTGTGGACAGATGAGACCAAGATAGAGCTTTTTGGTAAAGCACATCATTCTACTGTTTACCGAAAACGGAATGAGGCCTAAAAAGAAAAGATCACAGTACCTACAGTGAAATATGGTGGAGGTTCAATGATGTTTTGGGGTTGTTTTGCTGCCTTTGGCACTGGGTGCCTTGAATGTGGGGAAGGCATCATGAAATCTGAGGATTGCCAACAGATTTTGGGTCGCACTGTACAGCCCAGTGTCAGAAAGCTGGATTTACGTCCAAGATCTTGGGTCTTCCAGCAGGACAATGACCCCAAACATACGTCAAAAAGCACCTGGAAATGGATGGCAACAAAGCGCTGGAGAGTTCTGAAGTGGCAGCAATGAGTCCAGATCTAAATCCCATTGAACACCTGTAGAGAGATCTTAAAATTGCTGTTGGGAAAAGGCGCCTTCCAATAAGAGAGACCTGAAGCAGTTTGCAAAGGAAGAGTGGTCCAACATTCCAGCTGAGAGGTGTAAGAAGCTTATTGATGGTTATAGGAAGCCACTGATTTCAGTTATTTTTTTCAAAAGGGTGTGCAACCAAATATTAAGTTAAGGGCCAATAATTTTGCCCAGACCATTTTTGGAGTTTGGTGTGACAATATGTCCAATTTGTTTTTTTTCATCCTTTTTTGGTTTAGTTCCAATACACACAAAGGGAATAAACATGTGTATAGCAAAACATGTGTTACTGCAATCCTTTTCTGTGAGAAATACTTAATTCTCTTGAAAAATTTCAGGGGTGCCAACATTTACTGTACTTGTACATTCTCCGAACTTTTAAGAGTTGTGCAAATATCTTTAAGAAATTCACAGCAAGATTTATCACTTAGTAAAAGATTTATACCAAGAAACACATGGTTATAGCGCCACCTAGCAGTCAATAAAAAGCAAGGCGAAAGAAAGAAAAAACGATAATGCAATACATATTTATATTATATGGATAATTAATGATAGAATTACTGATGGTATAAATATGAGATCTTTGCTTTAAAAAAAGGGGATAAATATGAAATGTAGCTGATCCTTACTAGAGAGAATAAATCACTTCACATTGATTTGAGTTGAAGTGCTGTTGTTTTGCCTTTTGCAGATTGAAAGATCTAAGATAGTCAGATAGATAGATAAATAAATAAATAAATAAATAGATAAAAGATAGATATCAGAGAGATAGATAGATGGATAGATATGAGATAGATATATAGATAGAAAATAGAGACAGATAGATAATAGATAGATGGATAGATATCAGAGAGAAAGATAGATATGAGATAGATAGATAATAGATAGATAATAGATAGATAGATAGATATCAGAGAGATAGATAGATAGATATCAGTGAGATAGATAGATATATGGATATATGGATAGGTATGAGATAGATAAATAAATAGATAGATAGATATGAGATACAGTGGGGCAAAAAAGTATTTAGTCAGCCACCAATTGTGCAAGTTCTTCCACGTAAAAAGATGAGAGAGGCCTGTAATTTTCTTCATAGGTATACCTCAACTATGAGAGACAGAATGAGAAAAAAAATACATAAAATCACATTGTCTGATTTTTAAAGAATTTTTTTTGCAAATTATGGTGGAATCTAAGTATTTGGTCAATAACAAAAGTTCATCTCAATACTTTGTTATATACCCTTTGTTGGCAATGACAGAGGTCCAACATTTTCTGTAAGTCTTCACAAGGTTTTCACACGCTGTTGCTTGTATTTTGGCCCATTCCTTCATGCAGATCTCCTCTAGAGCAGTGATGTTTTGGGGCTGTCGCTGGGCAACACAGACTTTCAACTCCCTCCAAAGGTTTTCTATGGAGGGAGTCCACTTCAAGGCCACTCCAGGACCTTGAAATGCTTCTTACGAAGCCAATCCTTTGTTGCCCCGGTGGTGTGTTTGGGATCATTGTCATGCTGAAAGACCCAGCCATGTTTCATCTTCAATGCCCTTGCGGATAGAAGGACGTTTTCACTCAAAATTATGATTCATGGCCGCATTCATTCTTTCCTTTACACGGATAAGTCATCCTGGTCACTTTGCTGAAAAACAGCCCCAAAGCATGATGTTTCCACCCCCATGCTTCACAGTAGGTATGGTGTTCTTTGGATGCAACTCAGAATTCTTTCTCCTGCAAACACGACGAGTTGAGTTTTTACCAAAAAGTTCTACTTTGGTTTCAACTGACCATATGACATTCTCCCAATCCTCTTCTGAATCATCCAAATGCTTTCTAGCAAACTTCAGATGGGTCGGACATGTACTGGCTTAAGCAGGGGGACACGTCTGGCATGATTTGAGTCCCTGGCAGCGTAGTGTGTTACTGATGGTAGCCTTTGTTACTTTGGTCCCAGATCTCTGCAGATTCACTAGGTCCCCCCATGTGGTTCTGGGATTTTTGCTTACCGTTCTTGTGATCATTTTGACACCATGGGGTGTGATCTTGCGTGGAGCCCCAGATCGAGGGAGATTATCTGTGGTCTTGTATGTCTTCCATTTTCTAATAATTGCTCCCACAGTTGATTTCTTCACACCAAGCTGCTTGCCTATTGCAGATTCAGTCTTCCCAGCTTGGTGCAGGTCTACAATTTTGTTTCTGGTGTCCTTCGACAGCTCTTTGGTTTTGGCCATAGTGGAGTTTGGAGTGTGACTGTTTGAGGTTGTGGACAGGTGTCTTTTATACTGATAACAAGTTCAAACAGGTACCATTATGAGGTAATGAGTGGAGGACAGAGGAGACTCTTATGGTCTATTCACACATACAGTATTCTGTGCAGATTTGATGCGCAGGATTTTCTGTTGCAGATTTCAATGTAAACTGAACACAGCATGAAATCCTGCACATCAAATCTGCACAGAATACTGCACGTGAGAACAGACCCTTAAAGAAGAAGTTATAGGTCTGTGAGAGCCAGAAATCTTGCTTGTTTGTATGTGACCAAATACTTATTTTCCTCCATAATTTGCAAATACATTCTTTAAAAATCAGACAATGTGATTTTATGGATTTTTTTCTCATTATGTCTTTTATAGTTGAGGTATATCTATGGGGAACATTACAGGTCACTCATCTTTTAAAGTGGGAGCACAATTGGTGGCTGACTAAATATGTTTTTGCCCCTCTGTAGATTGATAGATAGATATAGATTGAAAGATATGTGATAGATAAATAGATAGACAGACAGACAGACAGATAGATAGATAACACCAAAAAAGAAAATACAGCAGCACCCGGAGTGCTTCTTTTTTGGTGTCATCTACAGCCCTTGACCTGGGCTTTAACTCTGCGTGCACCTGGCATTGATGTTCATTACAGAGGTTGTGCTGTTCCATTCCTTTTTCTGTTAGATAGATAAAGATAGAGAAAGATAAATAAAAATAAATAAATAAAATAAAGAGATAGATAATAGATATGAGATAGATAGAGATATGAGATAGATGATAGATAGATAGATATGAGATAGATAGATATATATGAGATAGACAGATAGATAGATAGATATGAGATAAATAGATGATAGATATGAGATAGATAGATATATATGAGATAGATAGATAGATATGAGATAAATAGATGATAGATATGAGATAGATAGATAGATAGATAGATATGAGATAGATAGATAGATATGAGATAGATAGATGATAGATATGAGATAGATAGAGATATGAGATAGATGATAGATAGATAGATATGAGATAGATAGATATGAGATAGATAGATAGATAGATATGAGATAGATAGATAGATATGAGATAGATAGATAGATAGATAGATATGAGATAGATAGATAGATATGAGATAGATAGGAGATAGATAGATATGAGATAGATAGATAGATAGATAGATAGATAGAGATGAGATGAGATAGATTGATATGAGATAGATAGATAGATAGATAGATACGAGATAGATAGATATGAGATAGATATGAGATAGATAGATATGAGATAGATAGATATGAGATAGATAGATAGATATGAGATAGATAGATATGAGATAGATAGATATGAGATAGATAGATATGAGATAGATAGATGATAAAAAAATATGTCTTTCAATTGCAGAAATGTGTTCAAAAAGCTTTTCATTTGTACTAGTTTCCCATTGATGGATGAGTTGCTTTCCCAGGAGGTAATGACTGCCTCTATCTGTGTATGACAGATCTTATCATCAGATGTAAATCCTCAACATCAGTCAATATTTCCTATAGTCACCACTGCAGCCAGGCTGCCCTTTACCAGGGGAAAGATTCAGTTTACTGCCCCATCTAATTCCCCAATGCCAGGGGTGAGTGGGTTATTGTGCCCCCCCCCCTGTACCCTATTATATGTTTGCTGTCTGCTCTTATCCCCTTCAGATGTTATCTATATGTAAAGGGAAGATCATATAGATTGGGATCGCTCTCTATTTCTGCTTAACCCAGAACTGCTGTACATTCAGCTGAGCGGCAAATTATAGGGGGAATTAATCATCCTAAAAACTACCAAAAATGTTTTTCAGTGAACAATGAGGGACATTTATCAATGTTTGCTTATGTATTCTTTTTTTTAGTAATTTTTTCCTTACTTTTTTTTTGCTTATGTGCGACGTATTTATCAACTGCTTTCAGCCTGTTGATAATTTTCTTTCACGTAAGCAATTTTTCCTTTTTTCCTTTGGTAGTAGCTTTTTCTGCTCCATGTTTGAGCCGGAGTAAATTTAGTCAATTTTTAACGCTGTTGCGACTTTTTTTTGCGCAGTTGCGACTGTCGCAGTTAATAAATACCTGACTACCCGTAGTCCATTTTAAAATTATTACTACATAGTAAATTTTAGGAAAACTTGCTTTTCTCGCTTTCCAGTCAAAATGTTGCACGAAAAATCGTGTAGTCGCAGTTGCGACAATTTTGCGACAATTATAGTAAAGAAAACCTGACTAAACCCGTTGATAAATGTCCATAAATATTTATGGTCACCCTGCAGATGTCACAGGAGCTTTCTATCAGGAACATGCATTATAATCCATGCATTACATATAGTCCATGCATTATACACCAGTGTATCCCCAACAACAAGCACAAGCAAAACAGAGAATAGACAGGAAAGTATTACCACTCCCTTCCCTGGTACGGTGCCCAGTCTGTACCCCCTGGCATCCAGCCGGAGCCTCCACCATCCATTCATTCTCTCTAGTGACTGGGATCATTCCTGAACATCCAAGACATTCCTCCTGAGCTCCTCAGGACTGTGCTGGGGGCCAGTAGAGGGCGCTATGACACAGATCATATATACAAATAACTAACAAATATTTGTGACCAATTCTGCTCACTGTGATGCAGAAATATATATGATCAGGGTAGAGCCTGGCAGGGAGACTTAGCCTATATCCTGTAATGTAGTAATTCTCCATCAGGAGGTCAAGCCTCAAGGGCAAATCTCTGAAAAAAAAAAGTATGCAAAATATCTCCCTTCTAGAAAGATAAAAAGTACCATCCATAGAAATATTGCCCTTAAAGGGGTACTTCGGTGGAAAACATTTTTTTTTTAAATCAACTTGTGCCAGAAAGTTAAACAGATTTGTAAATGACTTTACTTATCAAAAAATCTTTACCCTTCCAGTACTTATTAGCTGCTGTATGCTACAGAGGAAATTATTTTCTTTTTGAATTTCTTTTCTGTCTTGTTCACAGTGCTCTCTGCTGACACCTGATGCCTGTATCAGGAACTTTCCAGAGCAGGAGAAAATCCCCATTGCAAACCTATGCTGCTCTGGACAGTTCCTGACAAGGACAGAGGTGTCAGCAGAGAGCACTGTGGACAAAACAAAAAATAAATTAAAAAAGAAAATAATTTCCTCTGTAGTATTCAGCAGCTAATAAATACTGGAAGGATTAAGTTTTTTTTTTTAATAGAGGTAATTTACAAATCTGTTTAACTTTCTGGCACCAGATGATTAAAAAAAAAAAAAGTTTTCCACCGGAGTACCCCTTTAATCACAGAGGCACCATATATTGCATTAGAACACATGCACGCTCTGCCAAACTGAGTGTGCATGTGTATGATTGGGGGGGGGGGGGGGGGGAATCAGGGTGGAAAACTCCTGGTCAAATATGCACAGTTTGGACAGGTGGAAAACAATAAAAATGGCTTTATTCCGTACGGACAACGCGTTTTGTGGTCAGCACCATCCTCTTTGTCAGGACCTGATGATGAGGATGGTGCAGTGCAGATGCTCGAAACACGGTCTTGTATGGCAGGGACCAGTGTTTTCCCAAGCAGGGTGCTAATAAGTATTGAAAGGATTAAGATTTTTAAAAAGAAGTAATTTACAAATCTGTTTAACTTTCTGGCACCAGTTCATAAAAAAAATAAAAAAAGTTGTCCACTGGAGTACCCCTTTAAGGCGTTAATATTATTAATGTAAACTTTGACGTCGTCCAGTCCTGAGACCCACTGCGATTGTGAGTAATTGGCAGCTGAAGTGCACAGCAGCGCACTTCATTCCCCAGCTGTAAGTCAAATCCGACTCATTTACTCGACAGACTCTAATGGAGAAAATGAGTCAGATCAGGTGACTAGCATGGGAGGGCAACATTTTGGCAGTGCCATGCTGCCTTTGTCAAGTATCATGGGTACTTCACAGAGGCAGCATGGCACTGACTAAAAATTTTAACCATTTTTGGTGACAAAAAGCACTCAGTTTTTTGCATTTCAAGATATGGTGGTGCTGTGAACCTCAAGTTGGTGTTCTAGCCATTCTGTACAACCCCTGTACATAGAATTTTACTGAACTGAAAGACTCTCAGGAAAATCTTCCCTAGTTCTGGAGTCGTCTTCTCAAAGAGCCAAACAAGAAAGTTTATGGGTAAAACAGTGCTGCATGATTGTGTTTTGAACACTTATCATCCTGTGCTTTAGGGACCATGTGGGAGAAGACATTTTGAATCTACCTTTTTGGATACCAAAACCTACTCCTGATAGATCCCATAGTATTTGCATGGGCTACCACAATTGTCATTCTTTCCAACCATCCCAATTTTGGTGGGGACAATTCCAGACCCAATATATACAAACTCAATATATGCAAGCTAGCAGTTTTAGGGGCATTTCCCAGGACAGTGCTTAAATGGGCACTGTCACCAACTTTTTTTATTTTTGATATGTTGTAGTACTTATGTACTACAACATATCTCTAATATAGTTTCATAATTTTTTTTTGTTAACATGGTGTATTTTACATTTGAAAACCAGCCCCCTTAGTGGCCTGCTGCAGCCTGGCATGACGTCACGCCTGAATTCGGACCGATGCCGGCCAGGCAATCGGTCCTAATTCATTCGGGCTGCGCTCGCTCCCTGCCTGTCAATCAGACAGGCGGGAGCAAGTGCAGTGAACGCCGGGGCTGCGCGCATTGGCTACTTAGATTCGCACGCAGCCCATCCCCGCCCCCCGGCATGTAAAGTGCAGTGGAGACAGCGCCCGCACACTAGTTATCAGTGCCGCGCTGAAGTTCCACTATAACTTTATACGGGTCTCGGCAGGTGTATATTTATAGGCAGGCTACTCCTATACTCCTCCCTGGGTAGCACATGCACTGCTAAACAGGGAGGAGGAGACCCTGGAGCAGCCTGCCGTGCAATTTGCTGATCATCTATGCGTGCTCCTGACAGGAGCGCAGCATAGATGAAGTGAGGGCGGAAGTCGGCGCCCAGCAGACATCACTGACGTTGCACCTGCTGGGGAAGCGGGCTTCGGGGAGAGGACAGCGCTGCAAGACAGAAGAGATGAAGATGACGACTTTGTGAGTTGAAAAAAAGTTTTTTTTAAAGGCAGGGAGGGGGTTAGGGATAGATTAACAATAGGTAGGGACAGAAGAAAACAAATAACAGATGGTGGGAGCTACTCTTTAAATGCTCCAAATTTTGGCATTACAAATGATGGCAAGTATGTATTATAGACAAAGTTCTAACCTTAAAACACATAATTCAATGCTAGGAGGTATTAGCACTATTCCCCTTACAAAGTGAAGGGAAGATGGTAGCAGCAGTAGTTCTACCATGTGCTGTGTTGTATTGCTTGAGCACCAATCCAGCCACTGTTATTCCAACAACCTGGGTTAAAACTGATCTCCATTTCCTGTTTTTTTCCCTTACCCATTTCCTTACCCCTTTTCAGTTTTCTTTTATCCCATTGGACAAGCCCTTTAACTTACTTAATAAGGTCAATTATCATGGGGCAACCATCTTGCCTGAGCTTTACAGGAGCTACATGGACTATAGTAAACAACAATCTGGAGATGACTCATTGACTTCTATTAGAGAGCTGTGACCATAACCTGTTAAGAATGGCCTGATCCCATCTTATCTATATACTGTAACCTTTCATTGTAATCTTTGTGGTGATGATAAGGAGACGACTGCTGAGGACTTTCCTCTACAGAACCAGATCTTATTATTAGGCCTAGTGATGAAAATGGCATGATTTAAAAATATAGATAGAAAATGGAAAATAATAATAATTAAAAAAAATCACCATAAATTATTTAGAAATAAGTTTAACAGAAAACTTGATTTAAAGGGCATCTGCCACCCACCGTAGCAGTGCCAAACCCTAAAAATTATGTTTTAGATTGTGAGTGGTTTCCAATGGTTTCAATAGGCGACAGATTCCCTGTAAACAATTGGCCATTTTCTAATGACACTTTACCTTTCCAGTCACAGTAGGGACATTTTCATCAAAACCCCCATTTTTCATTATAATTCCATTACAGGTTACCCGAGTGTAATTTCCTCTGCTGGTGTTGCCCAAATATTAGGAAATCTGAGCAGACTTCAATGTTGTAAATCAATGGGTCAACACTGTATGGCCAACAAAGAGCTATTATCACCAATAATGGATGCTTACCATGATGATCTGTATCAATACCATATAGTAAACCTGCTAAAATCCTATTAAAATATAAAGTATTCATCATTCTGACAAGAGTAATTAATTTTGGAGCAGATGCATCATCGACGTATTCTGTGAGATTAGGGAAATGCTGCAATTTTGGTTAACTAAAAAGTCTCTATTGCGTATCATGAGTGATATGTAACATTATGGCCTACAAATGGCGGAGTGGGAACCTGCGGTCCGGAGATCCTGAGCTTAAAGTGCTATTTGCTGCTGTGGACGATACTAATGAGTAATGTCAGAATATGTGTAGCAAGTAGAATTAGGACATCACATTGATCTGTAGCATGTGCTTCTATTCCTATTACAGTATAGCTTACACAAAAAACCTAATTTACAAAGTCCACTGCATTTAACGGCCATCCCCATCCTCAAGTCGGCTAATGATTTAGCTTAGTGTATTGGTAACATTTTTATTTCATTACATAAAAACGGATCTTTTGATGATGTCATCAGAGGTTTCAGAATTGGCTGCCACCAGAAAGTAAAGCAAATTTAGTACTCACAAGGGCTGTCCAAATCTAGATTGATTCAAATTCTTAATTTGTGAGAAGAACCCTACTGCAATTTTCTTTTTTAGATTTCTAAATTATATTGTGTTATTATTAAAGAGTACCTGTCAACTTTTGACGTGTCGGTCAGACATGTCAAAAGTTGTTGATAGCACCAGGTCCCACTCCGGAGACCTGCTGCAATTGTGAGTTATAGGCTGGAGAAATAAGTGGCATTGTGTTCTGATCGCTGGCCGTCTGAGAGATCTGTACATTTATCTACATGGACATCTAAGTCTACACTCAGGAAGAAGGGGACAGGAGATGCAGTTGAGATGCCTCAGGTACCAGGAAGGCTATTTCTGCACCTCCTATGGCTGCACCACTTTCCCTCTTTACAAGCACAACAGAGCATGATAACACTCAGGGTATGAAATTCAACACAACACGAACCAAGGACAACATCTACATGGAGACTGAATGCTTTCTGTGTATTTGTGAAGGTTTCCACTAGGTTCTACAGTTTCCTCACACACTCCAAAAATACAATGATGGATCAAATTTCACTAATTACCAGCTAAGAACCTCAAATTGGTCTCCAAGGTCTGTTTATTAGAACCTTATACAGATCTCTAAGGTCAGTTCAGTAGAACCTTATACTGATCTCTAAGATCAATTCAGTAGAACCTTATACAGATCTCTAAGGTCAGTTCAGTAGAACCTTATACTGATCTCTAAGATCAATTCAGTAGAACCTTATATAGATCTCTAAGGTGAGTTCAGTAGAACCTTATACTGATCTTTAAGATCAGTTCAGTAGAACCTTATACTGATCTCTAAGATCAGTTCAGTAGAACCTTATACTGATCGCTAAGGTCAGTTGAGTAGAACGTTATACTGATCTCTAAGATCAATTCAGTAGAAACTCATACTGATCTCTAAGATCAGTTCAGTAGAACCTTATACAGATCTTTAAGATCAGTTCAGTAGAACCTTATACTGATCTCTGAGATCAATTCAGTAGAACCTTATACTGATCTCTAAGATCAGTTCAGTAGCACCTTATACTGATCGCTAAGGTCAGTTCAGTAGAACCTTATATATCTCTAAGATCAGTTCAGTAGAACCTTATACTGATCTCTAAGGTCAGTTCAGTAGAACCTTATACAGATCATTATGATCAGTTCAGTAGAACCTTACACTGATCACTAAGGTCAGTCAGTAGAACCTTACACTGATCACTAAGGTCAGTTCAGTAGAACCTTATACTGATCACTAAAGTCAGTTCAGTAGAACCTTATACTGATCGCTAAGGTCAGTTTAGTAGAACCTTATATATCTCTAAGATCAGTTCAGTAGAACCTTATACTGATCTCCAAGGTCAGTTCAGTAGAACCTTATACTGATCACTAAAGTAAGTTCAGTAGAACCTTATACTGATCGCTAAGGTCAGTTTAGTAGAACCTTATATATCTCTAAGATCAGTTCAGTAGAATCTTATACTGATCTCTAAGGTCAGTTCAGTAGAACCTTATACAGATCATTAAGGTCAGTCACGCCCCCTGAAGAAGCGGCATAACAGCGAAACGATCGTTGGGGTTCAGGTGTAGGTATGGTTTGGCACCCTTTATTGCATATTTTTGGCAGGCATCACCCTTGTATCCTACCAGCTATTGTGGCATTTATTCCTTATACTTCTATATTTTGATGTATTTGTGTCCTACCATTGTCCTATACCTTTGTATGTCCACCAGTGCCTATTTATTCCCTCTTTTTTCAATTTTTAATATATTTTTTATTACTAAATTGTATTAATAAAGATTGATTTTGTATATTCTACTATCTTGCTGTTTATTCTGTGGTATGGTTCTCTTTTCGGTGTTATAATTACTATCACATACCTTTACCTACTATATATGTAGGGTTATATGTACCTTTGGTGACAACCTTATATATCTCTAAGATCAGTTCAGTAGAATCTTATACTGATCTCTAAGGTCAGTTCAGTAGAACCTTATACAGATCATTAAGGTCAGTTCAGTAGAACCTTATACTGATCGCTAAGGTCAGTTCAGTAGAACCTTATACTGATCTCTAAGATCAATTCAGTAGAACCTTATACTGATCTCTAAGATCAGTTCAGTAGAACCTTATACTGATCGCTAAGGTCAGTTCAGTAGAACCTTATATATATCTCTAAGATCAATTCAGTAGAACCTTATACTGATCTCTAAGGTCAGTTCAGTAGAACCTTATATATATCTCTAAGATCAGTTCAGTAGAACCTTATACTGATCTCTAAGGTCAGTTCAGTAGAACCTTATACTGATCACTAAGGTCAGTTCAGTAGAACCTTATATATATATATCTAAGATCAATTCAGTAGAACCTAATACTGATCTCTAAGGCCAGTTCAGTAGAACCTTATATATATATCTAAGATCAGTTCAGTAGAACCTTATACTGATCTCTAAGGTCAGTTCAGTAGAACCTTATATATATATCTCTGAGATCAATTCAGTAGAACCTTATACTGATCTCTAAGGTCAGTTCAGTAGAACCTTATACAGATCTCTAAGGTCAGTTCAGTAGAACCTTATACTGATCGCTAAGGTCAGTTCAGTAGAACCTTATACAGATCTCTAAGGTCAGTTCAGTAGAACCTTATACAGATCGCTAAGGTCAGTTCAGTAGAACCTTATACTGATCACTAAGGTCAGTTCAGTAGAACCTTATACATATCACTAAGGTCAGTTCAGTAGAACCTTATATATATATCCCTAAGATCAGTTCAGTAGAACCTTATACTGATCACTAAAGTCAGTTCAATAGAACCTTATACTGATCGCTAAGGTCAGTTTAATAGAACCTTATATATCTCTAAGATCAGTTCAGTAGAACCTTATGCTGATCTCTAAGGTCAGTTCAGTAGAACCTTATACTGATCATTAAGGTCAGTTCAGTAGAACCTTATACTGATCGCTAAGGTCAGTTCAGTAGAACCTTATACATAGCTCTAAGGTCAGTTCAGTAGAACCTTATACAGATCTCTAAGGTCAGTTCAGTAGAACCTTATACTGATCACTAAGGTCAGTTCAGTAGAACCTTATACAGATCTCTAATGTCAGTTCAGTAGAACCTTATACTGATCGCTAAGGTCAGTTCAGTAGAACCTTATACTGATCACTAAGGTCAGTTCAGTAGAACCTTATACTGATCACTAAGGTCAGTTCAGTAGAACCTTATACATAGCTCTAAGGTCAGTTCAGTAGAACCTTATACAGATCTCTAAGGTCAGTTCAGTAGAAGGTCACCCGGCAGATGTCTAGTGGTAGGCCAGTTCTGTCCAGACACCTTCAGCATCTCCTCGGATATGGACTCTACTGTGTCAGTGATGTTTTGTTTCAGGTCGTACAGATCCTGTGGCTGGGGGAATACACTTGATGTAGCCCCCCACAGAAAGAAGCCACAGGGTCTTTGATCTGGAGATGGTGGAGCCCGGCACAACATTGGTGAATTGTTGTTTGCCGCTTGGCCGATCCAACTTTCTGATAGAGTTTCATTCAGGTATCGGCAGACATCCAAATTGAAACGTGGAGGTGACCATCCTGCTGATAGACTATGTTTAGCAGATCTTCCTCTATCTATGGTATAACCATTCCTATAATATGTCTAAGTAGGAGCGGTGATAATATCCTCCGTAAAGAAGAAGGAATCATAGACTTTGCACAGAACATGTTTTCTTTAGTCGAGTCCATCATGTGCTCCATAAGGGCACATTGTCAGGCCCAAGGCCTGATTATTAAAATCCTATATGTGTATTATAAATTATAACTGTGTGTGATACATTATCCAAGACATGGATGAGAGGTCATTCAGACGGTGTATCCTTTGTTTTTTGTGTATTGCATTTTATTGGGGGTCTGGCTGTTTGTCTGTATCTCCTTTGAAGTCATGCACTCTGGTCTCATCATATAATCAAAGAGATAAGGGGGCCAGGAAGAGAGAAGATCCCCTGGTCAGAGGGGAGGGGGGAACGGAGTCTCCCTCCCAAGAAAGCAGATATGATATTTAAAACAATGCTGGACTCAAAGTAGTGTGTTCAATGCTGTGCAACAAGCTGACAAGACCTTCCTAAGAACAGCTGGAACTCACTCTCATGGACGGCTATATCATCATGCTGAAAGAACTTCATCTTTTGTTTTCTGAACTTGCCTTGCTAAACTCTTTTATATATTTTTGTACCTGTATGTCATTTGTTTCTGTATTTTTACATATATAGCACTGTGATACCTTTTATCAGATTAAATGTTTAATTAATCAGCTCTGGTCTTTGATATCGAAATATATGAGCTCACCTTTCTGAAGGCAGCTCTGGTGGAAACACATTTATCTAAGGGTTAATTTGGTGACTTGCTGGGACTAGTAATGGATACCCAGAGGTCTGGCGGCTTTAACCCTTGCACCATCACACTCTCTCTAGTGTTTTAGCTGGACCGATAGGGTGTGATCATGACAACTGGTGGCAGCGTCGGGATATATTTAGAGATTTTTAGTGCTTGCTGGATTTTAGCTGTAAGGAAATCTTAGCACTAAAAAGAAATTGCATACATATTCTTGTGTGTAAATTCCAAAGATGCTGGTTTAAAAGACATACAAAAAGAGTGCAAGACAGTTCTGTCCTCCCCATCTCCTGTTTTACCTCCTCTGTCTCATCTCGGAAATATGGAGGCATATCGCAAGCAGTCCAAGCCTGCACTGGAGCTAATGTGCCAAGAAAAGGACATCCCTACTGCAGTAAAGAACAAGGAACAACTTATTGCTGATCTTGTGGAGTATGATGCCCGTGCAGAAGAGCTGAGTGACATGAGGCAAAGTCCTGCAGCTGGAACTGCCATCCAGGGACTGATATCTCCTGGAGAATATAACATTACTGCCCATCAGGACAGTACTCCCCATGAGGCCTTGGACTCTTATATGCGGACTGCCTTACAACACCTTGGGAATGTGGATGCCAATATGAAACTCCAACTGATTCTCCAGTACCAAACTGCAGAGAGGGAGGCCCAGGCATGAGCCGCAGAGAGAGGGAGGCGGCAGAGAGAGAGAGAGGCCCAGCGGAGGCATGAACTGGAGGTTCTGAGGCTGAGAGGGGATGCTTTATCTGCACGCAGTGATGTGAAGGATCAAGGAGACCATAAACCCTGCTTGGAACATTTCCCCATGTTGGAGAAAGATGGTGATCTGGATGTGTTCCTGAGGGGATTTGAAAAGGTTTGCCGGCAGTTCCATCTACCTAAGGAACAGTGGGGACGATATCTAACCCCACGGCTGCGAGGGAAAGCTCTGGATGTGTTTGCTTCGCTTCCCTCTGAGAGTGACCAGGACTATGAGGCAATAAAATCTGCCCTGCTAAAAAGTTTTAATCTGACTCCAGAGGCTTATCGGAAAAAGTTTCGGACTTTGCAACAAAGTGCCACAGAAAGCTGCACTCAACATGCAGGTCAGCTAAGGACTGCATTCAGGCAATGGACTGGGGGCCTACAAGTCACTACCTATGAGGCCCTGGAGGACTTGATGGTTCTGGATCAGTTTCTCCAAACACAGAGCTTTGAAGCCAGAGAGTGGATTTTGGACCGCAAGCCCAAGACAGCCATGGAAGCAGCAGAACTAGGAGATGACTTTGCCAACAACCGGGCGCCAGCAGCAAAGCGTGGATCTGCACAAGCTGGAGAAAGTTCCTGGAGGGGAGCCACACAACCACAAAGCACCACCAGGTCAGCCGAGAAATTCTTGCCATCATTCCCAAAAGCAACAGGAGCCACATTGGGTCAGGGGGACACCCGCCGATGTTACAGATGCAACAATATTGGGCAACTGAGTGCCACTTGCCCCAACAAAAAGAATTCTCCACCAGTAGCTGGAGGATACACAGACGTTCTTCTGGTGTCCGGAGAGGCGGAGAAAAGAGTGGATAACCTGCGGAGTGTAACTGTGGGTGACCGGGTGACAGTGGGTTTGCGAGATTCTGGAGCCTCCTTTACCTTGATGCGGCCTGAAGTGGTGGATACAGAGGACATCATCCCTGGAAGAACCATGGCTTTAAAAGGAATTGGAGGTGTGCGACCTGCTGTGCCCATGGCCCATGTGTACCTGGATCTGGGTACAGGCAAAGGTTTGCAGGAGGTGGGGGTCTCTGAGGACATCCCTGTTAATGTCCTGCTGGGGAATGATTTGGGTCGGATGCTCTGTCATTATGCTCCAGAGGACACTACCTGCACACCGGATGGGCTAGGAGAGAGCCCTGTTCATTCTGAGGTACTGTGCAAGACTTTGGGAGACACTGCAATATGTGGTAACTGGGAGGGGTGCAGGGGATTGATAATTGTTTACCTGTGACTGAACCAGTAATGTTTTCCAAAAGTGGAATGGGGTGTATTGTGAAACGTGGTAACTGGGAGGGAGTGCAGGGGATTTATAATTGTTTACCTGTGACTGAACCAGTAATGTTTTCCAAAAGTGGAATGGGGTGTATTTTAAAATGTGGTGACAATGCATTACCAATGCCAAAACCTAGTGGAGATGGGCTAGGGGGAGGGGTTGGTGTGCCCCTGGTGACATGTAAGGATGAGGGACCAGCAGTGAGTGATATGTCCCAATCCTGTGAGCCTAAGGAGGAGGAGGGAAGGAGTGATAGCCCTGTGTATGATGCCTGTATTGTTATGTCTGGAACTGAGGGGGAGGAAGGTAAACACCAGGGAGGCATACCAATGGTGGCATTGGTAACGCGTCAGCAGCATGCCAGGGCTGCAGCTTTAAAAGGAAGGGAGGATGGTGATGCAAGGTGCAAGCTGTGTGACTTGCAAGCCCCAGCAGAGGAAGGAGGAGATGCTAGTTCACCTGGAGAAATGTGCTCCCTGATGCCCCAAGATTGGGGAGGGAAATTAGCATTTCCGGGAAGCTCTGCGCAGTGACCCTTCCCTTGAAGGGCTGAGACAACGTGCTGAGCATACAGATGTTGACACAGAGGAGCATTGGGTATATTGGTTATTGGAATATTGGCCGTTATTGGTCCCTAGGCAGTACAGGAAAGAGCTCCTGAGGTTGGCCCATGAGACCCCCCTGGCAGGACATTTGGGAGTGGCTTATGCGGTCATAGAGAAGGAATGTCTAGCTGTAGTTTGGGCTTTGCAAAAATTACAGCCATACCTGTATGGCAGGGATTTTACTGTCATAAATGATCACAACCCTCTACATTGGTTGGACAGAGTGTCCGGTAACAATGGCACCTTGAAACAAATGCTAAAAACATTTGAAGAATCGGAGGGCAGAGACTGGGAAAATAATTTACCCCATCTGTTATTTGCTTACAGGGAGGTACCCCAAGAGCCTACAGGTTTCTCGCCCTTTGAGTTATTATATGGTCACAAAGTGCAGGGACCCCGAGATTTAGTTAGGGAAGAATGGGAAGGGGGGCTACATGCCCCTGAGACTTCTGTGGTGGAGTATGCTCTGAGATTCAGGTACAGGATGCAGACATTGACTGGGCTGGCACATGACAACTTTAAAACAGGGTTAGATACATTCCTGGAACAAAATAACATTAATGCTTATGCAGAATTATAAAACTACATCCCTTTCCCTTATCCCCTTACACCCTTCCCTTCAATCCCCTGGCTGGACTTGATGGACGTATGTCTTTTTTCAACCATACTAACTATGTAACTATGTAACTTCACAGCAGCACAGTTCAGGCAGAAGTACTGGTACGATCGCAATGCAAGGGACCGGGTCTATGAAGTGGGACAGAAGGGAATGATTCTGAACCCCATCAGGCAGAATAAGTTGCAGGCTGCCTGGGAGGGTCCCTTCCCCATTCTGCAGCTCCTAGAACCCACCATATATGTAGTAGCCCTTGATGAGAAAAGTCAGAGGCAGAGACAGTACCACATTAATATGGCATTCTATGACCCTGAGAAGGTGGTACTCAGTGTATGCAGTGCACCAGAGGAAGGGCTGGGTAGTGATCCCTTACTAGACCTAGTGGAGGAAGCTAAGAGCCAGGGATCCCTTCAGGGTGTGGAGATCAATCCACAGCTCTTAGCTGCAAAGAAAAGGCAGCTAAATGAGGAAATAGGCCCCTTCAGTGCCATATTTGCCTGGGAATGCAGGGCCTGTGGTGTCAAGAAAAGAAATAGATCTTTAAGGGAGACAGATCTATCAGCCTGGAGAGGCAAGATCTCTCTGTCCCCATCTTAAGGGGGAGGTGTCAGGCCCAAGGCCTGATTATTAAAATCCTATATGTGTATTATAAATTATAACTGTGTGTGATGTATTATCCAAGACATGGGTAAGAGGTCATTCAGACGGTGTGTCCTTTGTTGTTTGTGTATTGCATTTTATTGGGGGTCTGGCTGTTTGTCTGTATCTCCTTTGAAGTCATGCACTCTGGTCTCATCATATAATCAAAGAGATAAGGGGGCCAGGAAGAGAGAAGATCCCCTGGTCAGAGGGGAGGGGGGAACGGAGTCTCCCTCCCAAGAAAGCAGATATGATATTTAAAACAATGCTGGAACTCACTCTCATGGACGGCTATTTCATCATGCTGAAAGAACTTCATCTTTTGTTTTCTGAACTTGCCTTGCTAAACTCTTTTATTCATTTTTGTACCTGTATGTCATTTGTTTCTGTATTTTTACATATATAGCACTGTGATACCTTTTATCAGATTAAATGTTTAATTAATCAGCTCTGGTCTTTGATCTCTAAATATATGAGCTCACCTTTCTGAAAGCAGCACTGGTGGAAACAAGTTTATCTAAGGGTTAATTTGGGGACTTGCTGGGACTAGTAGTGGATACCCAGAGGTCTGGCGGCTTGAACCCTTGCACACTCTCTCTAGCGCCTTAGCTGGACCGATAGGGTGTGATAATGACACACATGGTTTTTCTGAACCCCAAATTCTAATGTAGCAATTGACTTTCCCACTAAGGTGAACGGTAGCGTCATTGCTGAACACCGGCCTGTCTGCAAATTTGTCTTCTTTGATGTATTCGTAAGCTACGCCATACCATGGTTTTTGGCAGTATTATGCTAGTCAGTCTGGTTGACTTTCTAGGACCATGTATCGCAGTTCTATTTCTTTTTCTCCTCTATTTGTGGGTACTACATAGCAATTTAGGGACAAAATCTGTTCTTTAGCAGAATCCTAATGCTGCTTGTTCTTGTTCTTGAGACATTGGTGGTATGGGGACTGGGGACATGCCAGGATTAGAGGCAGGGCTGCCATCAGAAATTTCAGGGCCCCTTACACCTCTGATTCCCCCGACTAGGGCCAGTTCCAACTCCACCCCCAAGACCTCCACAACCCTAGGACCTATATATATATATATTTTTTAACTACAAAGAAAGTAAAACTTTAGTATTAAAGGGGTATTCCAGGAAAAAACTTTTTTATTTCTTATATCAACTGGCTCCAGAAAGTTAAACAGATTTGTAAATGACTTCTATTAAAAAATCTTAATCCTTTCAATATTTATCAGCTGCTTTAGTTGAGTTGTTGTTTTCTGTCCGGCAACAGTGCTCTCTGCTGACATCTCTGCTTGTCACGGGAACTGCACAGAGTAGAAGGGGTTTGCTATGGGCATTTGCGTCTACACTGGGCAGTTCCCGAGACACGTGTCATCAGAGAGCACTTAAACAGAAATGAACAACTCAACTTCAGCAGCTCATAAGTACTGAAAGGATTAAGATTTTTTAATAGAAGTAATTTACAAATCTGTTTAACTTTCTGAAGCCACTTGATATATATAAAAAATGTTTTTTCCTGGATAACCCCTTTAATTGGATACCATTTTAATCGTATGGACCCCCAGTAGTTGCAAAATAATGTTTTTTATTAAATTTTACTAGTGTTGAGCGTGAATATACGCATTTTGAATTTTTATCGCGAATATTAGAGATGAGCGAACTTACAGTAAGTTCGATTCGTCACGAACTTCTGCTCCACAGGAAATTCTTTTTTTTTTTAATTTCTTTTCTGTCTGACCACAGTGCTCTCTGTCCATGTCAGGAACTGTCCAGAGTAGGATCAAATCCCCATAGCAAACCTCTCCTGCTCTGGACAGTTTCTGACATGGACGGAGGTGTCAGTAGAGAGCACTGTGTTCAGACAGAAAGTAAATTCAAAAAGAAAAGAACTTCCTGTGGAGCAGACAGCAGCTGATGAGTACGGGAAGGATTAAGATTTTTAAATAGAAAGTAATTTGCAAAATACTTCTAAAGCAGTGTAGAGCAGTGTTTTTCAAACAGTGTGTCTCCAGCTGTTGCAAAACTGCAACTCCCAGCATGCCCGGACAGCCGAAGGCTGTCCGGGCATGCTGGGAGTTGTAGTTTTGCAACAGCTGGAGAAACACTTTGTGGAAAATACTGGTGTAGAGAGTCTATGAGTTGAGTCAGTGGTGGCATTGGTGCACTATAGGAGGAGGGGTGATGTACGTTACTTGGGATATCAGTTCGTGTTTGCACAGGACTCCTGAAATAGTTACAATTGTGGCTGTTTCTGGCAGTTTCTGTATTGTTAGCGCATTTCCTGCTCCGATCCTGTTGTCTGGCGTCACTGAGGCCTGCCGTGCAGTGAAAGGTGAGCACATCCCTTAATGCACAGGGCGAGCCCACCACCATACATCACCGGGGAGGGTTTTATTGTCCCCCACAGGACAAAAAGCATCTGTGTCTGCCCATACCTTTGTAAAGAGAAGGCGCTGCATGTAAGATTTGCGCTGTTTGTTTTTAGTCCCGATTCTTTGAAAACAATAATTCCTCAACACACCTTTACGTCTCAGACATTTTCTACTTTCAATTGACTCGTGCGCAGAGCGGAAGCTGCAACATATCACCCACGAACGAAATGTTGTATGCAGTGACAGCTAGAAAGAAAAAAAAGGACTGTGAGTTATGATGGAGTCCGGGCAGGTGTTACACTGTCACAAACAATCAGGTGTGCGCTGTAATCGTACAGCTAAGGGGGGGGGGGGGGGTGTATCCTTGATCGTCCTGACCCTGTTGGTTCATGAAAGATTATCTGAATTAGGGTTATTTAGTTTCGAAAAAAGACGGCTGAGGGACGACCTAATAAATATATATATATATATATATATATATAAAAGGGTGTGGTAACAAGGTGTGATGAGGGCAGATGTTGTTACCTTAGAGGCCAATGGAATCAACTCCTTGTATTCGTGATGCCAGAGCATGGTATACCTACCGAAGGTATACCGCCAGATCCTGGGCTAGGCACGGGGGGGGGCAATAATGACTCCGATGGCAAGTTACAGATTACGATAGCTTTACTGAGGGTAGACAGATGGTAAAGTCTACACAGTCACCCACGCAGGTGACCAGTGACTCAGAGACCTAAAAGGGGTACTCTGTTGCTCAGCGTTTGGAACAAACTGTTCCAAACGCTGCGGCCGGCGCCGGGATCTTGTGACGTCATAGCCCCACCCCCTCATGAAATCATGACCCACCTCCTCAATTTAGTCTATGGGAGGGGGCGTGACAGCAGACCATAGACTTGCATTGAGAGGGCGGGGTGTCACGTCATGTGGGGGCGGGGCTTTCTGGCACAAACTTTATTTGCATCGACATGCGATTTTTGCAGACAGTACTGGACACAGTTCAGACTGGGGGGAGGACTTGTGGCATAAGGTGCATCGCATATCCTGTTCGTGAAGGCAAAAGTTGTGGTGGCATGGTGTGTGGTGCAGGGCAGATGTTGTTACCCTAGGGGCAGATGGTATTTGTGACGCCAGGGCATGGTTTATCCTCGATACCACCAAAAGGTATACCGCTGGATCCTGGGCTAGGCACGGGTGCAATAATGACTCCAACGCCAAGTTACGGATAATAGTAGCTTTACTGAGGGTAGACAGATGGTAAAGTCTATACAGTTCAGCCAGGGCCCACCGAGGTGACCAGTGACTCAGAGACCTTAAGGGCTTGCTGGAACTTGTAGTAGGACTGGAAAATTTTGATGCAGGCCACGCTGACTTGACAGTTGCTGACAGGGACTGACTTGACTGACGACTAACAAAACTATGACTGTAGCTTACTTGCAAATGACTGTGGCTGCAGACTTGACTCACCCCTTGGATCACCTGGTAACAATTACATGGTACATTTCTTAAAGCAACAACACATTATATATTATTATACATAGCAAAACATATATACAGGTGGGAAACAAGTACAAGGGGTCCAGGGGACACTGAAGGGAGGCTGCCGGACATGGCAGCAAGGATACAGGGTAACACCTCCCGTACTGGGACACCACAAACTCCCCCTCTTAAATACAGTCGTCCTCGATGCCCAGTCTTGGAGGGCGGATGACCGATGTGGCCACTGGGGGCCTAGTGACAGTTCCTGGGGCATTATGCAAAATGACATTTACAGGTCTGGTTATGAAAATCAAAACAGGGGCGAGTCCATGTAGCACTTGTAAATGTCCTTACAGGCTCTAATATTTTATGGCAATAAACATGTGGGGGAAACGGACCTTGTAAGTGCATTAGTAACACATTTAAGACACCAATACACATAAGTTTCAGATTGAGCTGCCGGAGGCTATCTTCCCTCGGCTGCTGGGGCCCTTCGGTTCTCAACACTTCTCCCCATAACTCAACATACATTGTTATTCTATACAGTTTTACATTTATATATTAGACTCTGTCTCTATACGTGCTTTTACCTATATCTCAGGGGAACCATCTGGCCAGAAGAGTACCCTGTACACATGGACAGGAGAGAAAACATTAGACATATATATGCATACAATGAAGACTTGTGGACTGGGACTACAAATTATGTTACAGTCCTAACTTAGATATTTACATGTATGAGGACTATTTTGATGATGTATTGACTAACTATGTGTGGTACATAACTTTACACATTATATTGGGAGCTAAACTTTGTACCTTGCAGGAATATGTCCTTGTGTTGACCTTGCGTAGGGACCTACGCAACACCACTTTGGGGGAATCTGGACCTCTTGCGTCTTTTGGAGCTCTTGGAACCTCTGAAGCAGCAGCTAACTCCTCCTCGACGAATTCAAGAGCGGGTATTGGTCCAGGTCTAGCGGGACCCAGAGTCACTGGTGTCCGCACTGGAGAGGCTGGAGACGAAGTTGGTACTCTAGAGACTGGTGTATAGGCCGGAGCCAATGATGACAAGACTGGGACTGGTGTAGAGACTAGAGTAGGTTAAACCAGCCCTGGTGCTGTGAGACACAGAAGAGACGCAGACTGGGTTGGAGAAAACATGGGGAAATCCATGGATGGGTGGATTCCCTCGCCTGGAACATACTCTCTCGCAGGTCTGACAGCTGGAGGAGGTGGTGCTGGAAGCACTGGTAGATCTTCTTTCAGACATAACTTGATTTGTTTTGATGAACAACTTGAGGCTTGTACCCAGGCTTTTGTACTTCGTATACATCAGATTCCGGATAGAGTATCTCCGTCACCGTGTATGGTTCTGTCTCCCAGATAGAGTCTAACTTGTGGGTCCTTGGAAACTTCCGCAGCCAGACTTTATCGCCCAATTGAAGTAGTTTGGCAGAAGCATGACGGTTATAGTCCTCCTGTTATCTCTGCTGGGCCTAGTCCATCTTCTTGCTGACAATTTCTTTGGCCCCTTGGTTTCTTCTCTGGTGGTCAGAGAGCCACTCCAGGGAGGCTTGCGGAGAGTTGTTGAACAGGGCTTGGAGCCCAAATGTTAGGTCTTTAGTCATCTGCCTATGTCGCCCCATCATCAAGTAGAAAGTGGTGTACCCCGTAGAACAGTGGACTGTGTTATTATAGATATACCATAGTTCGGGCAGCAGTCAGGGCTACTGTTCTTGTCTTGACACAGAGGCTGCTTGCAACTTGTAGTTAAAGACTTGGTTGATGCGCTCACAAAGCCCGTTTCCCTGGGGGTGATAAGCAGTAGTCCGGAGTTTCTTGCAGGCATGGAATTGACACCCAATTGGAGTAGAACATCTGGGCCACTGTCTTTGCTGTGAGATCTTGGACGGTGACAATGACAACCCATTAAGAGTAGTGATCGACCATGGTGAGAGCATAAGTGTAATCGAACCGGGTAGGAGACAACTTGACATGGTCTAGCATGACCAACTGGTTAGGCCTTTCACTCTGGATGGAATGGAGGGGTGCTCTTGCGTCCTTGCGTACGTTCTTGGTGAAGTTACAGACAGCACATTCACTGCAACATTTCTCAATGTTGCTCCGCATTTTGATCCAATAGAATCTTCGCCTGACAGTAGCTTCGGACTTGTGGACACCAAAGTGTACCAACTGATCATGGTATGCATTGAGGACCATCAACGCATCTCTTTGGGGGACCAGAATCTGATGAAGTCAATCACCAGAGAACGGATCCAAAGAATTTCGGGAACAACAATCCTTTGTGCACAAACAGTTGCTTCCTCTGTTGCCACAGACGTTTTAGCTCGTAGTCACACTGGGCCCGGCGTAGATGGGTTGGTACCTTTTTCGCCAGAAGGTAGTCGAACAAATCCCCCATGACTCAACTTTCTTCCTGAAGAGTCTTCCAGGTGTATAGGTCTTCTTTAGCCTTTTCGGACCTGGGTTCACCGTCCATGAGGGCAGTCACAACATTCTGGTTCACGAACCGTTGGTAGAATGGGGCCATCTCCACGTCTTTCCACACGTTCTTGACAGGGGGTTCTTCACTGGGGGTCATCCTAGATAGTACGTCGGCATTGACATTTGACTTGCCGCTTCTGTACTTGATGGTGAAACTATAATTGGCTAATCTTGAAGCCCAGCGCTGCTCGATGGCACCCAACTTGGTAGTGTTCAGGTGAGCCAATGGGTTATTGTCCCTGTAGACAGTAAATGGCGTGACAGCCAAGTAGTCTTTGAACTTTTCGGTCACGGCCCACACCAGGGCGAGGAGTTCCAACTTGAATGAGCTGTAATTTGCATAGTTCTTCTCTGCTCCTCACAGGTTTCTACTGGCATAGGCAATTACTCGCTCTTACCCTTCCTGGACTTGGGACAGGACAGGTCCCAGACCTTCAAAACTGGCATCAGTATACAGCTGGAATGACTGACTGTAGTCTGTATATGCCAAGATGGGTGGTTCTGACAGCAGATGTTTGAGAGCTCGGAACGCCGTCTCTTGCTCTTCGGCCCATTCAACAGGAAGTCTTCCATTCTAGTTCTCCTTCACCGTACCCCATAAGAGAGCTGTGAGGGATTCTGCAATCTGGGCGAAGTGGGGAATGAAACGGCGGTAGTAGCCGGCAAACCACAGGAAGCTCCTGACATCTTTCACTGTGCGCGGGTTTGGCCAGTTCTTGACAACTTCCACTTTTTCAGTATTGGGCTGGACTCCTTCTACACTGACAACATGACCCAAGTAGTATACCTGAGGTTTGAGCAAGTGACACTTTGATGGTTTGATCTTCAGCCCATGCTTGACTTAGAAGACGTCTAACAGGTGGCCAAGGTGTTCCTTGTAGGACTTGGAATACACAATGACATCGTCCAGGTACAATAGGACACTTAGAAAATTTAGATGGCCCAGTCACCATTCCATCAGAAGCTGAAATGTAGCAGGGGCATTACATAGCCCAAATGGCATACTTTAAAACTTGAACAGTCCCATGGGTGTCACAAAGGTGGTCTTCTCCAATATCCACTGGTTAAGTCAAGGGTGGAGAAGTAAGTAGCTGACCCAAGGGTGGGGAGTGACTCCTCGATCCTTGGCAATGGAAAAGCGTCCTTGTTTGTGACATTGTTCAATTTCCTGTGTCGGCACAGAAGCGGATGGTTCAGTCCTTTTTCTTGACTAGGACAAGTGGCGCCGCCCAAGGGCTCTGACTTTCCTGGATTAAGTCTGCTTCTTTCATGTCGACCAGGATCTTCTTGACAGTCTGATACATGCCAGGTGCGACCGGACGGTGTCTTTTCTTGATAGGTGGGCTGTCATCTGTGAGGATTCGGTGCTAAATCATTGAAGTCTGCCTGAAGTCTGTGGGGTGCTTGCTGAAAGCCTCTCTTGGCAACATTGATGATTCTCTTGACTTGGTCCCTTGGGGTAGTGTCTTCTAACCGCACCGGGACCCTCCCGTTAGTGACAGTGACAAAGTTTCTTGCAGATCGAACAAGAGGATGATCTTCCAATTGCATGGGTTCCAACAAGGCTTGATAATCCTTATACTTGCCTCCGGGAAGTGCACGACACCAGATGATGGTCTCCGTGTTGGGTTGTAAGGTCACCGACCTAATGTCTTGAACTCGCTTGTTGGCAAACTTCTGCTGCGCCTATAGAACTTACAAGTTGTGCTGTGCAGCCCTGGCCTGAAGGTGATAGATTATGAAGAGAGGCATGCAAGGCATCTAATATTTCAGCAAAACAATTTCATAATGTTCATCCCCCAATATAAATTCAGCAGACCCCTTATCTGTCACATTAGTTACAATCACTCCCTGCCCGGTAAGTACATGCTTTCCCAACTGAATGGTTGGCTCTCAGTATCCATGTCTGGATTGGTTGCCCATTACCCGCTACTACTCGGAAGTTAACATCATCATACTCACACATTAAACTAAGATCCCAATGCTGATAGAAAACACTTTTAGGTATAGTAGACACTTGCGACCCTGTATCTATCAACGCCTCCAACAGTACACCTTCTACAACAATTTTTACATAGGGGCAGGAGGTGACATAAAGTGAGAGTCCTGACTGAGGTCATTCGGGGTTTGGACATGGTGACTGTTTTCCTGACCCCAGGGGAAATCATTTAAATCCCAGCACTGCATTTTTCAATGTCCTGACTTATTACAATAAGTGCAAAAGGGTCTTTGAGTCACCGAGGGTCTATAGGGCAGAGGATTGCGGTAATTGAAATTGCGGGGAGCAGGAGCAGGGGCAGGTTCTCTAGGCAGGGACGGTTTACGGTCAGTTAGAGCAGCCCGTGTGGCAAGTTCCTTCACAGCCTTAGTCAGTTGTTCAATGTCCTGCCTAACACTCCGTAAATCTGAGGCTGCAGTCGCTGGCAAAGTAGAGGACACAGAGGCGGGGGCTGGGGACGGTGGTGGTATAGGTCTGGCTACCGCCCCTAGTGGCTCTTGAATGCGTGTACAAACTTTCTCTAACTCAGTCCTGGACTCAATCACTTGAATAGCAAGTCTTTTGAAAGCGGTGAATGACATGTTGGGGTTTTGGACTACTAACATTCTCAGCTGGGCTTTGTCCCACTTATTATGAGCCCCATCAATAAATCTGTCCATTAACACCTTGTTGCCCTGCTTGGGAGTTATACCATCTAATTTTTGGATAGTCTCTACGGCATTCTGTAGGGCTACGTTGCCTTTCATACAGCCGGAGACATACCTCTGACAGAGAGTGTGACTCAAATACCTAGCACAGTCCCTCAAAGATTTGCTCTCCAGTCGCCTTCTCAGAGGCTGGCCAGGTACGGACTTCCTCCAACGCTGGTCCCTGGAGTTGTCCTGTGAGCAATTGCACCTGTTGGTAGGAGGTAAAGAGTAAAAGACAAGGTGCTTTCCCCGTTAAGATGATTGCTAAAGTGCTGCAGCGGCTTGGACTTGGCTAATGGGGATACTGTAATGGATGCTCCCCCTCTATTTTGCAGGCACCCTGTTGTAAATAGTCTTGCGACCAGACTTGCACGCACTATTGGGTTAATGATAACAGGTACTGACACCGGAGACTTAATACTGACATTCGTTGGTGTTTGCAGAGTCTGCGCTGCAGCGGGTGCTTGATGCGAGGCGGACGCAGCAATCGGAACCTCCAATATGGCTGCGCCAAGTTAACTTCCTGTTTTGGTCCGGTCGGCAAAGTCTTCCCCTGTGCAACACAGGGCGGCTCTTTGGTTCCTCCTCTCTGTGCTGAAGAGGCGTCACCTCTGGGACTGACAGGGCGGAGCTGCGACTGCTTGCGCGCTCGGGAAACACCGGACCACGTTAACAATTTCAGGTATCGACTCTCTACAATCCACAATGGCAAATAACAGTCTTTTCTTCACCTCCCCCTCTATTTCACAAGCGCCACGAGTAAAACACTTTCCTCTGACAAAGTCCCATACCCTTTCTGGCACAAACTTTATTCGCATTTTTTTTTTTGCAGACAATATTGAACACACTTCAGACTAGGGGGGAGTACTAGTGGCATAAGGCGCAACCCGTATACTGTTTGTGAAGCCAAAGTTGTGGTGGCGGGGTGTGTGGTGCAGGGCAGATTTTGTTGCCCTAGGGGCAGATGGAATTAACCCCTTGTATTCTTGACGCCAGGGCGTGGTTTATCCTCGATGCCACCCAAAGGTATACCGCTGGATCCTGGGCTAGGCACGGGGGCAATAATGACTCCAACGCCAAGTTACGGATAACGGTAGCTTTACTGAGGGTAGACAGATGGTAAAGTCTATACAGTCCAGCCAGGGGCCAAATGTTGATGCAGGCCACGCTGACTTGACAGTTGCTGACAGGGACTGACGACTGACAAAGCTATGACTGTGGCTTACTTGCAATTGACTGTGGCTGCAGGACCTGATTTGAGGCCTCCAATGACTCTGGGCACACAGACTAGGCACGACTGCACTGGACCTCAGCTTAGCAGAAGAGCAGAGCTCAAAGAGAGTGAGCTAGCTCCACCCAGGGAAACTAGCAGGGAGCCCATAGGTCACCCCTGGGATCACCTGGTCACTGGTACCTCCTGGGTAACAATCACATGGTACATTTCTTATAGCGACAACACATTATATATTATAATATATAGCAAAACATTTATACGGGGGGAAACAAGTACAAGGGGCCCCTAGGACACTGAAGGGAGGCTGCTGGACAGGGCAGCAAGGGTACGTGGTAACACTGCCTGTACTGGGCCACCATAGGGGGCAGTACAGAGATCTCTTCCATGATCTTTTCATACCCAGGACTGTATTTATAACAAGGGGGCATCTTCTACGTCTAAAGGGTTTCTACACCAGCACAGAAGGGGGTTATTTACTGTAAGAGCAGCAGTGAGACTATCACCCTTGTACACTCCTCTACACCCCTCTGTCACCCATGTACACTCCTCTACACCCCTCTGTCACCCATGTACACTCCTCTAGACCCCTCTGTCACCCATGTACACCCATCTGTCACCCATGTACACTCATCTACACCCCTCTGTCCACTCCTCTACACCTCTCTGTCCACTCCTCTACACCCATCTGTCCACTCCTGTACACCCCTCTGTCCACTCCCCTATACCCCTGTCACCAATGTACGCTCCTCTACACCCCTTTGTACACTCCTCAACACCACTCTGTACACTCCTCTACACCCCTGTCACCCATGTATGCTCCTCTACACCCCTCTGTACATTCCTCTACACCCCTTTCACCCATGTATGCTCCTCTACACCCCTGTCACCCATGTACACTCCTCTACACCCGTGTCACCCATGTACACTCTTCTGCACCCCTATGTCACCCAAATGGAGAAGAGAAGGCAATGATGCAAATTAGAGAAGACGTCATTGGTGAGTTGCTGTATAAAGCAGCACTTTAAACTACATACCCACTGATAAATAGATATAGTGCATTGCGTTTTTAACCGTTTTTCCTTTTTTTTTTTTCCTGCTCGTCAACCTCGGTAGCGGTGCCCTGTGGAAAAAAAAATTTCCGAGGTGTGCCCCGACCAAAAGGTTTGGAAACACTGGTATACACACACAGTATACACACACAGTATACACACACAGTATGCACACACAGTAGACACACACAGTAGACATACACAGTATACACACAGTATACACACACAGTATACATACACAGTATACACACACAGTATACACACACAGTATACACACACAGTATACATACACAGTATACACACAGTATACATACACAGTAGACACACACAGTAGACACACACAGTATACACACAGTATACACATACAGTATACACATACAGTATACATACACAGTATACATACACAGTAGACACACACAGTATACATACACAGTATACATACACAGTATACATACACAGTATACACATACAGTATACATACACAGTATACATACACAGTAGACACACACAGTATACATACACAGTAGACACACACAGTAGACACACACAGTATACACACAGTATACATACACAGTAGACACACACAGTATACACACAGTATACACACACAGTATACACAAAGTATACACACACAGTATACATACACAGTATACACACACAGTATACATACACAGTATACACACAGTATACACACAGTATACATACACAGTAGACACACACAGTATACACACAGTATACACACACAGTATACATACACAGTATACACACAGTATACATACACAGTAGACACACACAGTATACACACAGTATACATACACAGTATACACACAGTATACACACACAGTAGACACACACAGTATACATGCACAGTATACATACACAGTATAAATACACAGTATACACACACAGTATACACACAGTAGACATACACAGTACACACACAGTATACACACACAGTATACACACACAGTATACACACAGTAGACATACACAGTACACACACAGTAGACATACACAGTACACACACACAGTATACACACAGTAGACATACACAGTATACACACAGTATACACACACAGTATACATACACAGTATACACACAGTATACACACACAGTATACACACACAGTATACATACACAGTATACACACACAGTATACACACACAGTATACACACAGTAGACATACACAGTATACACACAGTATACACACACAGTATACATACACAGTATACACACAGTATACACACACAGTATACATACACAGTATACACACACAGTATACATACACAGTATACATACACAGTATACACACACAGTATACACACACAGTATACATACACAGTATACACACACAGTATACACACACAGTATACACACACAGTATACATACACAGTATACACACACAGTATACATACACAGTATACACACACAGTACACACACAGTATACATACACAGTATACACACAGTAGACATACACAGTACACACACAGTATACACACACAGTATACACACAGTATACATACACAGTACACACACAGTAGACATACACAGTACACACACAGTATACACACAGTATACACACACAGTATACATACACAGTATACACACAGTATACACACACAGTAGACATATGCTTTGAACAAGCCCTCGATTAGGCTCAGCATGATCAGGTTATTTAGACAAGAGCTCTCCATACTAATGTTCTACAGGGTTAGAGTCTCTAAAGATACATTCATGTGGGAGAAGACCACCCAGGCTTCCTTCTATGTTCTTCTGAATGCAGGAATAACAGACTGATCCGTACCCACTGTGCGCAGAGCCTGTTACACCAGGTCCCCCCCCCCCAGTATATCTCCGAGCTGCCACTTCCATCCACTTAGGGAGTGACAGATGAATACAATCCGTGTCTCACCAGAGTCCACCTGGTACCATTGAGGCAGGAGACGGGCTCAGCGATTCCGACACTGATCCACTTAGCAGTAAAATAAAGCAGCCACGTTAAAGTGTACCTGTCATGTTTATATAAGGTATATAAGGTAGATAACATCATGGCCGGAGGAAGCACGATCACCGTGCGAAACGGAGCTTGGTCGCCATCCTGTGTCCCCCCACTACCCTCTTCCCATGTAACATATTTGTGAGTATGAAATAAAAGAAGATTTATTCAGCTGGTTGCGGTGAGTTGCCGATTATTTTCCTGCTTCTCTTAAATATCACAGCGATGTCCCGCCTTGGCCGGTGATAGGCTGAGCGCACTGTCATGTAAGGAGCTCTGGCCGGGCACCACTAATCACTGTCCTTGCCCTGTAATCACACTCTGTAGGTGTAATTGACAGGTAAAGAGGCTTCTACGTCCTGATAGCAAGTGACATACACCTGCAGAGTGTGATTACAGGGCAAGGACAGTGACTACCATCTCCTTGCCCTGATGCCTACTTGGGGCTAAGTTGCATACAGCGCATGCATTAATAAAACTATTATTTCCGCCATTTTGGATAACTAAAACAACCCTACAAGACATGGTAAGGAAGCTTGTCATTACACCTATAATGCTGTTCCAGTGGTTTCATATGCTAATGTATTTTTTTAAAAATCCATAAAAAATTCAAAACATTCCCTATTTCCCCCCCCCTTTTTTTTTTTTTTATTAAAAAGTTCACGCACAGAAATGTCTGTACTATTAAAATGTAGTGTTATATAGCCTGCATGGTGAACGCTATCAATAAAAGTACAAAATGCAAAACAAACAAAAAAATATATATATATATATTTTATATATATATATATATATATATATGTATATATATATATATATATATATATATATATATATGAGTTTTGAAGACTTGTATTTTGTTTTGGTTTCCTTTTTTCAATTTCATCCCAGAAATTGTATTCTTTTATTCATTTCCTTTTGCTTTCCATTTTTTGGGTAAAATGAAAGAGGACATTAAAAAGCACAATTGGTCCTGCACAAAACAAGCCTCATATGGGTTCATTGATAGAACAAATAGTTATGGCCCCAACTGATCATAAAGTGGCATCAGTTGTCTAGGATCCAGCGCTCATCATTTGGGCAAGGGAACACAGAAAGATGGGTCCCCCCCCCGTCCGAAGTGTCCAACCATCTGGTGTCCAAGTTGAGGCACTGGATGACTGTGATCAGTTCTATCATCCATTTTCTTCCGACACTGTTTCTACAGGACCATAGGGAAGCGCAGCCAGATTGCCGGATATATGTGAAGGGGCCTTAGAGAGCGGGGATTAAAAAACAAAAGTGGAAAAATGAACATTTTCCTAGTCCATAGAAGGTTTAGATCATGGAGCTGCAGTCTCCTATCCCAGCCAAGCATGTTCATACAAACTCTATTGGCATATGCTTAGAGAATTTAGTGAATTTCTTTCCAATATTTGATGCCAGGAGTAGAGATGAGCGAACTTACAGTAAATTTGATTCGTCACGAACTTCTCGGCTCGGCAGTTGATGACTTTTCCTGTATAAATTAGTTCAGCCTTCGGGTGCTCCGGTGGGCTGGAAAAGGTGAATACAGTCCTAGGAAAGAGTCTCCTAGGACTGTATTCACCTTTTCCAGCCCACCGGAGCACCAGAAAGCTGAACTAATTTATACAGGAAAAGTCATCAACTGCCGAGCCGAGAAGTTCGTGACGAATCGAATTAAGTTCGCTCATCTCTAGCCAGGAGCATGGAGCAGATTTAATAGCTGATCCTGCTCCATACATAGAGAATATTGGATGATAACTGTAGGTTATGCCCATTGCCAACAGCAGGGATCAGAGATAACTCTAATACCAGCCCTTTAACCAACTACATGCTGAGGTCAATTGCACTATAGCATTTAGGGGGCTAGATGACATTTTCTGGTCCCTTCTGGCCTTTGGTTGCAAAATATGTAAAACAAACCGCTCAGCAGTGAGAGATGGGGTCACTATGATCTTGTGATAGGTACAAGTCCCACAGCTGGGAACCACATCTTTTAGACAATTGTCGCATATGTGCTGTAGATAAAATGTCCAGATTCTGTAGATATCCCATAAATGTCCAGATTCTGTAGATATCCCATAAATGTCCAGATTCTGTAGATATCCCGTAAATGTTCAGATTCTGTAGATATCCCATAAATGTCCAGATTCTGTAGATATCCCATAAATGTCCAGATTCTGTAGATATCCCATAAATGTTCAGATTCTGTAGATATCCCATAAATGTCCAGATTCTGTAGATATCCCATAAGTGTCCAGATTCTGTAGATATCCCATAAATGTCCAGATTCTGTAGATATCCCATAAATGTCCAGATTCTGTAGATATCCCATAAATGTCCAGATTCTGTAGATATCCCATAAATGTCCAGATTCTGTAGATATCCCATAAATGTCCAGATTCTGTAGATATCCCATAAATGTTCAGATTCTGTAGATATCCCATAAATGTCCAGATTCTGTAGATATCCCGTAAATGTCCAGATTCTGTAGATATCCCATAAATGTCCAGATTCTGTAGATATCCCATAAATGTTCAGATTCTGTAGATATGCCAGAAATGTCCAGATTCTGTAGATATCCCATAAATGTTCAGATTCTGTAGATATCCCATAAATGTCCAGATTCTGTAGATATCCCATAAATGTCCAGATTCTGTAGATATCCCATAAATGTCCAGATTCTGTAGATATCCCATAAATGTTCAGATTCTGTAGATATCCCATAAATGTTCAGATTCTGTAGATATGCCAGAAATGTCCAGATTCTGTAGATATCCCATAAATGTCCAGATTCTGTAGATATCCCATAAATGTCCAGATTCTGTAGATATCCCATAAATGTTCAGATTCTGTAGATATCCCATAAATGTTCAGATTCTGTAGATATCCCATAAATGTCCAGATTCTGTAGATATCCCATAAATGTCCAGATTCTGTAGATATCCCGTAAATGTCCAGATTCTGTAGATATCCCGTAAATGTCCAGATTCTGTAGATATCCCATAAATGTTCAGATTCTGTAGATATCCCATAAATGTCCAGATTCTGTAGATATCCCATAAATGTTCAGATTCTGTAGATATCCCATAAATGTCCAGATTCTGTAGATATCCCGTAAATGTCCAGATTCTGTAGATATCCCATAAAGGTTCAGATTCTGTAGATATCCCATAAATGTTCAGATTCTGTAGATATCCCATAAATGTCCAGATTCTGTAGATATCCCATAAATGTCTAGATTCTGTAGATATCCCATAAATGTCTAGATTCTGTAGATATCCCATAAATGTCTAGATTCTGTAGATATCCCATAAATGTCCAGATTCTGTAGATATCCCATAAATGTCCAGATTCTGTAGATATCCCATAAATGTTCAGATTCTGTAGATATCCCATAAATGTCCAGATTCTGTAGATATCCCATAAATGTCCAGATTCTGTAGATATCCCATAAATGTCCAGATTCTGTAGATATCCCATAAATGTCCAGATTCTGTAGATATCCCATAAATGTCTAGATTCTGTAGATATCCCATAAATGTCTAGATTCTGTAGATATCCCATAAATGTCCAGATTCTGTAGATATCCCATAAATGTCCAGATTCTGTAGATATCCCATAAATGTCTAGATTCTGTAGATATCCCATAAATGTCCAGATTCTGTAGATATCCCATAAATGTCCAGATTCTGTAGATATCCCATAAATGTCCAGATTCTGTAGATATCCCATAAGTGTTCAGATTCTGTAGATATCCCATAAATGTCCAGATTCTGTAGATATCCCATAAATGTTCAGATTCTGTAGATATCCCATAAATGTTCAGATTCTGTAGATATCCCATAAATGTCCAGATTCTGTAGATATCCCATAAATGTCCAGATTCTGTAGATATCCCATAAATGTCTAGATTCTGTAGATATCCCATAAATGTCCAGATTCTGTAGATATCCCATAAATGTTCAGATTCTGTAGATATCCCATAAATGTCCAGATTCTGTAGATATCCCATAAATGTCCAGATTCTGTAGATATCCCATAAATGTCCAGATTCTGTAGATATCCCATAAATGGCCAGATTCTGTAGATATCCCATAAATGTCCAGATTCTGTAGGTATCCCATAAATGTCCAGATTCTGTAGATATCCCATAAATGTCCAGATTCTGTAGATATCCCATAAATGTCCAGATTCTGTAGATATCCCATAAATGTCCAGATTCTGTAGATATCCCATAAATGTCCAGATTCTGTAGATATCCCATAAATGTCCAGATTCTGTAGATATCCCATAAATGTTCAGATTCTGTAAATTTCCCATAAATGTTCAGATTCTGTAGATATGCCAGAAATGTCCAGATTCTGTAGATATCCCATAAATGTCTAGATTCTGTAGATATCCCATAAATGTCCAGATTCTGTAGATATCCCATAAATGTCCAGATTCTGTAGATATCCCATAAATGTTCAGATTCTGTAGATATCCCATAAATGTTCAGATTCTGTAGATATCCCATAAATGTCCAGATTCTGTAGATATCCCGTAAATGTCCAGATTCTGTAGATATCCCATAAAGGTTCAGATTCTGTAGATATCCCATAAATGTTCAGATTCTGTAGATATCCCATAAATGTCCAGATTCTGTAGATATCCCATAAATGTCTAGATTCTGTAGATATCCCATAAATGTCTAGATTCTGTAGATATCCCATAAATGTCTAGATTCTGTAGATATCCCATAAATGTCCAGATTCTGTAGATATCCCATAAATGTCCAGATTCTGTAGATATCCCATAAATGTTCAGATTCTGTAGATATCCCATAAATGTCCAGATTCTGTAGATATCCCAGAAATGTCCAGATTCTGTAGATATCCCAGAAATGTCCAGATTCTGTAGATATCCCATAAATGTCCAGATTCTGTAGATATCCCATAAATGTCCAGATTCTGTAGATATCCCATAAATGTCTAGATTCTGTAGATATCCCATAAATGTCCAGATTCTGTAGATATCCCATAAATGTCTAGATTCTGTAGATATCCCATAAATGTCCAGATTCTGTAGATATCCCATAAGTGTCCAGATTCTGTAGATATCCCAGAAATGTCCAGATTCTGTAGATATCCCATAAATGTCCAGATTCTGTAGATATCCCAGAAATGTCCAGATTCTGTAGATATCCCATAAATGTCCAGATTCTGTAGATATCCCATAAATGTACAGATTCTGTAGATATGCCAGAAATGTTTAATTTTTTTATGTCAGAGCTAAATTTTCCTTCACCCAGGTAAAAGATTCCAATTGCTGCCCTAACCCTGTATTTATCCTGACATGCACATGCCTCAGTACAGGGCCAACTCCACCTATAGGCAAAATAGGCAGCCGCCTAGAGCGCCCTCTTGATGGGGGTGCCGTTCTGCCCTCCGCAAGAGACTTATTTCTCCAGGTCCTAACAGCCGCAAAGATGTCACCCTAGTATTAAGGAGATTACATGGGGAGGAGGTTTGTTACAATGTGTCATCCCAGTCAGTAGTAAGGAGATTATATAAGGAGGAGGTTTGTTACAGTGTGTCACCCCAGTAGTATGGTGATTAGATGATGACGAGGTTTGTTACAGTGTGTCATCCCAGTAGTAAGGTAATTACATGAGGAGGAGGTTTGTTACAATGTGTCATCCCAGTAGTAAGGAGATTACATGAGGAGGAGGTTTGTTACAGTGTGTCACCCCAGTAGTAAGGTAATTACATGAGGAGGAGGTTTGTTACAGTGTGTTACCCCAGTAGTAAGGAGATTACATGAGAAGGAGGTTTGTTACAGTGTGTCATCCCAGTAGTAAGGAGATTACATGAGGAGAAGGTTTTTTACAGTGTGTCACCCCAATAGTAAGGTGATTACATGAGGAGGAGGTTTGTTACAATGTGTCACCCCAGTAGTAAGGTAATTACATGAGGAGGAGGTTTGTTACAGTGTGTTACCCCAGTAGTAAGGAGATTACATAAGAAGGAGGTTTGTTACAGTGTGTCATCCCAGTAGTAAGGAAATTACATGAGAAGGTTTTTTTTACAGTGTGTCATGAGTAAGGAGATTATATGAGGAGGAGGTTTGTTACATTGTGTCATCCCAGTAGTAAGGTAATTACATGAGGAGGATGTTTGTTACAGTGTGTCACCCCAGTAGTAAGGAGATTATATGAGGAGGAGGTTTGTTACAGTGTGTCACCCCAGTAGTAAGGAGATTACATGAGGAGGAGGTTTGTTACAGTGTGTCACCGCAGTAGTAAGGAGATTACATGAGGAGAAGGTTTGTTACAGTGTGTCATCCCAGTAGTAAGGAGATTACATGAGGAGAAGGTTTGTTACAGTGTGTCTCAGCAGTAGTAAGGAGATTACATGAGGAGGAGGTTTGTTACAGTGTGTCACCCCAGTAGTAAGGAGATGACATGAGGAGGGGGTTTGTTACAATGTGTCACCCCAGTAGTAAGGAGATTACACGAGGAGAAGGTTTGTTACAATGTGTCACCCCAGTAGTAAGGAGATTACATGAGGAGGAGGTTTGTTACAATGTGTCACCCCAGTAGTAAGGAGATTACATAAGGAGGAGGTTTGTTACAATGTGTCACCCCAGTAGTAAGGAGATTACATGAGGAGGAGGTTTGTTACAATGTGGCACCCCAGTAGTAAGGAGATTACATAAGGAGGAGGTTTGTTACAATGTGTCACCCCAGTATTAAGGTGAATACATGAGGAGGAGGTTTGTTACAATGTGTCACCCCATTAGTAAGGTGATTACATGAGGAGGAGGTTTGTTACAATGTGTCACCCCATTAGTAAGGTGATTACATGAGGAGGAGGTTTGTTACAATGTGTCACCCCAGTAGTAAGGTGGGGCGTGTCAATGGGAGGAGTCAAGGGGGTGATAAAATTAGCTTTTGCCTAGGGTGGCAAAAATTATTTCACCAGTCCTGCCTCAGTAGCTACCCAGCAATGACCCTGTCCTATAAACCATAGCCATGTGCCCCTTTTTTCTATTACTTGGTATATATGTCATAGGCGTACAGAGGTTGTTCACTTTGGACAATCCCTTTTTCTAAGGAGGGTCTCTCCTGTAACCTTGGCACATGGTCTTCTGCAGATGACATTCCCAATGGTTCCGCTGTATTTAGTGGTAGAATCTTGTAGCAACTGTTCAACTCCCCAACAGCGCCACCACAGAGAAAGTGGAAAAAGGATGCATTACACAGTTACATTGAAGGGCAGAAAGTGATGCTCTTTGTAGCTGTTCTCCCCTCTAGATTCTGATCAGTGGACCTCCATAGAATTAGCAGCTTATCTAATGTCTATGGTAGTGTTGCAAAACTATAACTCCCAGCATGCCCGCACAGCCAAAGGCTGTCCGGCCATGCCGGGAGTTGTAGTTTTGCAACAGCTGGAGGCACCCTGGTTGGGAAACACTCATAACCCGTGTGGTTAGTGGTTGCCTCCAAAAGTCAACCCCAAATGGGACTGACCTATACTTGATCAGATTTGGAGCATGCTGGGAGTTGTAGTTTTTCTAGAGCTGGACACCCCCTGGTTGGGAAACACTCTATCACCTATGATGATAAGAAAGCTGAAGGTGACTATGGTGCAGGACTATGGATCACATGGTTTTTTTGTATGCCTCAAAGATAACCAGTCCCTGACAACTGTCCACTGGAGTACCCTATATCTATGGTCACCTATGGACATACTCCATATCTATGGTCACCTATGGACATACTCCATATCTATGGTCACCTATGGACATACCCTATATGTATGGTTACCTATTAACATACCCTATATGTATGGTCACCTATGGACATACTCCATATCTATGGTCACCTATGGACATACTCCATATCTATGGTCACCTATGGACATACTCCATATCTATGGTCACCTATGGACATACTCCATATCTATGGTCACCTATGGACATACTCCATATCTATGGTCACCTATGGACATACCCTATATGTATGGTCACCTATTAACATACCCTATATGTATGGTCACCTATGGACATACTCCATATCTATGGTCACCTATGGACATACCCTATATCTATGTCACCTATGGACATACTCCATATCTATGGTCACCTATGGACATACCCTATATCTATGTCACCTATGGACATACCCTATATGTATGGTCACCTATGGACATACCCTATATCTATGTCACCTATGGACATACTCCATATCTATGGTCACCTATGGACATACCCTATATCTATGTCACCTATGGACATACTCCATATCTATGGTCACCTATGGACATACCCTATATCTATGTCACCTATGGACATACTCCATATCTATGGTCACCTATGGACATACCCTATATCTATGGTCACCTATGGACATACCCTATATGTATGGTCACCGATGGACATAATATTATCTGTCTTTATTACAGACCAGGAATGATGGAGATATAGATATATAGATCAGTGCAGGGGTCAAGTCCTGGGGGAAAAAAGTGCAGGAACTAGCCCAAGATTTCCACTCAAGGGCTGGTCCTGCAGAACTACTGCTAATGGGAACTGTGTTCCTACTGTGGAAAAAGTACAGGAACTCAGTTCCCACGCGTTCCTGCAGGACCTGAGCCCTGGATCAATGTTTCATTAATTGTTGGACTGAGGTTTCTTTGGACCACCAAGGAAGATGGTTTCTGAGCCCCTCTTTTTATTTACAGAACATGTTATCAGTAAGGTCTAAAACAGTGGTCTTCAACCTGCGGACCTCCAGATGTTGCAAAACTACAACTCCCAGCATGCCCGGACAGCCAACGGCTGGCCGGGCATGCTGGGAGTTGTAGTTTTGCAACATCTGGAGGTCCGCAGGTTGGAGACCACTGGTCTAAAATAGAGATGAGCGAATTTACAGTAAATTCGATTCGTCACGAACTTCTCGGCTCGGCGGTTGATGGCTTATCCTGCATAAATTACTTCAGCTTTCAGGTGCTCCCGTTGGCTGGAAAAGGTGGATACAGTCCTAGGAATGTATCCACCTTTTCCAGCCCACCGGAGCACCTGAAAGCTGAACTAATTTACGCAGGATAAGTCATCAACTGCCGAGCCGAGAAGTCCGTGACGAATCGAATTTACAGTAAATTCGCTCATCTCTAGTCTAAAAGGTTATATTGTAAATCCATCAGTCATAAACAGACCTGTGTTTCGCAATTACCGAGCATCCAGCTGTTGCAAAACTACAACTCCCAGCATGCCCGGACAGCCGAAGGCTGTCCGGGCATGCTGGGAGTTGTAGTTTTGCAACAGCTGGATGCACAGTGGTTGCGAAACACTGAAGACCCAGCTTTGATATCACCATAGTTTAGTGTTTCCCAACCAGTAGGCGTCCAGCTCTTGCAAAACTACAACTCCCAGCATGCTCTGATACTCTGTCTGGGCATGCTGGGAGTTGTAATTTTGCAACAGCTGGAGACACCATGATTAAGAAACTACCCTTGGCCCCAAAAGTTAACACCAAGTGGGGCTGACCTCCCAATTGGTTCTGGCTACTGGATCAGAGATAGGACCCATTGGGGGGTTCCCTGGTGGGCCAGTCCATGTAAATTACATATAAATAAATAAATAAAATACTCTTTTTTTTACATATTATAAAGAGTTTTAAGGCCCCACCTGATCACTGTCATAGGGACACATTGGGATCCTATGGTGAAATGTTTAGATTCTAGCTCTGGTTTGGGATGTGGGGGCAGCAGATGAGGAGGAGCCCCCCCACTATAAGCCCTGCCTGCCTCCTTGCAGGGACTGGAGCAGTGTAAAGGACTGGCTTCCTGCTATGGGAGTCCCAGCCCAGCATTACATTACACATCTGCCTGCAGGGGAGGGGATCTGTCTGTGCTCGGCTTCTGCACCAGTCACCTCCTGCTCCAGGCACGTTTCGGATCGTACAAGCATCGGCTGCTGGGTGAATGAATGCCCGACCATGTCGCACAGGAGCGTCCACCCCACATCGTTCACAATCCGGGATATATTAAACATGGGCTGCACTGATTGTAGCAAAGACAGAAGCTCAGACTCCGGTGATCCGGGGCAGCCCAAGGCAGAGACTGACACAGAACACCGCTGCCCGACTGCATCGCCCGACTTATCGGCTGCCGAGACTCCGAGCGATAAAAGGCGGACACCCAGCCCGGAGCAGGGCAGGCAGAGCCGGGGGGAATCGCGATGGTACAGCGACCAAGAGCCGCAGTCAGACGGTGCGTATTGTCCTCTATGTACTGCATTGTATAGAAACAGAGAACCGTCCGAGAATATGTCCGATATTGTTACAATGTGTCAAATATATCGTTATTACTGGATTCATCAGGGAACAGAACATTCTGCGATCTCCTGTACATTATATCAATAGATACATAGTAAGAGAAATGTTCTATGTGACCATAGATTGTATATATATATATATATATATATATATATATATATATATATACTGTATATGTAACTCATACCCCCTAGTCAGATGGAATCGAAGACTCAGCCGAGTCAGTGACCAATGCGACTAATATGATGATGAGAACTTCTAGTATCGGACACATATAGGTCAAAATGATGTATTTGTTCAACGTGGATTAGTGAAAACTAAGAGCAAACGAATGTGATAGATAAGAGAAAGATAGATAGATAGATAGATAGATTATAGATAGATTATAGATATATAGATTATAGATAGATAGATAGATTATAGATAGATTATAGATATATAGATTATAGATAGATAGATAGATTATAGATAGATGTATAGATAGATAGATAAATAGATCGATACATGGCTACATATGAAGTAAAGAGATAAATAAGTAAATTAATAATAAATAGATATAATTAACAAAAATTCTAAATTAGGAATGTAGGTAGAATACAATCAGATATTAGGCAATTCAACAATTCTAGCTCATATTTATTTATCCATTTACGCATCACATATATCTCTGTCTTATCTATTCTATCTAATTACCTACATATTATCTATCTCATATCTATCTATCTCATATCTATCTATCTCATATCTATCTCATATCTATCTATCTCATATCTATCTCATATCTATCTATCTATCTATCTCATATCTATCTATGTATCTATCTCATATCTATCTATCTATCCATCTATCTCATATCTATCTATCTCATATCTATCTATGTATCTATCTCATATCTATCTATCCCATATCTATCTATCTATCTATCTATCTATCTATCTATCTATCTATCTATCTATCCATCTCATATTTATCTATCTATCTATCTATCTATCTATCCATCTATCTATCTATCTCATATCTATCTATCTATCTATCTATCTATCTCATATCTATCTCATATCTATCTATCTATCTATCTATCTCATATCTATCTATCTATCTATCTCATATCTATCTATCTAATATCTATCTATCTATCCATCTCATATCTATCTATCTATCTATCCATCTATCTTTTTACCTTGTATCTATTTCCCTTTGTTCTTCCATGTAACTATCCGATGCCCCTTGACTCTGTAGGGGACTGCCCGGAGCTGTGTGTGTCTGACCGGCTGGAGGATGACCCGAGGTCCGGTAAGAAGAGGACTCGGGCCGCCTTCTCTCATGCCCAGGTGTATGAGCTGGAGAGGAGGTTCAGTCTGCAGAGATACCTGTCTGGACCGGAGCGGGCGGACCTGGCTGCAGCCCTGAAACTCACAGAAACCCAAATCAAGATCTGGTTCCAGAACAGGAGATACAAGACCAAGAGGAAGCTCATAGCCAAGCAGCAGGCGGGGAAGCCCCATGAGGGCCCGGCCAAGCAGGTGGCAGTCAGGGTGCTGGTAAAGGATGATCAGAGACAGTACTGCCCAGAGGATGCCATGTGCCCATCTCTGCTCTCTATATACCAGGCTTACCAGTATTACCCCTTTATCTACCGGCTGCCCGCCTGGTCCCCCCACATATAACCCCCAGGGGGGCAGACATTACAGCACAGGACCAGACTGAGGAGCCACAGCCACCATCAGATTCCTATTTAACCCTTCCACAGCTTCAGAAGACTGGGACTCCAAGCATTTCATGTCTATTCCCTACTGCCGTGGAACTACAGGTCCCAGTTTCCTCGGATTCCATAGGTTGTACTTTCCTGCTGAGTGATATAGGGGGCAGCTGGGAGGGTTCTTTGCTGCTCCCTCCTATATGAACCCCATTATAGACAGAACATGGGGATAGAGTCAGATACGCATCAAACCATTTCTACCATTAGATGTTATAGAACTACAACTCCCAGCAACAACTGACAGATAGAGGGAGAGGGAGTTTGTTAGTAGACGGTGGAGGACCACAGGGTGCATGTACCCCCTGTATACAGGAGGCCTCTGTTCAACACTATATTATATACAGGGGTTCTCAAGTTATATACAGAGGTGCCCACCTTGTATTCAGGGTACAGGGGTGTCCATATACAGAGTACAGGGGTGTCTATATACAGAGTACAGGGGTGTCCATATACAGAGTACAGGGGTGTCCATATACAGAGTACAGGGGTGTCTATATACAGAGTACAGGGGTGTCTATATACAGAGTACAGGGGTGTCAATATACAGAGTACAGGGGTGTCCATATACAGAGTACAGGGTGTCTATATACAGAGTACAGGGGTGTCAATATACAGAGTACAGGGGTGTCCATATACAGAGTACAGGGGTGTCTATATACAGAGTACAGGGGTGTCCATATACAGAGTACAGGGGTGTCTATATACAGAGTACAGGGGTGTCCATATACAGAGTACAGGGGTGTCCATATACAGAGTACAGGGGTGTCCATATACAGAGTACAGGGGTGTCCATATACAGAGTACAGGGGTGTCCATATACAGAGTACAGGGGTGTCTATATACAGAGTACAGGGGTGTCCATATACAGAGTACAGGGGTGTCCATATACAGAGTACAGGGGTGTCCATATACAGAGTACAGGGGTGTCCATATACAGAGTACAGGGGTGTCTATATACAGAGTACAGGGGTGTCCATATACAGAGTACAGGGGTGTCCATATACAGAGTACAGGGGTGTCCATATACAGAGTACAGGGGTGTCCATATACAGAGTACAGGGGTGTCCATATACAGAGTACAGGGGTGTCTATATACAGAGCTGCTCCATGCAGGGCTATTCGTGTTATATAGGGGGATGCTCATGTCCTGTACATAGAAGTCCATGTTATACTGGGGGGAGGTGCTCACATTTTATTAATAGGTGTCCATGCTATATCCAAGGGTTCTCATATACAGTTCTGCGCATTTCATATCTAATGGTGCTCATGTTTTACCCAGAGATATTAATGTATTTTATGTTCAGGGATGTTCATGTTTTCTCTAGGGATGAACATTTTATACTCAGATATATTGTTATATCCAGGGATGATCATGTTATACCCTAGGGCAGTATTTCCCAACCAGGGTGCCTCCAGCTCTTGCAAAACTACAACTCCCAGCATGCCCAGACAGCCTTCGGCTGTCTGGGCATGCTGGGAGTTGTAGTTTTGCAAGAGCTGGAGGCACCCTGGTTGGGAAACACTGCTCTAGGATGTTCATGTTACACCTAGAGATATTCATGTTATATCCAGAAATGTTTGTGTTACATTCAGGGACACTCATGTTATATCCAGGGGTTCTCATTATATATAAAGGACTGTCCATGTGATATAAAGAGGTTCTCATTATATATATAAAGGACTGTCCTGTGATATGAAGGGGTTCTCATTATATATAAAGGACTTTCCTGTGATATAAAGGGGTTCTCATTATATAAAAAGGGCTGTCTATGTGATATAAAGGGGTTCTCATTATATATAAAGGACTGTCCATGTGATATAAAGGGGTTCTCATTATATATAAAGGACTGTCCTGTGATATAAAGAGGTTCTCATTATATATATAAAGGGCTGTCTATGTGATATAAAGGGGTTCTCATTGTATATAAAGGACTTTCCTGTGATATAAAGGGGTTCTCATTATATATAAAGGACTGTCCTGTGATATAAAGGGGTTCTCATTATATATAAAGGACTGTCCAGGTGATATAAAGAGGTTCTCATTATATATAAAGGACTGTCCATGCAATATAAAGAGGTTCTCATTATATATAAAGGACTGTCCATGTGATATAAAGGGGTTCTCATTATATATAAAGGACTGTCCTGTGATATAAAGAGGTTCTCATTATATATAAAGGACTGTCCATGTGATATAAAGGGGTTCTCATTATATATAAAGTACTGTCCATGTGATTTAAAGGGCTTCTCATTATATATAAAGGACTGTCCATGTGATATAAAGGGGTTCTCATTATATATAAAGGACTGTCCATGTGATATAAAGGGGTTCTCATTATATATAAAGGACTGTCCATGTGATATAAAGGGGTTCTCATTATATATAAAGGACTGTCCATGTGATATAAAAGGGTTCTCATTATATATAAAGGACTGTCCTGTGATATAAAGAGGTTCTCATTATATATAAGGACTGTCCATGGAATATAAAGAGGTTCTCATTATATATAAAGGACTGTCCATGTGATATAAAAGGGTTCTCATTATATATAAAGGACTGTCCATGTGATATAAAGGGGTTCTCATTATATATAAAGGACTGTCCATGTGATATAAAGGGGTTCTCATTATATATAAAGGACTGTCCTGTGATATAAAGAGGTTCTCATTATATATAAAGGACTGTCCATGTGATATAAAGGGGTTCTCATTATATATAAAGGACTGTCCTGTGATATAAAGAGGTTCTCATTATATATAAAGGACTGTCCATGTGATATAAAGGGGTTCTCATTATATATAAAGGACTGTCCATGTGATTTAAAGGGCTTCTCATTATATATAAAGGACTGTCCATGTGATATAAAGGGGTTCTCATTATATATAAAGGACTGTCCATGTGATATAAAGGGGTTCTCATTATATATAAAGGACTGTCCATGTGATATAAAGGGGTTCTCATTATATATAAAGGACTGTCCATGTGATATAAAAGGGTTCTCATTATATATAAAGGACTGTCCTGTGATATAAAGAGGTTCTCATTATATATAAGGACTGTCCATGGAATATAAAGAGGTTCTCATTATATATAAAGGACTGTCCATGTGATATAAAAGGGTTCTCATTATATATAAAGGACTGTCCATGTGATATAAAGGGGTTCTCATTATATATAAAGGACTGTCCATGTGATATAAAGGGGTTCTCATTATATATAAAGGACTGTCCATGTGATATAAAAGGGTTCTCATTATATATAAAGGACTGTCCATGTGATATAAAGGGGTTCTCATTGTATATAAAGGACTGTCCATGTGATATAAAGGGGTTCTCATTATATATAAAGGACTGTCCATGTGATATAAAGGGGTTCTCATTATATATAAAGTACTGTCCATGCTACAGTATATACAGAGATGCCCAGAGTGCTCATGTTATACACAGATATTTCCCATGTTATATATAATGATGTTGTTTAAATACATAGGTGCTTGTGTTATATACAGAGATTTCCATTATATATACAGGAGAATCCATGTTATCTATCGTGACATTTGTACAAGATCGTCCGTGCTATATACAGAAGTCTCCATGTTATATACAGGGGTGTATATGTTATATACAGGGGTGTATATGTTATATACAGGGGTGTATATGTTATATACAGGGGTGTATATGTTATATACAGGGGTGTATATGTTATATACAGGGATGTCCATGATATTCCTTGGTAACCACAGGCGTTCATGTTTTTATACACCATGTAATATACAGGAGTATCCATCCAGTATACAGGAGGGGTCATGTCATATACAGGAGGGGTCCATGTCATATACAGGAGGGGTCCATGTCATATACAGGAGGGGTCCATGTCATATACAGGAGGGGTCCATGTCATATACAGGAGGGGTCCATGTCATATACAGGAGGGGTCCATGCCATATACAGGAGGGGTCCATGTCATATACAGGAGTATCCATCCAGTATACAGGAGGGGTCATGTCATATACAGGAGGGGTCCATGTCATATACAGGAGGGGTCCATGTCATATACAGGAGGGGTCCATGTCATATACAGGAGGGGTCCATGTCATATACAGGAGGGGTCCATGTCATATACAGGAGGGGTCCATGTCATATACAGGAGGGGTCCATGTCATATACAGGAGGGGTCCATGTCATATACAGGAGGGGTCCAGGCCATATACAGGAGGGGTCCATGTCATATACAGGAGGGGTCCATGTCATATACAGGAGGGGTCCATGTCATATACAGGAGGGGTCCATGTCATATACAGGAGGGGTCCATGTCATATACAGGAGGGGTCCAGGCCATATACAGGAGGGGTCCATGTCATATACAGGAGGGGTCCATGTCATATACAGGAGGGGTCCATGTCATATACAGGAGGGGTCCATGCCATATACAGGAAGGGTCCATGTCATATACAGGAGGGGTCCATGTCATATACAGGAGGGGTCCATGTCATATACAGGAGGGGTCCATGTCATATACAGGAGGGGTCCATGTCATATACAGGAGGGGTCCATGCCATATACAGGAGGGGTCCATGTCATATACAGGAGGGGTCCATGTCATATACAGGAGGGGTCCATGCCATATACAGGAGGGGTCCATGTCATATACAGGAGGGGTCCATGTCATATACAGGAGGGGTCCAGGCCATATACAGGAGGGGTCCAGGCCATATACAGGAGGGGTCCATGTCATATACAGGAGGGGTCCATGTCATATACAGGAGGGGTCCATGTCATATACAGGAGGGGTCCATGTCATATACAGGAGGGGTCCATGTCATATACAGGAGGGGTCCATGTCATATACAGGAGGGGTCCATGCCATATACAGGAGGGGTCCAGGCCATATACAGGAGGGGTCCATGTCATATACAGGAGGGGTCCAGGCCATATACAGGAGGGGTCCATGTCATATACAGGAGGGGTCCATGTCATATACAGGAGGGGTCCATGTCTTATACAGGAGGGGTCCAGGCCATATACAGGAGGGGTCCATGTCATATACAGGAGGGGTCCATGTCATATACAGGAGGGGTCCATGTCATATACAGGAGGGGTCCATGCCATATACAGGAGGGGTCCATGTCATATACAGGAGGGGTCCATGTCATATACAGGAGGGGTCCATGTCATATACAGGAGGGGTCCATGTCATATACAGGAGGGGTCCATGTCATATACAGGAGGGGTCCATGCCATATACAGGAGGGGTCCATGTCATATACAGGAGGGGTCCATGCCATATACAGGAGAGGTCCATGTCATATACAGGAGGGGTCCATGTCATATACAGGAGGGGTCCATGTCATATACAGGAGGGGTCCATGTCATATACAGGAGGGGTCCATGTCATATACAGGAGGGGTCCATGCCATATACAGGAGGGGTCCATGTCATATACAGGAGGGGTCCATGTCATATACAGGAGGGGTCCATGTCATATACAGGAGAGGTCCATGTCATATACAGGAGAGGTCCATGTCATATACAGGAGGGGTCCATGTCATATACAGGAGGGGTCCATGTCATATACAGGAGGGGTCATGTCATATACAGGAGGGGTCATGTCATATACAGGAGGGGTCCATGTCATATACAGGAGGGGTCCAGGCCATATACAGGAGGGGTCCATGTCATATACAGGAGGGGTCCATGCCATATACAGGAGGGGTCCATGCCATATACAGGAGGGGTCCATGTCATATACAGGAGGGGTCCATGTCATATACAGGAGGGGTCCATGTCATATACAGGAGGGGTCCATGTCATATACAGGAGGGGTCCATGTCATATACAGGAGGGGTCCATGCCATATACAGGAGGGGTCCATGCCATATACAGGAGGGGTCCATGTCATATACAGGAGGGGTCCATGTCATATACAGGAGGGGTCCATGTCATATACAGGAGGGGTCCATGTCATATACAGGAGGGGTCCATGTCATATACAGGAGGGGTCCATGTCATATACAGGAGGGGTCCATGTCATATACAGGAGGGGTCCATGCCATATACAGGAGGGGTCCATGTCATATACAGGAGGGGTCCATGTCATATACAGGAGGGGTCCATGTCATATACAGGAGGGGTCCATGTCATATACAGGAGGGGTCCATGTCATATACAGGAGGGGTCCATGCCATATACAAGAGGGGTCCATGCCATATACAGGAGGGGTCCATGCCATATACAGGAGGGGTCCATGTCATATACAGGAGGGGTCCATGCCATATACAGGAGGGGTCCATGCCATATACAGGAGGGGTCCATGTCATATACAGGAGGGGTCCATGTCATATACAGGAGGGGTCCATGCCATATACAGGAGGGGTCCATGTCATATACAGGAGGGGTCCATGCCATATACAGGAGGGGTCCATGTCATATACAGGAGAGGTCCATGTCATATACAGGAGGGGTCCATGCCATATACAGGAGGGGTCCATGTCATATACAGGAGGGGTCCATGTCATATACAGGAGGGGTCCATGCCATATACAGGAGGGGTCCATGTCATATACAGGAGGGGTCCATGTCATATACAGGAGGGGTCCATGCCATATACAGGAGGGGTCCATGTCATATACAGGAGGGGTCCATGCCATATACAGGAGGGGTCCATGTCATATACAGGAGGGGTCCATGTCATATACAGGAGGGGTCCATGCCATATACAGGAGGGGTCCATGTCATATACAGGAGGGGTCCATGCCATATACAGGAGGGGTCCATGTCATATATCGGGGGCTCAGCTCTTCTGACCTCATTCACTGTGTAAATATCTGTGTGAATTTTCTAAATTAGAAAATCTCTTGTTAATAATAATAATAATAATAATAATAGTATAATACTAATATAATAATATTCCGATAAGTAACATTTTGTAGCATTTGTTTGAAGTCAGGATTTTGCCCCTGATTTGTAGGAATAGATCGAACTGTGAACTGTGTCCGGATCTGAAGGTGGAGGCGACTATCGCCAGATCCCTTTGCACTTATTGTTCTCTGTAAATATCGCGACATTGTTATTATTATTATATAGACTGATCATGATTGTAATTTATTTAGAGAAATAAAAAAATATATTGCTTTGTTATTTGAACTGAAGAAATTCGTGCGATCTGTTCACTGTACATCTGTTTTTATAGAAAGATAAATAGATAGATATGAGATAGATAGATCGATATTAGATAGATAGATAGATATGAGATAGATAAATAGATAGATATGTGATAGATAGATAGATAGGAGATAGATAGATATGAGATAGATAGATAATAGATAGATATGAGATAGATAGATAGATATGAGACAGATAGATATGAGATAGATAGATATGAGACAGATAGATATGAGATAGATAGATAGATAGATATGAGATAGATAGATATGAGATAGATAGATAGATATGAGACAGATAGATATGAGATAGATAGATAGATATGAGATAGATAGATAGATAGATAGATATGAGATAGATAGATATGAGATAGATAGATATGAGATAGATAGATATGAGATGGATAAATAGATATGAGATAGATAGATAGATAGATATGAGATAGATAGATAGATAGATATGAGATCAGATAGATAGATAGATAGATATGAGATAGATAGATATGAGATAGATAGATAGATAGATAGATATGAGATAGATAGATAGATAGATATGAGATAGATAGATATGAGACAGATATGAGATAGATAGATATGAGATAGATAGAAACATGAGAAATAGATTAGATAAATGAATTGATAGATAAAGAAATAAACAGGAGATAGATATTAAGTCAATAGACGGACAGTTAAATAGATACGAGGTGGATAAAGAAATAGATAGATATGAGATAGATAGATGGATAGATAGATAGAAAGATATGAGATAGATAGATATGAGATAGATATGAGATAGATAGATATGAGATAGATAGATAGATAGATAGAAAGATATGAGATAGATAGATATGAGATAGATATGAGATAGATAGATATGAGATAGATAGATAGATAGATATGAGATTGATAGATAGATATGAGATAGATAGATAGATAGATAGATATGAGATAGATCGATAGATAGATAGATAGATAGATATGAGATAGATAGATATGAGATAGATAGATAGATAGATATGAGATAGATAGATAGATATGAGATAGATAGATCGATAGATAGATAGACAGATAGATAGATATTAGATAGATAGATAGATAGATACGACATAGGTCAACGTTTTCCAAATAGTATGTGTCCAGCTGTTGCAAAACTACATTTCCCAACAGCTGGAGGCACACGATTTGGAAAACACTGAGTCAAAAAGATTATATATAAATAAATAAATAAATAAATAGATATATACATATCGATATTAAGGAAAGTATTTAATACAAAATAAAAATAAATAAAAAAAATAAAAAAAGATCTTCTCCAGATGAACAGCTCAGATGCGGTGAATTATATTTTGCTCTTTACAAATTCTTCACTAAATCAACTTTGCTTTATCCGCTTCCCTGATCCTGTGCAGTACAGACATGTCTCCATATAAATCCGCTTTCAATGTAAATAAATACATAACGAAATTGTCTGAATATCATCATATTAACCAAACTGCCGTGCGAGTATTTGTGTTTATATAGCTCTTATTTTATTTTATTTTTTTCGTTTTTTATTTGTCAGTTAATACAGTGCAGTTAATGGTAGTAATTAAACGAAATATATTAGCTAAAAATGAATGAATATGAATAAAGTACTATTAGAATGCAGAAAAATAAAGCAATAATAGAATGCTGAAAAATAAAGTAATAATAGAATGCTAAAAAATAAATAATAGAATGCTGAAAAATAAATAATAGAATGCTGAAAAATAAATAATAGAATGCTGAAAAATAAATAATAGAATGCTGAAAAATAAAGCACTAATAGAATGCTGAAAAATAAAGTAATAATAGAATGCTAAAAAATAAATAATAGAATGCTGAAAAATAAATAATAGAATGCTGAAAAATAAATAATAGAATGCTGAAAAATAAATAATAGAATGCTGAAAAATAAAGTAATAATAGAATGCTAAAAAATAAATAATAGAATGCTAAAAAATAAATAATAGAATGCTGAAAAATAAATAATAGAATGCTGAAAAATAAAGCACTAATAGAATGCTGAAAAATAAAGAAACAATAGAATACTGAAAAATAAAGAAACAATAGAATACTGAAAAATAAAGAAACAATAGAATGCTGAAAAATAAAGCACTAATAGAATACTGAAAAATAAAGAAACAATAGAATACTGAAAAATAAAGTAATAATAGAATGCTGAAAAATAAAGTAATAATAGAATACTGAAAAATAAAGTAATAATAGAATACTGAAAAATAAAGTAATAGAATACTGAAAAATAAAGAAACAATAGAATACTGAAAAATAAAGTAATAATAGAATACTGAAAAATAAAGTAATAGAATACTGAAAAATAAAGAAACAATAGAATACTGAAAAATAAAGTAATAATAGAATACTGAAAAATAAAGTAATAGAATACAGAAAAATAAAGAAACAATAGAATACTGAAAAATAAAGTTATAATAGAATACTGAAAAATAAAGTTATAATAGAATGCTGAAAAATAAAGTTATAATAGAATGCTGAAAAATAAAGTTATAATAGAATGCTGAAAAATAAAGTAATAATAGAATACTGAAAAATAAAGTGATAATAGAATGCTGAAAAATAAAATATTAATAGAATGCTGAAAAATAAAGTAATAATAGAATGTTGAAAAATAAAGTAATAATAGAATGTTGAAAAAATAAAGAAATAATAGAATGCTGAAAAATAAAGAAATACTAGAATGCTGAAAACAAAATACATACATAAATAAATACAATAAATAAAAAAATAACACTAACTAATAAAATACTGAATAATCTTCAACATAAAGAATGAATACATAACAAAGAAATAAAAATCATTCATTATTTCTAAATAATAAATATTGCATATAAAAATAATCTTAAACTGCAAGCAGTTAATTTGGGTATGTCACCACGTTATATATATATATATATATATATATATATATATACTGCATATATATATTTCAGCAGGGTCTGTTGCAGAGGAAAATCCGCAGCACATAAAGTATGTCCATATAAATACATATTTTGTTCCGTTATTGTTTTGTATTTTCAAACTATACTGAAAATATCTACCAAAGGGTGATTTTTTAAAATACTTTTTTCATGGATAACATTACAAATGACAAGAACAATAATTATCTATCTCATATCTATCTATCTTTCTATATGTATATATGTCTAATATCTATCTATCTCATATTTATCTATCTATCTATCTATATGCATATATGTCTAATATCTATCTATCTATCTCATATCTATCTATCTATCTCATATCTATCTATCTATCTATCTATCTATCTCTCTCATATCTATCTATCTATCTATCTCATATCTATCGATCTATCTATCTATCTATCTATCTATCTATCTCTCATATCTATCTATCTATCTATCTATCTATCCATCTATCTCATATCTATCTATCTCATATCTATCTATCTATCTATCTATCTCATATCAATCTATCTATCTCATATCAATCTATCTATCTCATATCTATCTATCTATCTATCTATCTATCTCATATCTATCTCTCATATCTATCTATCTATCTATCTATCTATCTCATATCTATCTATCTATCTCATATCTATCTATCTATCTATCTATCTATCTATCTATCTATCTATCTATCTCATATCTATCTATTTCATATCTATCTATCTATCTATCTATCTATCTATCTATCTATCCAAATCTACAAAAAGGTCCAACAGCACTCCAAAATTGTGCAAACAAACGTGCTTTATTAACCCATGTTGTGGTGGATGCAACGTTTCAGCATCATCACACTGGATTTTTCAAGCATGAGAAAGACTGTGTGATGCTGTTGAAACGTTGCCTCCACCACACCATGGGTTAATAAAGCACATTTGTTTGCACAATTTGCTGTTGGACCTTTTTGTGGCTTTGGGTTTACTGGGCTGAGTCTATGGTCCATTTGCACCCTGCATTTTGATGACTGCTTTGCTTGTGCTGCTTCCACCATTTCTGTTATCTATCTACAGTTTTGACATCAAATTATAGAGGCAGCAATAATCTGCAATAATGTATATAGGTCAATTTGAAAAAAAAAATAAGTGAAATACTGCCAAATTTAAGTGCCCATATAACACCCTTCTGCACTGTTCATACTCTGTAGCAGAACATGTTTATTTTTTTTTTTGCCGGTAAACGCTGTTAGGGGTTAGGATTAAAGGGGTACTCCCCTGGAAAACTTTTTTTTTTTTTATCAAAGTTAAAGTTAAACAGATTTGTAAATTACTTCTATTAAAAATCTTAATCCTTACAGTACTTATTAGCTGCTGAATACTACAGAGGAAATGGGTTTTCTTTTTGGAACACAGAGCTCTCTGCTAACATCACGAGCACAGTGCTCTCTGCTGACACCTCTGTCCATTTTAAGAAGTGTCCAGAGTAGGAGAAAATCCCCATAGCAAACATATGCTGCTCTGGACAGTTCCTAAAATGGACAGAGATGTCAGCAGAGAGCACTGTGCTCGTGATGTCAGCAGAGAGCTCTGTGTTCCAAAAAGAAAACCATTTCCCCTGTAGTATACAGACCCTAAAAAGTACTGGAAAGATTAAGATTTTTTTAATAGAAGTAATTTACAAATCTGTTTAACTTTCTGGCACCAGTTGATTTAAACAAAAAAGTTTTCCACGGGAGTACCCCTTTAAGGTTAGAGGCTAGGATTAGGGTTGGGGGTTAGGATTAGGATTGGGGGTTAGGATTAGGGGTTAGGATTAGGAGTTAGGGTTATGATGAGGAGTTAGGGTTATGATTAGGGGTTAGGGTTAGGACTAGGGGTTAGGATTAGGAGTTAGGATTAGGGGTTAGGGTTAGGATTAGGGGTTAGGATTAGGAGTTAGGGGTTAGGATTAGGGTTAGGGGTTAGGACTAGGGGTTAGGATTAGGAGTTAGGGTTATGATTAGGGGTTAGGGTTAGGATTAGGGGTTAGGATTAGGAGTTAGGGTTATGATTAGGGGTTAGGGTTAGGATTAGGAGTTAGGGGTTAGGATTAGGGTTAGGATTAGGGGTTAGGATTAGGAGTTAGGGTTATGATTAGGGGTTAGGGTTAGGATTAGGGGTTAGGGTTAGGATTAGGAGTTAGGGTTATGATTAGGGGTTAGGGTTATGATTAGGGGTTAGGGTTAGGATTAGGGGTTAGGATTAGGAGTTAGGGTTATTATTAGGGGTTAGGGTTAGGATTAGGAGTTAGGGGTTAGGATTAGGGTTAGGATTAGGGGTTAGGATTAGGAGTTAGGGTTATGATTAGGGGTTAGGGTTAGGATTAGGGGTTAGGATTAGGAGTTAGGGTTATGATTAGGGGTTAGGATTAGGGTTAAAGAACAATTCTCATGCCCGACAGTACAGAAAAACGTATCCCCTAATAATAAGTAACAAGTAATGCATTTTAGATCGTGGCGGTGGTGGTGGAGGTGGTTGTGGGGGGGGGGTCCAAGTGCCATGGCCCCCCCGCGATCATCTGTACGGAGCCCCAGCTCTCCCACAGAGTGACACGTCATGACCCCTGCCTCCACACCTCCTCCATATATCTCTACGGGAGAGCTGAAGATTGCTGAACGGCTCCCCCATAGAGCTATATGTAGGGGGCGTGGCACTCTGTGGGAGACTCGGGGCTCCGTACAGATGATCGCCGGGGGCCACATTGCTCGGACCCCCCACGATCTGCAGATAGGGGATAATTTTTCTGTAGTGTTGGGCATGAGATTTATCCATTAAGCATTAGGGGTTAGGATTAGTGGTAAGGGTTATGGGTTAGGATTAGTGGTAAGGGTTAGGGGTTAGGATTAGTGGTAAGGGTTAGGGGTTAGGATTAGTGGTAAGGGTTAGGGGTTAGGATTAGTGGTAAGGGGTTAGGGGTTAGGATTAGTGGTAAGGGTTATGGGTTAGGATTAGTGGTAAGGGTTAGGGGTTAGGATTAGTGGTAAGGGTTAGGGGTTAGGATTAGTGGTAAGGGTTATGGGTTAGGATTAGGGCTAAGGGTTATGGGTTAGGATTAGTGGTAAGGGTTAGGGGTTAGGATTAGTGGTAAGGGTTAGGATTAGTGGTAAGGGTTATGGGTTAGGATTAGTGGTAAGGGTTAGGATTAGTGGTAAGGGTTAGGGGTTAGGATTAGTGGTAAGGGTTATGGGTTAGGATTAGTGTTAAGGGTTATGGGTTAGGATTAGTGGTAAGGGTTATGGGTTAGGATTAGTGTTAAGGGTTATGGGTTAGGATTAGTGGTAAGGGTTAGGGGTTAGGATTAGTGGTAAGGGTTATGGGTTGGGATTAGTGGTAAGGGTTAGGGGTTAGGATTAGTGTAAGGGTTATGGGTTAGGATTAGTGGTAAGGGATAGGGGTTAGGATTAGTGGTAAGGGTTAGGGGTTAGGATTAGTGGTAAGGATTAGGGGTTAGGATTAGTGGTAAGGATTAGGGGTTAGGATTAGTGGTAAGGATTAGGGGTTAGGATTAGTGGTAAGGGATAGGGGTTAGGATTAGTGGTAAGGGTTAGGGGTTAGGATTAGTGGTAAGGATTAGGGGTTAGGATTAGTGGTAAGGGTTAGGATTAGTGGTAAGGGTTATGGGTTAGGATTAGTGGTAAGGGTTATGGGTTAGGATTAGTGGTAAGGGATAGGGGTTAGGATTAGTGGTAAGGGTTAGGATTTGTGGTAAGGGTTAGGGGTTAGGATTAGTCGTAAGGGTTAGGGGTGAGGATTAGTGGTAAGGGATAGGGGTTAGGATTAGTGGTAAGGGTTAGGGGTTAGGGGTTAGGATTAGTGGTAAGGGTTAGGGGTGAGGATTAGTGGTAAGGGATAGGGGTTAGGATTAGTGGTAAGGGTTAGGGGTTAGGATTAGTGGTAAGGGATAGGGGTTAGGATTAGTGGTAAGGGTTAGGGGTTAGGATTAGTGGTAAGGGTTAGGGGTTAGGATTAGTGGTAAGGGTTATGGGTAAGAATTAGGGATAGGGGTGGGGTTAGTAATAGAGGTTAGGGGTGAGGATTAGGGTTAGGGAGTCGGATGTAAAGTAGAAAAGTATGTCCTTGTGCAGGGGGTCACATTCCACTACAGTTTTCTTCATTGCACCGGAATCTGCCCAGAACTGCATTGTGCGGCCATTAAGCTCCAGTATCGGTGAAGGTTGCTGCAAGCTGAACTGCGCTCTTTTGTGGTGTGCATGGGCCCTTACAGTTACACCAAACCAATATCCCAGTAGAGCTTTACAGTGTTTTAAATTTGCTTGAGTGGAACCATGAGGGAGATGGGTGTCTAGGTGTTGCCACAATAGTTCAGACTGTAAAATGAAGCCATATTTTGCTGAGCAATCCAATAGTATGTGAACCAGACAAACAAGATCATGGAAGCACATATAGTCCTTTCCCGGACAATTCAGATGCAAAAAATGTTCTCACCTGAGTCAACAAACAACCCATTAATGGCCCCTTCTCCTCTCTATTCTCACACCCCTCCCATTCATATAACATTCATCTCCGAAAAAATTCACACTGGCTGGGCAATGTTCAGAAGTCCCATAGACAGTGAATGGAGCTGCGGCCGAGCATATGCAAGATGCCACCTCCAAGCTCTTACCAGTTGGACCTCTCCTGGCCAGCTAATCAACATGTCAGCCCCTTAGCCTATTACTGCTAAGGTTTGTCCTGCACCACCCCTATTCCCAGGATAGGGAGGGGATCCAAAGAGCATATGGTTCCCTTCCCCACCCCCTCGTGACAACCCCTGATATCTTTGGTTACATTGGACTTGAAGAGTACCTCTCATGATCTTGTTACATTTTATAATCCTCCCAGTTCACGGCCCCCATCATGATAAACCACCCTCTGCCTTTATTTTTATTATTTTTTAATTTTCCACCTTGATATTGCTCTGTATTTTCTGCTCAGTCTCAGTGATTTGAAGACGTTTAGAGGCGAACTTCCTCCCTGACTCTGCTACACACAGCCCAGAGGAGTTCAGTGTGAGATGAGCTATGATTGGATAAGGCTGCACACACACCCCACAGCACTCCAGACTGCATTTCCTGATTTTGGACTTCTGCCAGGCCAGCAGGTGTACAAAGTCTGTGCAAAAGATGGAGGGAAATGTGCTCTGGACAAGTAGGGAGACACCTAGCGGCAGCTTTTTTAAACACAAAAAAAATAAAAAAAATTTTAAACAAAGTACATTAGAAAAATTGTATTGATAAAACGATAAATAAACAGTTAAATAAAAAAAAGAAAAATGTCTTATTTACCATAACGAGTGCAATAGCAAAAGTAAATTTTTATGATAGTGCCCATTTAAAGGAAAACTGATAGCCAGTTCACCTGTATTAAACCCAATTACATGGTTTTAGTGCAAAAATACTTGAGTAAAAATGATGTAACAAATACAGTATTTCTCACAGAATAGGATTGCAGTAACACATGTTTTGCTATACACATGTTTATTCCCCTTGTGTGTATTGGAACTAAACCAAAAAAAAGGAAGGAAAAAAAAGCAAATTGGACATAATGTCACCAAACTCCAAAAACGGTCTGGACAAAATTATTGGCACCCTTAACTTAATATTTGGTTGCACACCCTTTGGAAAAAATAACTGAAATCAGTCGCTTCCTATAACAATCAATAAGCTTCTTACACCTCTCAGCCGGGATGTTGGACCACTCTTCCTTTTCAAACTGCTCCAGGTCTCTCTTATTGGAAGGCGCCTTTTCCCAACAGCAATTTTAAGATCTCTCCACATTTTTTCAATGGGATTTAGATCTGGACTCATTGCTGCGACTTCAGAACTCTCCAGCGCTTTGTTACCACCCATTTCTGGGTGCTTTTTGACGTATGTTTGGGGTCATTGTCCTCCTGGAAGACCCAAGATCTTGTACGCAAACTCAGCTTTCTGACACTGGGCTGTACAGTGCGATGCAGATTTTATGATGCCTTGTACACATTCAAGGCCCCCAGTGCCAGAGGCAGCAGAACAACCACAAAACATCATTGACCCGCCACAATTTTTTACTGTAGGTACTGTGGTCTTTTCTTTTTAGGCCTCATTCCATTTTCGGTAAACAGTAGAATGATGTGCTTTACCAAAAAGCTCTATCTTGGTCTCATCTGTCCACAAGACATTTTCCCAGAAGGATTTTGGGTTACTCAAGTTCATTTTGGCAAAATGTAGTCTTGCTTTTTTATGTTTCTGTGTCAGCAGTTGGGTCCTCCTGGGTCTCCTGCCATAGCATTTTACTTCATTTAAATGTTGGCGGATATTTTGCGCTGACACTGATGCTCCCTGAGCCTGCAGGACAGCTTGAATATCTTTGGAACTTGTTTGGGGCTGCTTATCCATCCGGACAATCCTGCATTGACACTTTTCATCAATTTCTCTCTTTCATCCATGCCCAGGGAGATTAGCTACAGTGCCATGGGTTGCAAACTTCTTGATAATGTTGCGCACTGTGGACAAAGGCAAATCTAGATCTCTGGAGATGGACTTGTAACCTTGAGATTGTTGATATTTTTCCACAATTTTGGCTCTCAAGTCCTCAGACAGTTCTCTTCTCCTCTTTCTGTTGTCCATGCTTAGTGTGGCACACACAGTCACACAATGCAAAGACTAAGCGAACTTCTCTCCTTTTTATCTGCTTTCAGGTGTGATATTTATATTGCCCACACCTGTTACTCACCCCAGGTGAGTTTAAAGGAGCATGACATACAATAACAATTTTATTTTTCCACAATTTTTTAAAGGGTGCCAATAATTATGTCCAGACCATTTTTGGAGTTTGGTGACATTATGTCCAATTTGCTTTTTTCAGTTCCATTTTTTGGTTTAGTTCCAATACACACAAAGGGGAAAAACATGTGCATATCCAACCATGTGTTACTGCAATCCTTTTCTGTGAGAAATACTTCAGGGGTGCAAACATTTACGGCCATGACTGTACACTGTTTATTGGATTTAATGTGGGTCAACCGGCTGTGCAATTTGACATTTGCACAGCCTGTTAGATTGCAACCTATACTGTTCATACCGCTGGCACCCACCACAATGGTCTAGAGCAGTGGTCTCAAACTGTGGCCCTCCAGCTGTTGCAAAACTTCAACTCCCAGCCGTCCGGGCATGGTGGGAGTTGAAGTTTTGCAACATCTGGAGGGCCACAGTTTGAGACCACTATCTAGACCACGGTCTCCAACCTGCGGACCTCCAGATGTTGCAAGACTACAACTCCCAGCATTCCCGGGCATATAGTTTTGCAGCCTCTGGAGGTCCGCAGGTTCGAGACCACTGGTCTAGAGTAAGAGAAGCACTTTATAGCTAATAGGTTAGGGTCCTAAATGGATGACCCCCCCCCCTTCCAATTAATTTAGGATATCTGAAGATTCAATCTTAAAGGGGTACTCCACTGCAAAACATTTTTTTTTAAATCAACTGGTGCCAGAAAGTTAAAAAGATTTGTAAATTACTTCTATTTAAAAATCTTAATTCTTCCAGTACTTATCAGCTGCTGAATAATACACAGGAAGTTCTTTTCTTTTTGAATTTCCTTTCTGTCTGCTCACAGTGCTCTCTGTTGACACCTCTGTCCATGTCAGGAACTGTCCAGAGCAGGATATATTTTCTATGGGGATTTGCTCCTACTCTGGAAAGTTCCTGGCATGAACAGAGGTGTCAGCAGAGAGCACTTCCTGTGGAACACAGCAGCTGTTGGGTGTGTCTGATTTCCAGGGCTTTCCAGAGAGAGGGGATTGAAGCAGATTTTCCTACAGCCTTTTTCCCAGGAGGGTGGCAGCCTCCTTGGGAGAACCTCCTGCTATGGAGCCCCAGACTTCCACCCCTCGAACTAGGCCGGAGGGGGGTGGGAGTGAGAGAGTTACGGCCGATTCTCAGGACGGGGTGAGAAGATCCAGCAGGCTCCGCAGTAATGTGGAGCCCACTCCCCCGTCCGTCGCTGGAAACCGCAAGGCGTCCGGTAAGAAAATTACAGTTATGTCTTCAGGGACTGTTGTTATGGAACCCCAGCAATGGGGGGTGAAGGGACCCAGGGAGTCGCTTGCCACCTTTGGATCCCGCATGCAGGCAAAGCTGGTGGAATATGAGCAGCTGGGAAAGAAGCTGAAGGTGTTAAGGGAAGATCTGAAGTTTGCTCGCTACCAGACAGATAACTCTGCCAAGGCCATGAGGGCTAAGTTTGCTGCCAGGGTGTGTGAACTGAAGGCAGAGGAGCAGGAGGTGGTGAGAGCCCGAATGCAGATCGTAGAGGGAGCGGGTATATTTAAGGAAAAGTTAAAAAATAACGACCGCTATAAAATCATGAAGACCCCTGTGAAGGAGGAAGAGGATAGTCAGGGGGAGGAAGAATGCCTGTTTGATACAGAGGAGAAGATGGAGGAAGGTGGTGAGGGAGATGGCGGCAGTGAGGGTGATGAGAGTGAGGGGGATGTGTGTGATACCCCGTGTACCCCTAAGACCTCTGTCACCCCAAGTGCAGAATATATTAACCCTGCCCAAGTCGCCTTACCAACCACCTCAGAGGAAAGTGACAGCAGTGATGGCGGTGACAGCAGCCCGGTCGGTGGGGGGCTCCTGCGGGCCATAGTGATGCAGGAGTCACCCACCCGTCTGGAAAATTTCAGTTTTGGCCAGGACCTGGGCCCTGAGGAGAATAAAAGGAAGAAAAAGAAGAAGAAAAAGGCTGGGAAGCAAGTGAAGTTTGTTTTCTCTCCTATCCAGCAGTCTGGGCTACCTGAAAAGTTGGTTCAGGCTGCTGGGCCCCCCACCCTGCCAGATCCCGCTTCTGCTGTGGAACGGGACCAGCACGGGGGGTACAGTGCTGCATCCAACATGGCCGCGGGTGCTACAGTCATGCGTCCTGCTGGTAGGGAAGAGCAGGACGGGCTAATGGTGGGCAGTAGTTATGCGGCAGTGTGCAAGGGGAGCGGTTCCCCGAGTATTGTGGGCAATGTCACCAGCTCTGCAGGGCACTCCCCTGAGAGGGGGGGGAGTGTCCAGGCACCGGGACCTACTGCTGAGCCTGTGCGGTCGGGCGCAGTGTGTAGCGCGGATGCTGCAGGGATCTCCCCTGATAGGGAGGGGAGTCCCTGCACATCAGTGGCAGAAGGAGGGGTGGAGGTGCGCCCGGAGGGGCAGCCTCGGGATTTGACGTCTACGGTGGCGTCTCGTATAGAGGAGGAGTCAGTGTCGGCAGCCGCCGGTGACCTAAGAAGGAGCAAGAAGCCCAAGCTAAAACACATCCAGGCCAGCCCAGAGGTAGTGGGTGAAGCAGCTGCTGATCCCATATATACTGTAAATGAAAGCAATGTAAATACAAAGAGTGTGAATGATGAGAGTGGTAGTGCTGTGGATGAGAGGGGTGTATGTGGGAGTGGTAGTGGTGTAGATGGGAAGAGTGGTAGTGGTGCAGATGGGAGGAGTGGTAGTGGTGCAGATGGGAGGAGTGGTAGTGGTGCAGATGGGAGGAGTGGTAGTGGTGCAGATGGGAGGAGTGGTAGTGGTGCAGATGGGAGGAGCGGTAGTGGTGTAGATGGGAGGAGTGGTAGTGGTGCAGATGGGAGGAGTGGTAGTGGTGTAGATGGGAGGAGTGGTAGCGGTGTGAATGGGTGGAGTGGTAGTGGAGTGAATGGGAGGAGTGGTAGTGGAGTGAATGGAAGGAGTGGTAGTGGTGTGAATGAGAGGAGTGGTAGTGGTGCAGATGGGAGGAGTGGTAGTGGCTTTTGTGGCAGTACAGGTGGCCTAGGCAGGGACATAGGGACGGTGTCTGGTCCGGCTGCCCCGCCGGTCGCCAGGAGTTATGCGAGTGTGGCGGCTGGGGGTTCAGTGGGATCTTTACCTCCTGCATCTGGTGACGGTCAGTTGCAACGGCGCCTCCTGGAGGCACTGAAGAGAGGAGAAAGGACGCTCCAGGTAGAGGGAAAGGAGATGGACCTGTCTTTTTGGGTGGAGAGACATGGTCTGGGAGCGTTCCGAGAGAGGAATGGGGAGACCGTATGGTCCCTCCAGACACCCGGGCAGGAGATAGGTCGCAGGAATGTGGCCCGTCTGGTCTGGAAAGGCGAAGATGCGTGCCCCCAAAGGGGCAAGGTGGTGGAGCTTCTTTTCCAGATGGGTTTCAGGGCTAGGGACATCTTTGCCCTGATTCACCCCTTCGGCTCCTCCGAGTTTGACGTCAGCTTTGTTAGGCCGGAGGGACTAGATCTCTTTTGGTCTAATTATGAGCTGATGAAAAACGAGCCCGGATGGCGAGATTTCGCTGTAAAAGCGGTATCTCGCCAGAGTATGGTAAAGAAAGTGACCGTTTTGACACGTAACGAGTCACTTTCTTGTTATGACATTATGACCTGGTTGGGCAGGTACGGGGAGGTGACGGACATCCCCCGGAAGAACTTTGATGAGCACAATATATGGTCAGGGGCCTGGACGTTTTCCGTCCGTCTCAGGCGTTCAGGGAACACGGTCACCCACATCCCTTCGGCCGCCTTCCTGGGACGCGACAGGATTCAGATCTTCTACCAGGGGCAGCCGAAGCTGTGCCACAGGTGTGGTGACCCAAACCACTTTAGTGCCAACTGCACTCAGCAGATATGCGCCCTCTGCTGTGGGGTGGGTCACCTGGCGGCCACCTGTGGACAAATTCGGTGTAACTTGTGTGGTGACTTAGGTCACCCGTTCAGCCGGTGTCCGCGCTCGTTCTCTAATGCTGTGACCGCCCCGGCTGGGGAAAGCCTAACGGTTGCCCCGGCGGGGGAAGGGACCAGTGGAGGAGAGGGGGCACCAAAGCCAGTGAAGGAAAAACATAAGACCCCCTCTATGCGGAGGCGAGAGGAGAAGCGCAGGTTGGAGAGGGCCCTTGAGAATGCCCAGGTGCCAGGGGTAGCTCGGGGTCCCACTCCAGACACTGGCTCAGAAGGAGGTCAGAATAACTCTGAGGCTTTGGGTGAGGCCAAACTGGACGAGGAGATGGGGAGACTGCGTAGGGAAGAAGGTCAAGATGCTCCTTCCTCCAGTCATGCCTCTGAATCCGAAACTGTGGATGAGGAGGAGGAGGAGGGGCAGACAGTAAATGGTGGCCAGAAAAAGAAGAGGAGGAAAAAGGGTAAGAGTAAGGTGGCGCCATCCTCCTCTTCAGTTGTAGCCTCAGACCATAGAAGGAACAATTCAGTCTCCGACCCTCTGATCGTCCATTCAAATCGGTATGAGGCCCTCGGGGATACTACCTTCCCTCCTCCTCTTGAGGTTCAGGAAGCAGTGCGGCCTCCAGGAGGTGCCGAGCCTCCTTCCTCTGGGACAGTTTCCTCAGGGGTGGAGGTAACACCAGATGCCAGAGGTAAAGATCCTGGGATGGATATGTCTCTGAGCCTAAAAAGGGGTAAAGGGTCTTCCTCTGATTCAGATGGGGATAGAGGGAAGGAGAGGAAGAAGGTATAAGGGGTGAGGCCATCTAACTCAATCACCCAGGATGGCGGCACTCACCCCACTGACGCTGGCATCTATTAACTGCGCCAGCATTAAGTCGGATACGGCTAGATTCGCAGCCTTTGATTTTCTCGGCCGTGTTGAAGCCGACATTTTCTTTTTACAAGAGACCAGGTTGTCAGATCTAGCCTCTCTGGTAAAAGCCAGAAGAGAGTGGAGGCGCGGTCCCTCCCACTGGTCTCTTGCGGCTGAGCCGTATAGTGGGGTGGCGGTCCTTTTTACCGCTCCAGTTGAATGCAGACGGGTTATTGAGTTAGAAATGGGGAGGTGCCTGATCTTAGATGTCCTCATGAAGGGACAAGAGCTCCGGCTCATTAACATCTACGCCCCACAAACCAAGTGGGGCCGCAAAGATCTCTTTATGAGGATTAAGCCCTTTCTTTTTACGAGTCGGCAAGTGATCTTTGGAGGGGACTTCAATAATGTCACGAGGTCCCAAGATAGGAGAGGCTCCAATGGTCCGCTGACTTGCGATAGTGTGGCACTGATTAGCATAGCTAGAGAAGCTCGCCTAGAGGACGCCCACATCCGGAGCCCCTCGGGCCACGCGGGTTTCACCTATCATCAAGGTAGTCGCAGGTCTAGGATAGATAGGTTTTATTTAAAGGAGGAAGCCGTCTCTTCCGCAGTGTCCGTGGTTGAGGTGGAGTTCTCCGATCACTGTATGATTTTGTTTTCCCTGAATGTTTCAGAGACCCCCCGGATGGGTAAAGGTTATTGGAAGCTGAATTCGTCCCTCCTGGAGGAAGCAGAGGTGAGACAGTCCTTTGAGGATTTTCTTCAGAGTCAGGTACCTTTACTGGGCCTCTGTAGTAATAAGCTGGAGTGGTGGGAGATATTCAAGAAGCGGGTTGCGGGGTTCTTCCGCCAGCTCTCGAGCCTCAGGTCCCTGAACAGGTATCGCCTGTATCAGGGTCTGAGGAGGAAACTCGAGCTCCTTGTCTCGACTGGAGGTAGCCGAGAGGATATCTCCAGAGTGAAATCCTTGCTGATGAGGTGTCAGTACGATAGGCACGCATCTTTGGTTTTTGAGAGGGATTTCGGGAAGTACCGCTCGCCCGACCCTTACAGAAACTGTAAGATGTCAGTGAGTAGTAAAGTCATTTCAGGACTGATTGATAGTACAGGATCTCTGAATCGGTCCAGATCAGGGATCTTGGAGGTTGTCAGATCCTTCTACTCGCACCTCTTGGGGAGGAAGGATCTGGATCGAGACAAGATGTCGGTTTTCCTGGCTGAAACCATTCCTGAGCCAGGGGTAGACCCTTCTCTTGATGTTTTGGCAGTAGAAATCAGGGAAGAGGAAGTGAGACTGGCGATCGAGGGGCTCGCCCCTAAGAAGTCGCCAGGTCCGGATGGCTTAACATCCGAGTGGTACAGGACCTTTAAGGAGTCTTTAGCTCCCCTCTTGACTGAGGTATTCAATGAGTGTCTCTCCTCGGGCACTCTGCCGAAGTCAATGAGGAGGTCAGCCCTGATTCTCCTGTCAAAGGGTAAAGATCCCAGCCGTATTGAGAATTGGAGGCCCATAGCTCTTCTCAATACGGACAGGAAACTTCTGGCCAAGATACTGTTTAATCGGCTGGTGAAGTTTGCACCCCGGCTCCTTTCGGGGGCCCAGCACTGCTCTGTTCCAGGCCGAAGCACCTTAAGTGCGGTCCTTAGTGTCAGGGAGGCAGTGGAGCGGAGTAGTGCAGGTCTCTGGAAGGGGTACTTGCTGTCCTTGGATCAGTCCAAAGCATTTGATCGGGTGAACCACGAGTACCTCTGGTCCGTCCTCCTGAGATATGGCTTACCGAGTACTTTTGTTAATTGGCTTAAGATCTTGTATGCAGGGGCAGAGAGTTTCCCGCTAGTGAACGGGTGGTCTGGCCGCTCTTTTGAGGTGGGGTCCGGAGTCCGTCAGGGTTGTCCTTTGAGCCCGCTTTTATACGTGTTCGCAATCGATCCCTTCGTCAGGAGGGTAGATTGTGGGCCGTTGGCGGGAGTCGGGATGAGTCTGGTGGAGCTGGATGTCCCCCAGAGAGTAGTGGCGTACGCTGATGATGTCACCATTTTCGTGTCCTTGAGAGAGGAGGTCGATGTGGTGATGTCAGAAGTGGACCGCTACTCGGAGGCATCCGGGTCTAAGATCAACCGGGATAAGTGTGAGAGTCTCTGGCTGGGAGGGGGAGATCCCACGTTTGATCTCCCGGACACCCTTCCAGGGCCCCAAGAGTCAGCAAAAGTTTTGGGCATCACATTCGGTCAGGATGATTATTCCACCAAAAACTGGGATGGTAAGCTCCAGGATGCCACTCAGAAGGTGAACCAGTGGAAGGGTTGGTCTATGACCCTCAGGGAAAGGGTACACCTGATCAAATCGTACCTGCTCCCCTTGTTTATCTATCTGGGCAGCGTATGTATCTTGCCAGAGGCTTACTACACTAAGATCTACAGCCTGTTTTTCCAACTGTTATGGGGAAACAGGATGAACCTAGTCAAGAGGGAGGTTACGTACCGCACGAGGAGACTAGGGGGTTTATCTATGGTAAACCCTGTGGTGTTCTTAACAAACACCTTCTTGAAAGCTAACATCTCAAACCTCTGGTCAGAGAGGGCTCCTCCGTGGGTACTCTCCTGCAGGGAATGGTTTCGGCCTTTCTTCCAGGAATGGGAGAGAGGAGGGCGAGTGAAGGACCTCCGTACGCCACACGGATATCTTCCGGCTTATGCTACCCCGACTCTGAAGGCGATACGTCGGTGGGGTCTGGGAGTGTGGGAGATCAGGACCCAGTCAAGGCAGTTCCTTGACAAACGGGTTCTGTTGACCCACTTCCAGAAGCCTCTGGCGCTCAGGGACTGCCCAGGTCGGGATCTGAGGGTGGGGTTGTACCTTTTAAACATGAAAAGGATCCCCCAGAAGTTTTGGGACTTGGCCTGGCGCTGCTTTCAGGGGAAGCTATATGTAAAGGACAATTTGAAGTGTAGGAGCTCTGATGACCGGGGATGTCCCCGAGAAGAGTGCGGGGACACGCTGGAAAGCATGGACCATTTCCTGCTTCATTGTCCTTTTAATGTAGGGGTCTACAACCGGGTGGGCGCTTCCATTGGCTGGAGTCACCTTGCTGGCCTTACCTATCCGGAGTGGGCTTATGGGGCATTCAGGAACCTGGGTGGCCGAGACCGGGGCACTTTATTTGTAGTCAGTTTAGTGGTTAGGTACTACACGTGGAATGCACGGTGTCTAGTATCTACACAGCGGAAAGTCCTCTCCGAGGTGGAGGTCTGTAGGAACATCACCGGTGACCTCGGGAAGATCAGGTCTTTGGAGTATGGCAGTCTTGGTAACAGTAGGGCTTCTCTCCTGTGGAGAGGTTTTTCATTTGATGTGCCCTAGGTACTAGACCTCTTGGGTAGAGTACCCCTGTTTCTGGTTAGGGATAGCAATATAGGGACAGAGAGAGGGTGAGTGCAGGGTCAGTTTGTTGAAGGGATAACGGTAGGGTGAGTCGAAGGGAAACGTTAGTGGAGAGAGTTTAAAAAAGTAATATCAGGATTGCCATCCTTCTTCCTGGTGGTGGGCTATGCATGTACACCCTAGTCTTTTTGTTTTGTTTTCAGAATATGTATTGCCTAAAGGGCTTACAGGCGACCGAACTTGGGCCTAAGGTGGGTTGTATTGTTTTGTATTTGTATATGATGTTATGTTGTGTTTTGAAGTTGTATTTGTATAGTTGGTTTGGGTATAGATTAGGTTGGGTGGGGGAATTGGTGGGTTGGTGGATGTTTGGAGGGGCTTGCATGGGTCAGTTATGGACTGGACTGGATATCCATGGACTATGGACTCTGACCCATGTCAAGGTGGGTGGTTGTGTGGGTGATGGGTTAGACTAGTGTAGGATGTCATGTGTTTTGTAGATGTATAGTTTGGTTTTTGGTGTATATGGTTTATGTATATATTTGCATTTAGGTTATGTATTTGTATTTTTATATTTGTATTGTATATATTATTATATAGTATGGATTGATTATTTTATTTTATGAGGGGATGGGGATAGGCAGTCGGATCAGATTTAGTTAGCATTTTTATATTACTTTAAATATTGGTTATATTATGGTAGTGTAGATAAAAAAAAAAAAGTATATGTATGTATATGTATGTGTAGATGTGTGTATGTATATATATATATATATATATATATATATGTGTATGAATAAAATAAAAAAGTAAAAAAAAATAAAAAAAATTATAAAAAAAAAAAAAAGTGTGTATGTATGTATATATATATATGTAGATATGTGTATGTATATATATATATATATATATATATATATATGTGTATGAATAAAATAAAAAAGTAAAAAAAAAAAAAAATTATATAAAAAAAAAAAAAAAAAAAAGGGTGGATGTTAGTTGTGAATGTAATGTGCAGTTGAGTTTTTACCAAGTTTGGTTGTTTAGTTTAAAGCTAAGTAAAGCTATTTTTATGTTTATGTAAAGAATGCGTGGGTATGTGTGTGTGTGTGTGATAGTATTTTTCATAATTTATATGTAGGTAATTTATATGTAGGTATAATGTTATGTGTTTTGTTAGATTAGCTAAGCTGGGCTGGCCGGTTAGGCAGGTTTTGTTGTGTTGTGCTTTGTTATTGCTAGTTAAGCCTGTTTTTCGGTTTTGTTAAGTTTTATATATTTATAATAAAAAGAGTGTCAGCAGAGAGCACTGTGGTCAGACAGAAAAGAAATTCAAAAAGAAAACTTCCTGTGGATCAAACAGCAGCTGATACAGTACTGGAAGGATTAAGATTTTTTTTAATAGAAGTAATTTACAAATCTGTTTAACTTACTGGCACCAGTTGATTTAAAGGGAGTACCCCTTTAAGCCACTTTGCACTTTACCCTGAGAAAGCTAAATTTAAATGGGCACTGTCACCAACTTTATTTTTGATATGTTGTAGTACTTATGTACTACAACATATCTCTAATATACTTTTATTATTTATTTTTTTCCATTAAAAAGGTTTAATTTACATTTAACCCCTTAAGGACCGGAGGTTTTTCCGTTTTTGCATTTTCGTTTTTTGCTCCTTGCCTTTAAAATATCATAACTCTTTCAAATTTACACCTAAAAATCCATATGATGGCTTATTCTTTGCGCCACCAATTCTACTTTGTAATGACATCAGTCATTTTGCCCAAAAATCTATGGTGAAGCGGGAAAAAAAATCATTGTGCGACAAAATTGAAAAAAAAACGCTGTTTTGTAACTTTTGGGGGCTTCCGTTTCTACGTAGTAAATTTTTCGGTAAAAATGACACCTGATATGTATTCTGTAGGTCCATACGATTAAAATGATACCCTACTTATATAGGTTTGATTTTGTCGGACTTCTGGAAAAAATCATAACTACATGCAGGAAAATTAATACGTTTAAAATTGTCATCTTCTGACCCCTATAACTTTTTTATTTTTCCGTGTATGGGGCGGTATGAGGGCTCATTTTTTGCGCCGTGATCTGAAGTTTTTAACGGTACCATTTTTGCATTGATGGGACTTATTGATCACTTTTTATTCATTTTTAAATGATATAAAAAGTGACCAAAAATGCACTATTTTGGACCTTGGAATTTTTTTGCGCGCACGCCATTGACCGAGCGGTTTAATTAATGATATATTTTTATAATTCGGACATTTCCGCACGCGGTGATACCACATATGTTTATTTTTATTTACACTGTGTTTTGGAAAAGGGGGGTGATTCAAACTTTTAATAGGGGAGGAGTTAAATGATCTTTATTCACTTTTTTTTTTCACTTTTTTTTGCAGTGTTATAGGTCCCATAGGGACCTATAACACTGCACACACTGATCTTCTATGTTGATCACTGGTTTCTCATAAGAAACCAGTGATCAACGATTCTGCCGCATGACTGCTCAGGCCTGGATCTCAGGCACTGAGCAGTCATTCGGCGATCGGACAGCGAGGAGGCAGGTAGGGGCCCTCCCGCTGTCCTGTCAGCTGTTCGGGATGCCGCGATTAGCCGCGGCTATCCCGAACAGCACGACTGAGCTAGTCGGGAACTTTCACTTTCACTTTTAGCCGCGCGGCTCAGCTCTGAGCGCGCGGCTAAAGGGTTAATAGCGCGCGGCGCCGCGATCGGCGCTGCGCGCTATTAGAGGCGGGTCCCGGCTTCACTATGACGCCGGGCCCGCCATGATATGACGCGGGGTTACTGTGTAACCCCGCGTTATATCAGAAGAGCAGGACCAAGGACGTACCGGTACGTCCTTGGTCCTTAAGGGGTTAAAAAACGGCCACTGAAAAAGGACTGATTTTGGAGTGGCAATCAGTCCTTTTTCAGTTAGGCTGCACTCGCTCCCTGCCTGTCAATCAGACAGGCGGGAGCGAGCGCATTGGCTCCCCGGCCACTGACTGGGAGGCCACTCCTCCCGCACATCGCCGCCGCCGCCTCGTTGCCGCCACTGTCCCTGCACGCCTGCTGCCGGTCTCTGCAGTAACTGCAAGCGTAATGAGGGAACGGGGTATGCGGGGCGGGGGGAGGAGGGAACGGGCTAGTGCCGTAGCGGGGGGGGGGGGGGGGGGGTAACGGGCTAGCAAAAAAAAATAAAAAACAGGATGGTGGGAGCTACCCTTTAACAGATTTCTTAAAACCGGGCTTGTTCAACTAGATGCTTCACGGGTTGAAAGCTTCAGCTGTGAATGAAGAATTTTAGAAATAAAATCCACTTGCTGGCCATCATAGTTAATCTATCTAAACATTTCGTGGCAAGTGTCCAAAACGTGAATTAAGGGGATGATGTGCGATGATGGCTGACATTACTCAGGCTCTGCCGGCAGAAAGCTCTACTGTGCTACACTGAAATGTTTACTAAATACATGAGCGCTGCCGAGCGCAAGATTAATCACAGGATCCTCCAGAGAACCCGATGTTTAATGTCTGGAATCAACGCCTCTAGTATCGCCTCCCGGAGGTGCCAACATGAGGTGCGAAGTGGCTAACATGGTGTCCGAGCGAATCTTCCTTTATACTCAAGAAGAAAGAGGCAATAGAAATATTATGAAATGCATTTAAAGGGCATACACCGATCAGCCATAACAATAAAACAGCCTCTTCTCAGCCTCAGACTGTTGAGACCCAATTAGATCCTATCAGGCTATAACTACCCCTCCCCCTACTACAATAAATAATTAAAGAATAACGGACACAACAACAATTTAACTTTTCTGTGGGTGGGGATCGGCCACAGCTTTATTTATAAAATTACTTACCATATTTTTCGCCGTATAAGACGCACTTTTTCTTCCCCAAAACTGTCTTATACGGCGAATACACCCCTATCGCGGCGGTCCCTGTGGCCATCAACGGTCGGGACCCGCGGCTAATACCGAACATCACCGATCGCGGTGATGCCCTGTATTAACCCTTCAGACGCGGCGATCAAAGCTGACCGCTGCGTCTGAAGGGAAAGTGACACTAACCCGGCTGTTCAGTAGGGCTGTTCTGGACCACCGCGATTTCACCGCGACGGTCCTGAACAGCCCGACTGAATAGCCGGGTTAGTGGTTACAGGACACCGGGAGGGACCTTACCTGCCTCCTCGGTGTCTTCTCCGTTCAGGGATCCCCTGTATGGCTGGCGCTCTCCTTTCTCGTCATCACGTCGTCGCGTACGTGCGTCGGCGTGCGTAACGACGTGATGGCGGCAACGGAGAGCAAGGATACCCGACCGGCAACAGAGACGTTCCGGAGCGACGGGGACACGGCGACAGCGATGGAGCGACATCCAGGGCAGCGGTGACGGGTCCGGAGCGGCGGGGACACGTGAGTATTACCTCCTATGCAGTGGTCTTCAATCTGTGGACCTCCAGATGTTGCAAAACTACAACTCCCAGCATGCCCAGACAGCCAACGGCTGTCCGGGCATGCAGGGAGTTGTAGTTTTGCAACATCTGGAGGTCCACAGATTGAAGACCACTATTGGGTTCAAAATCTTTAATTTTTTAGATTTTGCACCTAAAAATAGGGTGCGTCTTATACGCCGGTGCGTCCTATAGGGCGAAAAATACGGTATATAAATAACAATTTAACTGTAACAAAGACACCGATTGGCTTCTTACCAACCCGAGAGGTGCTGCCACACTGTCCTGTGTGGAGGTCTACCCCGGGTTGACCCCCCTTTCACCGTCTTCTTACCGCCAAACTGTGACTTACAATAAACAGAGATACAAAAAAGGGAGGGAGGGCAAAACTCCGGGTCCAGGGCAGATTGAGGGGGGAAGGGAGGCACCACAGCTATAAATACCCAGGGGAGGGCCCCTGAAAGCCCGGGAAACTATTACACCCCTGATTGGTGCACTCCTTCCCCCCCACCCATGGGACATACCACTATAGCCACTGGCAAGTTTTACAGGCGGGGGAGGGGGCTGAAAACCTTGCCTGTATATTTCTTAACCTCTTATTGCTTACCAGTCAGGGGGCAAGCTAGTTATGCACAGCTTGCCCCTCCATGCTGCCAAAAGGCCCCTGAGCCATCAAGGCATGAACTCCATAAGGTCTCTGAAGGTGTGGTTGGGCGTAGCGGCAGAGGGGCATCGCGTACCTCGCGCCACGCTTATCTGACCGTCAGTGGCTATGAATAAAAGCATTTTTTGCCGTCATGTAAGCCTGCAAATTTCAGGAAAATATATTGCTATACATACCACCTGCACACAGTACAAAGGCTGTGTGCAGGTTATTGCACCAAAATTTCATGACAGTTGCGCTTTAATCCTTTCAGTACCTATCAGCTGCTGTATGCTACAGAGGAAGTTCTTTTCTTTTTGAATTTATTTTCTGTCAGACCACAGTGCTCTCTGCTGACACCTTTGTCCATGTGAGGAACTGTCCAGAGTAGGAGCAAATCCCCATAGGAAGCCTCTCCTGTTCTGGACAGTTCCTGACATGGACAGAGGTGTCAGCAGAGAGCACTGTAGTCAGACAGAAAAGAAATTCAAAAAGAAAAGAACTTCCTCTGTAGTATACTGCAGCTGATAAGTACTGGAAGAATTAAGATTTTTAAATAAAAGTCATTTACAAATCTGTTTAACTTTCTGGCACCATTTGATTTAAAAAAAAAATTGTTTTCCACCGGAGTACCCCTTTAACACCAAGGCCTTTGGAAAATATATTTTAAAGGAGTACTGCAATGTAGAAAATGTATCCCTTATCCATAGGATAGGGGATAAGTCTGTGATGGCAGGGGTTACGAATGATAGGACCCCCCACGACCTCCTGCATGGTGCCCCGGCTCTCCTGAGTGGGGGTCAGCATGCGCCCTCCATTCATTTCTATTGAATAGCTGGAGATACCTGACTACTGTACTCGTGTATCTCTGGCTCTCTCATAGAGATGAATAGAGGATGCATACCGATCCCTGCTCTGTTCGTGGAGAGAGCCAGTGTACCATCCAGTAGATCGCAGGGGGTAAATATTCCTACACTGCAGTATCCCATTAAGTCCTGTAAGGTGTGAGGTGCGGCCTTCATGGATCGGACTTTTTATTTCCAGTACATCCGACAGATGAACAATCATATTGATATCTGGGAAATAAGAAGGCCAAGTCAACATCTTGAACTCTTGCTCATTCTTAAACAATGTTTGCAGTGTGGATGGGGCATTATTTTACTGAAAGAGGGCACTGCCATATGGGAATCCCACTGCCATGAAGGGTGGACTTGGTCTGTACAATGGTTAGGTTGGTGGCACATGTCACAGTCACATCCACATGATCCAAGGTTTCCCAGGACATTGCCAAGATCATCACACTGTCTCCACTGGCTTGTCTTCTTCCCAAAGTGCCTTCTGGTTCCATGTCTTCCTCAGGTAAGTGATGCACATGCACCCAGCGGTCCACAAGATGTAAAAGAAAACATGATCCTTCAGGCCAGGCCACCTTTTTCCATTGCCATTTTCCAGTCCTGAGTTTCACGTGCCCATTGTAGACTGTTTTGGTGGAGGACAGGGGTTGGCATTGGCACTCAGTCTCTGGCTGTGCAGCCCCATACACAGCAAGCTGCAATGCCCTTTGCATTCTGACCCCTTTCATCAAAGACATTGGTAACGCAGTACATTTTTAAAGAATTTTGTGCTATAGCAGCTCCTCTGTGGAATCAGACCAGACAGGCTAGACTTTACTTACCACCCACATAATTGAGCATTGGGTGTCTTTGACCATGTTGTTGATTCCAGGGTTGTCCTTCCTAATTTTGGAAGGTAACAAACCCCTGCATACTGAGAACACCCTACAAGACTGCCCGTTTTGGACATGCTCTGACCCAGCTTTCTAGTGATCCCAATTTGGCGCTTGTCAGTGTCGCTCACACTCATGCGCCTGCCCTGTCAACCTTTCTAAAACTTTCCTAGTTTTTAAAAAATTACATTAAGCCATTTTCGTTTTATGTGCAGCCGGGAAAGTTACACCATGTTTACCAGCTTGACTGAATAATCGATCAAAATTGTTATGTAGTGATATTCTTCTTGCCCTGAGATCATTGGATAACTAGGACCTATTTGTAGGGGATTTTTATTTTATTTTTATTTTTATAACTACTAGCTGAGTATCCAGCATGCCCAGTTTTCCAACCTAAACCTTTTGGGAGAGGGAAAGCAACAATGATAAAGAACAGCCTAACAATGCAGGGACTTCAGGAAACTGGGAAAGCTGAGTATGATGCACACTGTGTGCCACCAATCTTTCCCAGTCTCCTGAAGCCCCAGCAGTGATAGGCTGCTCATCCTCCCTGCACTCCTCACTGCAGCAGCCCTGCCATGCCTTCCCCCCGTCCCAGCATTGATGTCTTCTTTCCCCCTAACTTTTCTCTCAGCCTGCAATAAATCTTCTGTCCCACCATCCTACCCATTGTCTCTCCCTGTCCCTGCACTAACTATTCTCTGCACCTGCCTGCCAGACAGTTAAATCATATTTTATGTTTTTAAACTCCCGGGCAATCTCAGCAGCCTGAAAGTAACACAATTAGGATATGTACTTGAAGTCCCATAGACTTGCATCTCTAAACTAGATTTTTACTTGACTTATGAGTAACATGTGTACCAGGTTTAAAGGGGTTCTCCTCCCCTAGACATCTTATCCCCTATCCAAAGGATAGGGGATAAGATGTCTGCTTGTGGGGGTCCCGCAGCTGGCATCATGACCACGCCCCCTCATGATGTCACACCACTCCCCCTCAATGCAAGTCTATGGGGGTCTCCACTCCCCCTCCCATAGACTTGCATTGAGGGGGCGTGGTGTGACGACACAAGGGGCATGGTCGTGATGTCACGACCCCCGCATCCCACTCCAAGCATTCGGAACAAAATGTTCCAAACGATGGGGAAGCGGAGTACCCCTTTAATCTAAATCTCTTCAGCCCTTTGGATGTTCTGCAAAAACATACATATACACACACAAATACGTTGAGTTTTATATATTTAGATATATTATACACAAAGAAAAAGCGTATGTAGACCAAGTTATATCAAGCATAACACATTTTATTAATACATAAATGCAGAAAATCACATACATCTAAAATCATTTAAAAGACACATAATGAATATGTGAACAGAGATACTACTCCGTAGTACAGAGGCAAAAAAAAAGGGGATCTGGAGTGGACTCAAATTGCTTCACCAGTGCGGTACAACTATGGAGGATGTAAGCAAGGGGGAACCTCCTATAACAGCCCAAATTATAATACATAAGGTGAACTAAGGGAAAAATAAAATAGCCCAAGCAAAGTGAAATAAGAAAGTATATACTAGGTAGTTCCCAGGAAAACAAATGAATTACCAGAAACAAGGAGCCATATACTGACGTAGTGTACAAGGGGTAATTACTTTCATGGCGAGCGCTCCGGTCCCGCACCCCGACCATGTGCCCTAGTCGTCTTGTTCTCCCCGCGGGACTGCGATTGGCATTGTGGGACGTACCCGCATGTGAACAGCGGCCCGTTCATTACCTGCTGCTGCCCGGCTCTCTGCTTCTCTGTGCAAATGCCCCCACCTCCTAGGGCGCACACGCGTCACCTTCTCTAGATTTAAAGGGCCAGCGCACCACTAAATGGTGTCTGGTCCATCCCTTACCTTATTTAAGCCAGCTCCTCCTCCACTTCTCTGCCGGATCTTCAATGCCCCTAGCCTGAGATTAAGCGTTCCTTATTGCCTGTTGGCCTTACCCATGTATCCAGACCTTCCTGCTACGTTATTTGACTGCGCACCTTTGCCGCCTGCCTTGACCTTCTGCTAAGTTTGAGTACGCTTCTGCCTCATCCTCTGGTACCTCGTCTTGCCCAGCTACCTGTGTGGTCGAGCCATGTCGGGTGTAGCGGCCCTGCCTTGCGGCGGGCTCTGGGGAAGAACAGCGGCACCTTAGATTCTGCTCTCTGATAAGTTCCGAGTCCTCTGCCACACAGATTAGAGGATCCACATCCAGCATCGGAACAATTACCAAGTGAACCAGAGGAAAAAAACAGACCTCCGTCACCCGACGTTTCACCACTGAAGGCTTCTTCAGGGGTGTTATATAACTTGGTCTACATACGCTTTATCTTTGTGTATACTTTTGCTGATGGCGTAGGATCCCTTTAATATTATTTGGGGGGACCTCAGCGTATTATATAGTTAGATATAGTGTAGTTTTCATTCAACACACGGCCATGAACATGGGCTGGGCATCAGTGTAGTTGTAGCCTTAGGCCAGAGAATACATAATCTTACATCATAAGTGCCACTCGTTATCTAATCTTGAGATTATCCAGATCTGTGGCGGCCATTGTTGGATTTAGTGGATTTTTACCACAAAAGCCTAAACATAAGGTGCCCAATAATCATCGGTTTATTCCAGAAGATCCCCCATTGTTGTAGTAAAGCAGAAGCAGAGCGCTTTATCCCTCACCTGCTCCGACAAATAATATAATGGGTTTACTTTCTCTGAGTATTTATACAGAGCAATGATTCAAGTGACTGCTTGGGATGTGCTAGGATAGGAGAAATTCCATTCATACAAGCATAAAGCAAAAAGCTGCAGTATAAAAGACTCTTTCTCCCTGTAAATTGTTGTGCATTGCTCCTGTACAATAGGATTAGCCCCGAATGACCATTATGGTTGCTTCCTCTGTAACTTTATGTTCTCCTAGATATACATAGAGGAGCAGAGGAGCCGATCAACAGAATAATAGACGCCAATGACATTCTGCCATCAAGACATTTGTTTGCTTTTTGCCTATATTTGCATGCGCTTAAAGACATACATTACAGCGAGGAGCACTTGCAACTGGACACCAGTAAAACACAGGAAAATCCTGGAAAAACAAAAATAAAAGTGGGAAGGCGTATTTACACACTGCAGAATGGTCACCATCACTTCACCATGGCAAATTCACATTTTTCTAAAAACATTACTGCATTTTGGTAACATTTTTAATTTTGTAACATTTTATGTAGGTGCTTTAAATGTTCTATACAGAAACCAATGAAGTAGATGGGAGAAGCGATAGACAGAGAGCCGCCACTGTAGTGGGTTCGGGCTATCCCGTGTATTGCTGAAGCTGGGCTGTATGTGAATGGACGGGTGGTGCGGCAGTGATGTCAGGGGTGCGAGTGTAGCGTAATACAGCCGAAGAGACAGTACCTAAAACGCACTCACACGGTTTCTGCCAAAGAAGAGGGAACTTTATTCCAGGAGTTGCATGGAATACAGGAGTACGGGTCGGGAGGAGAAAGGAAGGTGAGCTCAGCCAAGCTTGTGGAACGACGGTCCCGTTTCGCGGGTTCTCTGCTTGGTCACGGATGGGAGAAGCAGGACTCACAGGCTTTATCTATGTGTGGGCAGTAGTATCAGGACTCACAGGCTTTCTCTACATGTGGGTGGGGGAAGTAGGACTCACAGACTTTTTCAATGACTGGGGGGATATGACATACCAGCTATCTCTATGAGTGGGCTGGAGAAGAAGGACTCACAAGTTTTGACAGGGAACCAGGGCTCACAGGCTTTCTTTATGAGTAAGCAGAAGCAGGGCTCACATGCTTTCTCTATGCGTGGGCGGGAGAATCAGGACTCACAGGCTTTCTCTATGTGTGGGCGGGAGAATCAGGACTCACAGGCTTTCTCTATGCGTGGGCGGGAGAATCAGGACTCACAGGCTTTCTCTATGTGTGGGCGGGAGAATCAGGACTCACAGGCTTTCTCTATGTGTGGGTGGTTGTATCAGGACTCACAGGCTTTCTCTATGTGTGGGTGGGAGAATCAGGACTCACAGGCTTTCTCTATGTGTGAGTGGAGGAAGTAGGACTCACAGGCTTTCTCTATGGGGGACATTCATCGATGTTGGTGTAGGTAGAAGTATTTTGTAGATCATTATGGTTGGTCTTTACCATACTTGTGCTTGTGATAAATGTTGTGCAAAGTTCTAAATCTCCACATAGTTCTATTTGTACACCTGAGCTGCACCTCACAGGAAAAGTGAACCCAAGGATTTTGTTCTATTGCTTTGAGGCTCGGATTCCATTGAGGTTTTTTTGTCCACCAGCAAAAACGCTAGAAAACTGTCACAGCTTTTTCCTGCGTTTTGTCAGTTTTTCTTGCATTTTTTCTTTCGTTTTTTTCTCACACAGAGTGTAAGGAGGTGAGGAGTGATGTATCGCATATACATATACAGGGTGCAGAGACTCACTACTTACCTCCGTCGGCTGTATAGTATACAGGGGTGCATACAGGGGACAGGTGTACCCATGTATACTCTACAGGAGCCCAGCAAGGAAAGAGTTAACCCATGCTGCTGCTGAGCAGTTCTGGGTTAAGTCTTTGTGCACTATCCTGTGTATACAGCTGTCTATAGATGACTGTATATACAGGATACAGTAGGCAAACGTCAACAATTGGAGGAACACACTGCATTATGGGTGCTCTCCCCAGGGGAGAGCGCCAAAAATGTACTAACCTTTTCTTTTTTTTTTCTTTTCTTCTCATTTCAGATACCTGAATGGGGAGGACTATGTTAGATTCGGTGGATTGCGACAATGACCAGTGTTTTTTTTAATGTCAATAAAGGGGTTAACGAGGGCTGTCGGGGAGTGTTTTTTAAAATAAAAATATGTTTTTGAATGTGTCGTGTTTTTTTTTATAATTGAATTTTCAGGCTTAGTGGAAACCGTCTTATAAATGGAGTCAATTACTAAGCTAGTGCTAACCTCCAGTTATTACCCTGGTACCCACCACCACAGGGGTGCAGCCGGTACCAACAGGCCCGAAGCGTCAAAAATGGTGCTCCTGGGCCTACGCGATAACAGGCTGGCGTTATTTAGACTGGGGAGGGCCAGGAACAATGGTCCTCACCCACACTGGTAATGTCAGGCAGTTGCTGCTTGGTTGGTATCTGGCTGATACAAAAAATATGGGAAACCACACAAATTTTTTCATTCATTTATTTAAAAAAAATAAAACAACGCATAGGGCTCCCCTATTTTCAGTATCAGACAGATACCAACCAAGCAGCAGCAGCCTGACGTTACCAGGGTGGGCGAGGACCATTGTTACTGGCCTTCCCAAGCTTAAATAACGCCACTCCGGGATGTTGGTAACGGCTCTTCCCAACACCCCTGGGGCGGTGGGTACCCAGGTAATAATTGGGGGTTAGCGCTAGCTGTTTTTGGGGATAACGCTAAGCCCCGGCTTAGTAATGGACTCCATCAATAGGATGGCTTCCACTACTAAGCCTGAAAATTCTATTTTAAAAAACAAAACACTTTGAATTTTTTTTAAAACACTCCCCCACAGCCCTTGTTGACCCTTTTATTGAAATTTTAAAAAAATGCTGGTCATCATCGCAGTCCACCGAATCTGACGTAGTCCTCCGCATTCACGTATCTGAAATGAGAAGAAAAGAAAAACATGAAAAATGGGTTAGTACATTTTTTGCGCTCTCCCTGGGGAGATAATGCAGCGTGTTTGTAAACAGGGAGCCTCCAATTGTTGCTTAACTACAAATCCCATCATGGGGAGCTGCAGTTAATTAACAGCTGGAGTCAAAAAGGCTCTGTTCCTATTATGCAAAACGCATAATGAGAATAGAGCCATATTTACCACCCTGGCTTCAGGGCGGGACGGTGTAGCTCCGTCCCTATTGACATCATCACTAGGGGGTGGAGCATAAAGGTCACAGGGGGTCTCAGGAATGAGACCCCCCCTACAATCTGTCCCTCTGCCATTGAACTACTACTCCCATCATGGGACATTATGTGTCCCATGAAGGGAGTAGTTGTAGTACCGCATTGCTGAGGGACGGCACTTGCACATCCCCCGGCTACGGGACATTTTTTGGGACAGTTAGGGCTCTGTCCATGATAGGAGTTATAGTCCAGGGGCTGAGGCGCAGATCGCAGTAGATCATTCTCCTGAGACCCGCTGTGATCTGCATTTATGAACTAAACAAGCCAGTGGCACATGCAGCTCCACTGCGCTCCACGCCAGCTCTGTATACAGCTGTCTTCATTCGTAATGATGGCTGATCACATATCAGAGCTCCCGTCTCCCGGCGGCAGGGATCATGAAATGTTAGCAATGAATATAATATGGAAGTCCAGCTCACCTAACCGTTGAACTCCGCAAGGATCTGCACTCAGCCAGGTCCCCAATCTTAAAGCAAAAGAAGAAATGATCCAGCGAAGTATAAATCCAACTTTATTGACGGCACGAGTAAAAACAGTACAACAACCCAGGCATATCAGACGCATTTCAGGCGCATGTGCACCCTTCGTCAGTGATGTCATCACCTCACTCAGGTGTCCCGTTAAATAGTACTCCTGATGGAAGGGAATTTAACCCCTTCCTAGTATCTTGGAGACTATCACATCAACCGGACTACTGAGGAGGGGAAAAGCCACTAATACAATACACATGTAAGTAAAAGTAATACTAAAATAATGATACAAAAGCGAAAATTGCAACATATGGCTCAATGAAAAAACACATAGATAGAAGATTAAATATAAATATGCGTGATTTTTGTAAACTTGTGGGTTGTACCAAGAGTGAGGTGGCTCTGAGGGTTTAGTATTGAAACAGCAGTTCACGTTTGAGATTCATACCATTAGGAGAACTGGTTCCCAACGTGAACTGCCAAAATGCTTCTCTTTCTAACAATTTTCTCCGCATACAACCTCCTCTTGGTCCCAAAATGACACGCTCAATGGCATAAATACAAAAATGCATAACATTACCTCCATGAACATTTTTAAAGTGCATAGATGCTGCTGACCGGTTGCGTATAGTATTACTGGTACTGTCATTCAGATGCTCAAGTGCCCTCACCCTCAATTTTCTAGTAGTACATCCTACATATTTAAAGGGGTACTCCAGTGCTTAAACATCTTATCCCCTATCCAAAGGATAGGGGATAAGATGCCTGATCGTGGGAGTCCCGCAGCTGGGGACACCCGGGATCATGCACAAGGGACCCCGTTTGTAATCAGTGCCCGGAGCGTGTTCGCTCCGGGTCTGATTATGGTCGACCACAGGGCGGGTGGCGTGTGACATCATGCCTCCGCCCCCGTGTGATGTCACACTCCGCCCCTCAATGCAAGCCTACGGGAGGGGGCATTATAGCTATCACGCCCCCTCCTGTCGGCTTGCATTGAGGGGCGGAGTGTGACATCACACGGGGGCGGAGGCGTGACGTCACACGCCGCCGGCCCTGCGGTCGCCGGTAATCAGTCCCGGAGCAAACATGCTCCGGGCACTGATTACAAACGGGGTGCCGTGTGCATGATCCCCGGGGGTCCTTTGGATAGGGGATAAGATGTTTAAGCACCGGAGAACCCCTTTAAGGTGGCACTCTGAGCATTCTATGACATAAACCACATTGTTATGGTTGCAGTTAATGTAATACTTAATTGTATAATTTTGATTCTCTGTCGCATTTGAAAATTGCGTGCATACCTTTGCATAATTGCACGTTCGGCAAATCCTACTGCCACATTTAAAGAAACCCTTGTGACTGAGCCAATTGCTCTCTGCTTTAGTGTCAGCAGAGTACAAAACTGGGGGACAATAGATTTCCCAGTGTATTGGCCTTCTTGGGCACGACATGGCAGCCCTTAGAAAGGATGTTGGCCATGATCTCATCTTGTCTTAGCAAATGAAGATGTCTGTAAATAATTTCTTTTATGGCATTGAATTGAGGTGAAAATGTAATGGCAACTACAGGTTTATCAGTAAATTCTTTTTCCATATACTTAGTTGTATTTTTGGGTGTATTAAGATTATCTCTGCTCTTTTTATCTACCACTCTTTTAGCATTAGATAGGGAATTAGACGAGTAACCTCTGTCTGCAAGTCACTGCCAAGCTCCGCAGATTTGTGACTCATATACGGAGGGATCACTACAATTGCGTTTGATCCTAGTAAATTCCCCAACTGGAATAGCTTTAACCGTATGAGGTGGGTGATTACTATCTGCCCTAAAAATCGTGTTCCCTGCTAACGGTTTTCTGTAAGTGGCTGTGGAAACAATATTACCCTTAGTACCTGTGAGTTGCAAATCCAAAAAAGAAATAGTGGACCTATCCGAAAAATGAGTACATTTCAAATTAAAAGGATTTCCATTGATGTAGTCCAGGTACAGTGGTATGGCAGACATATCACCCCTCCAAATTAGGAGGAGATCATCTATGTATCTGCCATACCACTGCACGTGGGACAAAAATGGATTGGTGGCTGAAAATAGAAAAATGGATTCCCAAAAGGACATTGTAAGGTTAGCTAGGGATGGTGAGTGTCTCGCACCCATAGAAACACAGCTAACTTGAATGTAAAAAGTATGATCAAAGGAAAAGAACTTGTGTGTCATGAGGAACCAAGTAGACATTTTAATAAATTCCTGTAATTCGACAGTATAGTTGCTATGTTTTTCTAAATGGTAATCCAGCGCTTCTCTGGCGGTATGCTGGTATATAGGGATACCACGTCACAACTCAACCAACTGAATTCCTCCTCCCATACCATATGCTCAAAGGATCTGAGGACATCCCTGGAGTCTTTGAGATAACCCGGTGCCCTCCGAACTAGAGGCTGGAGGAGCTGGTCGACCCAGATGAACAACCTTTCCAATAGTGAACCACAAGAAGAAACAATGGGTCGCATGGGGGGAGGTACTACATTTTTGTGTGTTTTGGGGAGAACATACATGATGGGGACGATGGGCTCACCCACCAACATGTAGTCCCTATCCCTAACAGTGATTACCCCCAAGCTGACTCCTTCAGTAAGCAATGCATCTAATTTGTTTCTAAATTTGGCAGTAGGATTAGAATTAAGTTTTTTGTAAACATTTCCATCAGCTAGCATATTGTTAATTTGTTCTATATACATTGATTTGTCCATGACAGTGACAATGCCGCCCTTGTCAGACATTTTGATAATAATGTCCTCATAGGACTTTAATTCTTTTAGGGCGGCATTCTCACTGTGAGACATATTGCATTTTTTTTGCAGGAAGATGATTTGACCCCTAGGAAGGGGTTAAATTCCCTTCCGTCAGGAGTACTATTTAACGGGACACCTGAGGGAGGTGATGACATCACTGACATCGCCTGAAACGTGTCTGATATGCCTGGGTTGTTGTACTGTTTTTACTCGTGCTGTCAATAAAGTTGGATTTATACTTCGCTGGATCATTTCTTCTTTTGCTTCATTATGAAATGTTACAGCTGTACACAAGAAGTACAAAAAAGGAAAGTTACAACAGCACTCTAGGTCAAAAAATGGAGGCTCTTAGCGCACTTTTTGATCAAAATGTGTCCCCCCATCCACCACGCGGAGGTGGCCTCATATTGGATGGGACCCTAACATGATAACTCACCTCTGCTGTGCATATTGCCTCTGACTGTGCGACATGTTGGATCAGCCATTGACTAAACCACCTCCAGTCTGAGAGGGGTGGGGTGCACGGCTAAAGAGCTGTATACAAGAGCCTGGAGCCGGCGGGAAGCGCAGTGGAGCCGCATGTGCCGCCGGCTTGTTAAGTTCATAAATGTGGATCGCAGCGGGTCTCAGGAGAATGATCCACTGCGATGCGATCCTCAGCCCCTGGTCTATAACTCCCATCATGGACAGAGTCTGTCCATGATGGGAGTAGTAGTCCTAACTGTCCCAAAAAAGTCCCGCAGCAGGGGGATGTGCAAGTGTCGTCCCAGACTCTCTCCCATGATGGGAGTAGTTGTAGTTTAGCAGTGTTGAGGGACGGCTCCTGCATCCCCGGCTGTCTCGGTAGGACACTTTCCTACGTGTCCTTTTTGATGGTGTATTTTTGCATAAAAAATATCGTATTTGTGAAAAAAAAAAGCATCTAAACAATAAGAACGCACATGATAAATCAGTATCTACTGCAAAATGCATCCCACAAACAAGACACACAAATTGTGGTCTCTAAATTGTGGACGTCCAGCTGTTGCAAAACTACAACTCCCAGCATGCCCGGACAGCCAACAGCTGTCCGGGCATGCTGAGAGTTGTAGTTTTGCAACAGCTGGAGGTCCGTAGTTTGGAGACCACTATCATTCCATTCCAAAATTCCTGTCCGATCGTGATTGATTTTGTAACAGCTTCCGAACTCATGTCCAACCAATATAAGAAGACAGATTTACAGTGCAGAGTATTTCAGAAAAAGCGATGTGTGATGATCAATATCCTTGGTATTATTGAAGGGTTACTCAGCCGAAAAAAATCTGATAAGATGCCGGATCGGGAAGGGGGGGGGGGGGTCCCACCTCTGGGGACCTCTGCGATCTCCGGGCCAGCAGTGGTGGGGTCCGGAACATGGAAGCTTGGAGCTTTCGCAAAGTCACGCCATGCCCCCTCCATTCATGTCTATGGGAGGGGGCCTGACGGCTAGTACGTAGCCATCACGTCTCCTCTCATAGACATGAATGGAGGGGGCGTGGCGGCTGTAATCGCCAGTCATCCGGCACGACTGGAGTCGGACATCTCATCTTTTTTCCGTTGGATAGGGGATAAGATGTTTTTCAGCAGTGTACCCCTTTAAAGAGGTAGTCGGAGGAAAGAAAAAAAATGTCTGCATTTTTTTCAGAAACAGTGCCACCTTTATTCATAGGCTGGGTTTGGTATTGCAGAAATCAAATGAATGGGGCCATGAATAGCACTTCCCTTATATAACACAGTCTATAACCTGCAGATGCACAGTATGGGACCACTACGGAATGCTACATCCTCCTCCACGACCAAATAATAAACAACTTCACAGCTATACGTGTTATCTGGAGCTGAAGGATTGTCCGCCATCTCCCTTTTTTCCCAGGCTTAGGTCACAGCCACCTGGCACTTGCAGTAAGAAAGTAACTTCACAAGAGCAAGATTGTCCTATTGTGGCGACCAGATAACAGAAAGTACAGGCTGCTAACTGGAAACATGTATCTGACCTATTCGGAATATAAAGATAACATAACAAAAGGGATTATTGTGGTCTATTCATAAAACATGCATCTGCAAGAAAATATGAAGGTCGTAGTGTAATACGCCCATATTTACATGGTCATATTCAAAACCTTCTTATATCTTGTACATCTTGGCAAAACATTAACCTTTCTAATATACTTCTTTAAAAAATATATCTCCTTTTAATAGAAATCATGGCTTATATTAAAAAAAATAAAAAATAAAAAATAAAAGACCACTAGAGGTCGCCATACCGTCCAGAACATAATCCTATCCGGCTGCAGCAACATCTTTGTCCCAGCTGAAGCACAGACTGGGACAGAATCCAGGAAGTGAGGGCAGGACTAGCACTCCTCTGTGCTCACTCCTGTCCTGTCTATCAGACTGCAGCATGAAAACAGAGAGAAAGGGGTTAAAGGGGTACTCCGGTGAAAACCTTTTTTCTTTTAAATCAACTGGTGGCAGAAAGTTAAACAGATTTGTAAATTACTTCTATTCAAAAACCTTAATCCTTCCTTTACTTATTAGCTGCTGAATACTACAGAGGAAATTCTATTCTTTTTGGAATTCTCTCTGATGACATCACGAGCACAGTGCTCTATGCTGACGTCATTATAATAATAATAACTCTTTATTTATTGTTGTCCTTAGTGGGATTTGAACCCAAGGCCCCAGCACTGCAAGGCAGCAGTGCTAACCACTGAGCCACCATGCTGCCCTTAGCATATATCTGCTATGCATGGTTGCTAAAATGGACAGAGATGTCAGCAGAGAGCACTGTGCTCGTGATGTCATCAGTGTTCCAAAAAGAAAGGAATTTCCTCTGTAGCATTCAGCAGCTAATAAGTACTGGAAGGATTAAGATTTTTTAATAGAAGTAATTTACAAATATGTTTAATTTTCTGGCACCAGTTGATTTAAAAGAAAAAAGGTTTTCACCGGAGTACCCCTTTAAAGAGCAGCCTGCAGTGATCGGATGAAGAAACACAGCATAGCACAGGAGACTCAGGGAGAAAGTGACTGCATGGTGAGTGAGGGCGGGCTCAGTGCTTGCCTCGGACACACGCCTCCCTGAGCAGTGGATGTCAGAATGAGTGAGCAGCAGAACAGAGGGATTTGTGAGCCAAATACAGAAGTTAGACACATAAAAAAAGACATGTAAAGCAATCTGCATGACCTAGTGAGTAACATATAGAATAGAGATGAGCGAACTTACAGTAAATTCGATTTGTCAAGAACTTCTCGGCTCGGCAGTTGATGACTTTTCCTGCATAAATTAGTTCAGCTTTCTGGTGCTCCGGTGGGCTGGAAAAGGTGGATACAGTCCTAAGAGACTCTTTCCTAGGACTGTATCCACCTTTTCCAGCCCACCGGAGCACCTGAAAGCTGAACTCATTTATGTAGGATAAGTCATCAACTGCCGAGCCGAGAAGTTCGTGACGAATCGAATTTACTGTAAGTTCGCTCATCTCTAATATAGAAGCATTATTTTTTATCAGTGATATGACAGGTATGCTTTTATAAGACTATTTAACAAAATTTGGGAAAAATCAAGCTCGTTGACATAATAAATTGCATTTGCTGTTGTCTTTCTAGGTTTTAACTTCCAGTGAAATGGATAGAAATTCTAAAAGGAGGAAGTTGCATATCTGACACCCTGGGTATAGGTGGCTTGTCATGTGAGGGTCACTATAGTAGTGATTTGCCCTTGTGAAGTAACCTTTAGGGCTTTTTTTTTGCAACCAGGGTGTCTCCAGCTGTTTCAAAACTACAACTCCCAGCATGCCCGGACAGCCTTCGGCTGTTTTAAAAAACAGGGTGTCTCCAGCTGTTGCAAAACTACAACTCCCATCATGCCCGGACAGCCTTCGGCTGTCCGGGCATCTTGGGAGTTGTAGTTTTGCAACAGCTGGAGGCACCCTGGTTGAAGAACACTGGAATAAACAGTGCACAAAGCAGTTCTTAAAGAATCCCAGTCACATGATTTACTGCAGATTGAAGGGGGGGGGGGGGACGGGGGAAGAAAGACCTTGTCGGATGTGTTGCATGTTTTGAGTAACTACAAAGACCTGATAGTAATTGGTAAAATCATTAGGCTATAGACACAACTGTCACATAAGACAGACACAGCTGCGGCAGCCCGGTCAGGAGCGCCCACTGGGCACCAGCCACAGCATCTCACTGCTTTAAGTATAGGGACATATTACCAGTGACGAGCCGAGATAAACCGGCTGCCACTTCTGACCACAGTAGGTTCAATGGTCTCCACATGTCATCACCAGGACAATGAGAATGATCATACCTTACACAATGGCAGACTACACCATGACCAGTCTAGTCTACTGTGGCGGCCCAGTACAGGAGGTGTTACCCCGTACCCTTGCTGCCCTGTCAGGTGCCTCCCTTCAGTGTCCCCTGGGCCCCCCTTGCATCTGTCCCCCATGTAAATATGATTATTATGTATTATACTGTGTAATGTGTGAAGAAAGCGTTGTCACTTTAAGACTGTTTACCATGTGATTTGTCATGTGATTGTTACCCAGGAGGTATCAGTGACCAGGTGACTTCAGGGTGACCAATGGGATCTCCCCAGAGCCTCCCCCATAAAAGCACTGGGTGGAGCCTCTGCTCTCTCTTGCTTCCTGCTGAGGTCCAGTCATGTCGTGCCTAAGTGTATGTCCAGAGTCATAGGAGCCTCAAGTCCAGTCTGCAGCCACAAGCTACAAACCTGCAAGTAATCCACAGTCACAGTCTCGTCAGTCATCAGTCACAAGTCAAGTCAGGCACGGTCATCATTTGTCAAGTCAACGTGGCCTGCATTAAATTGACCCTATCTGCTACGTGTCTCAGCAAGCCCTTAAGGTCTCTGAGTCACTGGTCACCTCCGTGGGCCCTGGCTGAACTGTATAGACTTTTCCACCTGTGTAACCTCAGTAAAGCTACCGTTATCCGTAACTTGGCAATCAATGTCATTCTTGCCCCCGTGCCTAGCCCAGGATCCAGCGGTATACCTTTGGGTGGTATCGAGGATAAACCACGCCCTGGCGTCACGAATACAAGGGGTTGATGCCATCTGTCCCTAGGGTAGTTCCATCTGTCCTTTGCATCACACCCTCTACCACGCTACTACACTGCTCAAAAATATAAAGGGAACACTTAAACAACACAATGTAACTCCAAGTCAATCACACTTCTGTGAAATCACACTGTCCACTCAGGAAGCAACACTGATTGACAATCAATTTCACATGGAACAGACAACAGGTGGAAATTATAGGCACTTAGCAAGACACCCCCAATAAAGAAGTGGTTCTGCAGGTGGTGACCACAGACCACTTCTCAGTTCCTATGCTTCCTGGCTGATGTTTTGGTCACTTTTGAATGCTGGCGATGCTTTCATTCTAGTGGTAGCATGAGACGGAGTCTACAACCCACACATGTGGCTCAGGTAGTGCAGCTCATCCAGGATGGCACATCAATGCGAGCTGTGGCAAGAAGGTTTGCTGTGTCTGTCAGCGTAGTGTCCAGAGCATGGAGGCACTACCAGGAGACAGGCCAGTACATCAGGAGATGTGGAGGAGGCTGTAGTAGGGCAACAACCCAGCAGCAGGACCGCTACCTCCACCTTTGTGCAAGGAGGAGCAGGAATAGCACTGCCAGAGCCCTGTAAAATGACCTCCAGCAGGCCACAAATGTGCATGTGTCCACTCAAATGGCTCCATCCACCAACGTCACGTTGCACCACAGACTGTCCAGGAGTTGGCGGATGCTTTAGTCCAGGTCTGGGAGGACATCCCTCAGGAGACCATCCTCCACCTCACCAGGAGCATGTCCAGGCATTGTAGGGAGGTCATACGGGCACGTGGAGGCCACACACACTACTGAGCCTCATTGTGACTTGTTTTAAGGACACTACATAAAGTTGGATCAGCCTGTAGTGTGGTTTTCCACTTAGATTTTGACTTTGACTCCATATCCAGACCTCCATTGGTTGATACATTTGATTTCCATTGATAATTTTTGTGTGATTTTGTTGTCAGCACATTCAACTATGTAAAGACAAAAGTATTTCATATGATTAGTTCATTCATTCAGATCTAGGATGTGTTATCTCAGTGTTCCCTTTATTTTTTGGAGCAATGTATATCAGATATAATATTTGACACAATTTTGATAATTGCAGTTGCTATTGACTGGGGTATCTAAGTGGTTAAAGGGGTACTACCGTGCTGACAACTTATCCCCTATCTAAAGGATAGGGATAAGTTGCCTGATCGCACGGGTCCCGCCGCTGGGGACCACCGCAATCTCGCACACAGCACCCCGCTCTCATCAGGCCCCGGAGCGAACATCCGCTCAGGGTCTGATGACGGGGCCGGTGATCGTGACGTCACAGCTCTGCCCCCGTGTGACATCACGCTCCATTCCAGTCTATTGCAGGGGTGAGACATCGGTGGTAAACATTATTTTTTTTTTTTAATCAACTGGTGCCAACTGGTGCCAAAAAGTTAAACCGATTTGTAAATTACTTCTATTAAAAAATCTTAATCCTTCCAGTACTTAGCTGCTGAATACTACAGAGGAAATGCTTTTCTTTTTGGATTTCTTTCTGTCTGTCCACAGTGCTCTCTGCTGACACCTCTGTTCATTTTAGGAACTGTCCAGAGCCGGGGCCGCAGCACAGCACACAGTGAGTGTGTGCTGTGTATAGATTGCATTTTTACATACCAGAGGGGCCCGGGTGGCGGCAGCGGGTGTGTCAGAGGCAAAAAAATGAAGGTGGAGGATGGTGGAGGGTCACTTTCACTGAAAAATCCTCCAGGACAGGCAGGCTGAGTGGGGAAAGGAATGGTTCCGGGACAGATGAAATGGCGTCAGGTTTTGGGTTGGGTCCAGCGGGATCCCAATTCTAATGCAGGGCTCTACTGTGGACAGACAGAAAAGATATCCAAAAAGAAAAGAATTTTCTCTGTAGCATACATCCGCTAGTAAGTACTGAAAGGATTGAGATTTTTTTTAATAGAAGTAAAATCTGTTTAACTTTCTGGCACCAACTTTCTGGCACCAACCCTTGGGGACGGAGCCCATTATGACCCTAAGGACGGGAGCATTTTTTGCAAATCTGACCACTGTCACTTTAAGCATTAATAACTCTGGGATGCTTTTACTTATAAATTTGATTCCGAGATTGTTTTTTTGTGACATATTCTACTTTATGGTAGTGGTAAATTTTTGTCGATACTTGCATTATTTCTTGGTGAAAAATTCCAAAATTTGATGAAAAATCTGAAAATGTTGCATTTTTCTAACTTTGAAGCTCTCTGCTTGTAAGGCAAATAGACATTCCAAATAAATTATATATTGATTCACAAATACAATATGTCTACTTTATATTTGTATCATAAAGTTCACATGTTTTTACTTTTGGAAGACACCAGAGGGCTTCAAAGTTCAGCAGAAATGTTCCAATTTTTCACAAAATGTAAAAAATTTTAATTTTTCAGGGACCAGTTCAGGTTTGAAGTGGATTTCAAGGGCCTTCCTATTAGAAATACCACCCAATGACCCAATTATAAAAACTGCACCCCTCAAAGTGTAAAAAATGACATTCAGTAAGTTTGTTAACCCTTTAGGTGTTTCACAGGAATAGCAGCAAAGTGAAGGAGAAAATTCAAAATCTTCCTTTTTTACACTCGCATGTTCTTGTAGACCCAGTTTTTGAATTTTTACAAGTGGTAATAGGAGAAAAAGCCTCCAAAAATTTGTAACCCAATTTCTCTTGAGTAAGGAAATACCTTATATGTGTATGTCAAGTGTTCGGCGGGCGCAGTAGAGGGCTCAGAAGGGAAGGAGCAACAATGGGATTTTGGAGGGAATTTTGCTGAAATGGTTTTTGGGGGGCATGTCACATTTAGGAAGCCCCTATGGTGCCAAAACAGCAGAAAACCCCCACATGGCATACCATTTTGGAAACTACACCCCTCAAGGCACATAACAAGGGGTCCAGTGAGCCTTAACACCACGCAGGTGTTTGACGACTTTTTGTTAAAATCGGATGTGTAAATGAAAAAAATTTTTTTTACACTAAAGTGCAGTTTCTTCCCCAAATTTTCAATTTTTACAAAGGGTTATGGGAGAGAATGCCCCCCAAAATTTGTAACCCCATCTCTTCTGAGTATGGAAATACCCCATGTTAGGACGTAAAATGCTCTGCGGGCGAAATACAATGCTCAGAAGAGGAGGAGCGCCATTGAGGTTTTGGAAAGAGAATTCGTTTGGAATGGTAGTCAGGGGCCATGTGCATTTACAAAGCCCCCTGTGGTGCCAGAACAGTGGACCCCCCAACATGTGACCCCATTTTGGATACTACACCCCTCACAGAATTTAATAAGGGGTGCAGTGAGTATTTACACCCCACTGGCGTTTGATAGATCTTTGGAACAGTGGACTGTGCAAATGAAAAATAAAATTTTTCATTTTCCCGGACCACTGTTCCAAAAATCTGTCAGACACATGTGGGGCGTAAATGCTCACTGCACCCCTTATTACATTACACGAGGGGTGTAGTTTCCAAAATGGGGTCACATGTTGGGGGGTCCATTGTTCTGGCACTATGGGGGCTTTGTAAACTCATGTGGCCTTCAATTCCGGACACATTTTCTCTTCAAAATCCCAATGGCGCTCCTTCTCTTCTGAGCATTGTAGTGTGCCCGTCGAGCACTTTACATCCACATATGGGGTATGTTCTTACTCAGAGGAAATGGGGTTACAAATTTTGGGGGGCTTTTTTCCTATTTTCCCTTGTGAAAATGAAAAATTTAGGGTAACACCAGCATTTTAGTGAAAACATTTTTTTTTTTCATTTTCCCATCCAAATTTAATGAAAATTCATCAAACGCCTGTGGGGTGTTCAGGCTCACTATACCCCTTGTTACGTTCCGTGGGGGGTGTAGTTTCCAAAATGGGGTCACATGTGGGTATTTATGTTTTCGCGTTTATATCAGAACCGCTGTAAAATCAGCCACCCCTGTGCAAATCACCAATTTAGGCCTCAAATGTACATAGTGTGCTCTCACTCCTGAGCCTTGTTGTGCGTCCGCAGAGCGTTTTACGCCCACATATGGGGTATTTCCGTACTCAGGAGAAATTGCGTTACTAATTTTGGGGGGCTTTTTTTTTCCTTTTACTGCTTGTGAAAATAAAAAGTATGAGGCAACACCAGCATGTTAGTGTAAACATTTTTTTTTTACACTAACAAGCTGGTGTAACCCCAAACTTTTCCTTTTCATAAGGGGTAAAAGGAGAAAAAGCCCCCCAAAATTTGTAGTGCAATTTTTCCCGATTACGGAAATACCCCATATGTGGCCCTAAACTGTTTCCTTGAAATACGACAGGGCTCTGAAGTGAGGGAGCGCCATGCACATTTGAGGACTAAATTAGGAATTGCATAGGGGTGGACATAGGGGTATTCTACACCAGTGATTCCCAAACAGGGTGCCTCCAGCTGTTGCTTAACTCCTAGCATGCCTGGACAGATAGATAAGTACCAGGACTCAAGGGCGTATGCATACGTCCTTCATCCCCAACAGGTTAAAAAAAAAAAAAAGAAAGATTTCCACCGGAGTACCCCTTTAAATGGGTACTGTCAGAATAAAAAAAAACTCTTTATATGTTGTACATCTTGGCAAAACATTAACCTTTCTAATATACTTCATTAAAAAAAAATCTCCTATTTATGGAAATCATGGCTTATAAAAAAAAGAATTCAAATAGAGAAAACAGACATGGTCGCACATCCACAACATGCACAATGATCCAAGGCTTCTCAGCGACATTTATTAAAGTAACAGGTCGTTAGTGTACTTTATGATCATGAAGTTCAAGCCCGCTAGCCACTTCACGGCCACCTGTAAGTAGCGGGTCCCTAACATCCCTAGCATAAAAAATGACCACTAGGGGTCCTCATACCATCCAGAACATAATTCTGTCCTTCTGCAGCATCATCTTTGTCCCAGCTGAAGCGCAGTCTGGGACAAAGTCGAGGAAGTAAGGGTGGGACCAGCACTCCGCTGTGCTCACTCCTGTCCTATTAGAATGCAGCATGAAACCAGAGAGGAGGGGGTTTCATAGCAGTATACAGTGATTGGATTAAGAGACACAGCACAGTAGACTCAGGGAGAAAAGCAATGCATGGTGAATAAGGGCGGGCTCAGTGCTTGCCTCCAACAGACCCCTTCCTGAGCAGTGGATGTCCGAATGAGTGAGCAGCAGAACAGAGGGATGTGTGAGCCAAATACAGAAGCTAGACACATATAAACAAGACAGGTAGAACATCTGCATCCCCCAGTGAGTAACATATATAAGAATAACTATTTTTTTTTTGGTGATATGACAGGTATACACTAAACTGCAGGAACTGGAGTTATTTCTAATCTTGGTCATAGATAGTGGGTGCCAGCTGTAGTGAACAGCCGACACCTGTTCCTAATCAGGACATGGTGTAGAGCAATGGTCTCCAACCTGCGGACCTCCAGATGTTGCAAAACTACAACTCCCAGCATGCCCAGACAGCCGTTGGCTGTCTGGGCATGCTGGGAGTTGTAGTTTTGCAACATCTGGAGGTCCGCAGGCTGAAGACCACTGGTGTAGAGCATTTTATTTATTTATTTCTTTATTTACTTACATGGCACAGTGCCCAGGTATTTTTTATTCAGCATTGAGCATTATTTTACTCAGGGGACACGGACATCCTGATGGGGAGAAGTCAGTGCTGGGAGAAGACATCCCGGGATAGAAATGTTTATTCTGCCTGTAGCTGTGGCTGAACAGTCCTATAGTCTAATTCCACAGCATCTCTGGTACTGAAAGACCTTTGAGATAATATCTTCAAGTAATAATTTTAAATGGACAATAGATGAATATATCACTTGCACCACAAAAGGTGTATTATACATATTGGAATGTGGTTGCAAAAAACAATATGTTGGTAGAACGAAAAGACCATTAAAAATGAGAGTCGCCGAACACATTAATAATATAAAAAGAGGGGACCAAAAAACATCCGCTATCGGTTCATTTTACCAAATTCCATAAAAAGACCCATCAAGTTTAAAATACACGGCTTTTCAGATTGTCAAACCCAATTGGAGAGGTGGAAGCTATATGACACAAATGTCTAAAGCAGAAAGCAAAAACGAGTTTGGCACTTTGGAACCCTATGGTCTGAATTCTAGTCTAGAATTATTCGGTTTCCTCTGAGGGGGTTTGCTTCGCGACCAGTGCGCGCCTTTGTATGGTGTGGACGCAACCCCTCTCATCTTTACTACTTGAAGGATGTCTCCATCTCCAATTTTGTACATATGCAGATTTTAATATACGTTTTTATATGTGTACAGATGTTTATTTACATATTTTTATCTTTTTTTTATTTATTTTTTCATTTATTTTATTTCTTTTATTTTCATATTTATATTTTTATATATTTTTTATTTCTACTTTTATTTTTTTTATTTTTTTTTTATTTCATTTTATTTTACGTGTAATTAATTTTTATTAATTTTTATTATTATTTTCCTTTTCTTTTTCTGTTTTATTTTTATTTTTTATATTTCTTTTTTATTTTTCATGTTTATATTTATTCTTACTTTTATTTTTACATTTATTTTTATTGTTATGTATTATTTGTATTCATCCACACAAAAGCTATTTCTCTATTCTATGTAAGATGTACCAATCATGTTTAAGGTTTACATGTGATGTAGGAATCCATCTTTTATGCATACAATTATTTCTTTAATTCGAGACCAAAATTCCATTTTGTAATTATACACATATTTCTATTTTTATGTTTATATAGAAATTTATATTATTCCATCATTAGACTGCTCTCTCCACCAATGATGTGAATTGGGCTATAGACATCGATAAGGGAACACAGTGTGATTTAGGTTATAGACCGCACTGCAGCACCTAGTCCATGCCAGATATTAGTTCTGATTCACCAATAATTAGATCCAAATGTGAACCACCATATAAAAATGACCCACAGGAAAAGCTTCAATATATATTTGCTTTTAATCCCTACTGAAGAAAGGGTCATGCGCTATTTCAGCAGAAGTACCCTGAAACGCGTCTAGGAATAAGATATAAGCACTATCGCACCTCAGCTTATTACTAGGTGTGAACCCGGCACTAACACCTATGATCCATTGAAAGAAACCAAAATCGGCAACAACCTCAGCTTTAATCCGGTCCGGTGTTTTCACTGTGTTTGCCTCAGCCTGAACCTGCCGTGAGAGATCTATCCATTCGCCCCAGGACTCCATTCATCCACCATGAGGGCCGCCACACCATCAAGCGCTGTGCCCGCTCTGCAACATCATCACAGGGGCAGTACGGAGGCTACTGGAAGAACTGTGCCAAGCGCACCCCTACATCTGTGACAGCCCTCGCCAGTGCTGTTCGACGCCGCGCCATTTAGGAGGCGGCGTCTCGGACTGGCAAGGAGGGGGTTAAATAAAAGTTAGAAGAAAAGAATAAATTGAGGAGCTGGAGAAAATAAGGGGGTGTAACCTAGAAGGGCAGGAGGACAGGGATAGGCCAAGTTAACAGGAAGGGGAGGAGGAGTAATAGGGGATAAAATGTGTTGTGAGGCTTCCGGCTTCCTCTTTGTGGAGTCCCCGGCAAGTGAGAAGCTTCTGTGCAGCAGGTAGCTATTATGGCCGACGACCTCTGTGAGAGAATCCGGGAGAGGGTGTTGCATGAGGAGGGTTTCCTGGCACGGCTGCTTGCCGGAATGGGGAACCCTTCCCTTACACCTCCCCCGAGTCAAGTGTCTGCGCCGTCGGAGGTGTCGGGATCGGGGCGCCCGTCGCGCCGATCCCGTCCTCCGGCTAGGCTTAGTCCTAGTCCCCCTATGTCCAGACGGCGTGGCCACGCTGGACGGAGCGATAGTGCAAAGCATGGAGGGGGGCGTGGTTCTCGGGCTGCTCGCGCGGCGGCGCCGGCTCCGCCCCCTCCCTTGTGCGCGCCTCTCTCTCTTCCCATGTTACCGGCAGTTAGGCAGCAGCTTCACGTGGCCCAGGTACATTGCTCTGCAGCGGCTGCTGCTTCTGGCTCTAGTGCCCAGCTGTTAGGGTCTGCTCCTACTACTCCCGTCCCTTGCCCCTTGCTTAGAGATTCCCCACCCCCTACTTCTATCTACAGCCCCCTTCTGGATTCCTCTGCACCCACTGTTTCTGCCCCCAGTCCCCTACCAGTACGTTTGCCCCCTAGGGATATGGGCAACACCCAGCAGGCGTCTTCATCCTCCTCAGTGCACGAGGGTGAGGCACTGGCAGGGGTCCTTCAGGGGCCCGCTGCAATTGTTACTCCGTCCCCTGATCCTTCTCCTGTGCCTTTAGATGCTGCTGGGGGACTTGGGGCTCCTGTGGTTCCCGCTGCTAGTGTTGCTTTATCTCCCCCCCAGCTTCCCATTATGGATCAGCAAGCGGTTATACTTCCCCATACCGTGCAGCCGGAAGTTGCTGGCCCATCTGGAAGGTGCAGGCGATCTTCATCTGGGTCCGCCAGGGGCTCTGCCCGTGAAAACCGTGGCGAGGCTAGCGGTTCCGGGAGGCGCCGCCGAGGTCGCAAGGGCCACGAATCCAGATATCGCAGTCATCGATGTCGGTCCAGGTCCTCCCGCTGGAGGTCCCCTTCCTCCTCAGAATATTCATCCGATAGCTCTATGAGTCCAGATAGGAGGTCACACCGGCGTGGGTCTCGGCGGGGGATTTCAAGATCCTCCCGTCGTTCGACCTGCGGTGCTACACGCTCACACGATGTCCCCATTGCTGTTACGCCATTGGATCCAACGGGGCCGGCGGCCCCGCATGTGATTCCGGTTCCTGCCCCGGCAGTTGGTAAGTGTGATTTATCTGGGGTTTGGGGTGAGGGAGGGGTCCAGGGTTTTATTCCGGCCCTTAAGGCCTTGTTGCATCGGTTTGAGTCCCCAGGTTCTGTTCCGCCATCGGCTGCTACCCAACGGAAGGCGTCCCCGGTGCGGGCGGGCCTGCACAAGGAAGCAATTTTCTGCGGACTCAGTCATCTGGGGGCTCATATTGATGATACTGTACGGGAAAAAATTTGGGCCAATCAGTATATAGACATATGGTCGTTGGTATCAGTTGATCAGCATACAGTGGATAGGGAGCGTAGACCGGTTACTCAGGATAGGTTCGTGGATAGGAAACCTCGTGTAGCGAAGACGATGGGAAATTGGCTCCAGGCCTTCGCTGTTCTGGGTTGTGTGATGGGGCAACGGCATCCCGAGCGTTGCTCAGAACTTTTTATGTACATGGATGCTATATTCAATGCTCATAAGTCATACGGCGGTAACGCATGGTGGCGATATGACGAGGAGTTTCGTCGCCGCCTTGCGTTGCAACCGGATTTGGGTTGGGGGGTTAAAGCGACAGATGTCTGGTTGCGACTTATGATGTCACAGAGAGTTCCTCCCTTTCAATCTGGGGTCACTGGGGGGCAGCAGGCTGCCTCAGGTTCAGTGGCCGTCCGCCGCCCAGGAGCCTGCTGGTTGTTCAATGAGGGGCACTGTAAGTTCTATGGCCTCTGTAAATTTAAACATGAGTGTTCCACCTGTGGCGGATCTCATGCAGCAGTGCGTTGCACCAAGCAGGTTAAGCAACCCAGCAGGCCCCAGGGTCAGACTGAATGCAAAGAGTCCGGTGTCGGTGGAAGGGATGCTGCCGTGGTTAAATAGGTACCCGGATAGGGCGGCTGCAGAGCAAATTATGGAGGGTTTTTCTATTGGTTTTTTCATACCGTTTGTTCCCTCCCGATTCCCTCAGCTGGCAAAAAACTTGAAATCCGCCAGGGAACTCCCACAGGTTCTCCGGGAAAAGGTTCAAAAAGAGGTAAATTTTGGTCGTATGATGGGTCCGTTTTTGGCCCCCCCGTACGAGAACCTGAGGGTGTCCCCTTTAGGTGTGGTTCCGAAGAAGGAAGTGGGTAGTTATCGTTTAATTCATCACTTGTCTTATCCAAAGGGCACGTCGGTGAACGATGGCATATCTAAGGAGGATGCTTCAGTCTCCTACGTCTCCTTTGATCGAGCGGTCCATTTGGTAGGCAGGGCCGGACGGGGCGCATTTTTGGCCAAGTCGGACATTGAGTCAGCTTTTCGGCTCTTGCCGGTGCATCCGGAATGCTATCACCTTCTGGGTTGTAAGGTGGATGGTTTTTATTATTTTGATGCCTGCCTTCCTATGGGTTGCTCGATTTCTTGTCATTATTTTGAGATGTTCAGTACCTTCTTGGAATGGGCTGTTCGCTTTGAGGCGGGTTCAGACTCGATTATACATTACCTGGATGATTTTTTGTTCGTTGCTCCAGGTGATTCTTCCCGTTGTCAATTTTTGTTAGACTGTTTTAGTTCCCTTATGAGTAGATTCGGTGTTCCCTTGTCCAAGGAGAAGACGGAGGGTCCTGTCACGAGGTTGTCCTTTCTGGGCATCGAAATTGACACCGTGGACATGGTCTTCTGCTTGCCGGTGGACAAGTTGAACAGGCTTCGGGATCAGCTGATGGGTTTTTGTGCAGCCAACAAGGTTACTCTTTTCCAATTACAATCCCTTTTGGGTTTATTAGTTTTTGCATGTAGAATTATGCCTATGGGGCGGGTTTTTTCCAGAAGGCTTTCTCTTGCCACCAAGGGCGCTCGCAGACCGGAGCACAGGATCAGGGTTACTGGGCCTCTAAAAGCTGATTGTGGGGTATGGATTGATTTCCTTGCCCGGTACAATGGTCGCACCTGTTGGCAACAGCCTGTGATTTCTAACTTTGATTTAGCACTTTTTACTGACGCGGCTGGCTCGGTGGGTTTTGGGGCTTTCCTGGACGGGGAGTGGTGTGCTGAACGTTGGCCTGTTCTTTGGGTGGATAACGGTTTCTGTCGCAACTTAACGCTTCTCGAACTTTTTCCCATATTAGTAGCCCTGGAGTTGTGGGGGGATCGTTTTGAGAACCGGAAGGTTTGTTTTTGGACGGATAACCTCAGTGTTGTGCATTGTATTAATCATCTATCTTCTTCTTCTTTTCCTGTTCTATCTCTGCTTCGGCGTTTAGTTCTCCGCTGTCTAGAGCTTAATGTGCTTTTCAGGGCTCGCCATGTGCCTGGTATTGAGAACTCAGTTGCTGATGCATTGTCTCGTTTTAATTTCCAGGAATTCCGAGAGTTGTGTCCGGATGCGGCATTGGAGGGCCGGCAATGCCCCTCTTTCCTTTGGGAGGTGGTGAGCAGAGATTGATGCCATTGGTGTCCTCGTCAGTTACCCCGGCTACTTGGTCTGGACATGGTAAGGCGTGGGGGGAATGGCTGGAACTGGTGGGTGGCCGGGATGTGGCGGGTGATGATGAATGGCGTTTTACTGTCACCGTGGATTATCTGTTGCGCATGCGAGAGTTGGGCAGGTCAGCAATAGTAGCTAGACGGAGGCTTTCGGGCCTCAGTTTTCACTTTAAATTAAGGGGTTGGGTTGATGTTACTAAGCGTTTTTCTATTTTGCAAGCGCTCAAAGGTTGGGATAGGACGCCCAGGGTTTCAGATGCTAGACGGCCAGTTTCCTTTTCCTTATTGTTGTCCTTAATGGCTGCCTTGCAAGGGGTTTGTCGTTCTCCTTATGAGTCCCTCTTATTTCAGTTGGCTTTTTCTTTGGCCTTCTTTGGGGCTCTTAGGGTGGGGGAGTTGGTTCCTAGTTCCGCAGGTGGGGTGGGGGGTTTGTTGCAAGACGATGTAATGTTGACGGAATCCTCGGTTCAGGTCAAGGTGAGAAAGTCGAAGACGGATATGTTAGGCAAGGGGGAATGGTTAACCCTTAGTGTAGTGTCGGGCAGTGCCTGCCCGGTGCGTTTAGTGGGTTCTTACGTGTTAGTGCGCCCGTCAGGGCGTAATTTCCTTTTGCATGAGTCAGGTTCCCCGCTTTCTCGCTTTCAGTTTGGGGCAGTTTTTAAGAGATGTCTGGTGGCTCTGGGTTTCCCAGAGGGAGAATATGGTACGCATTCTTTCAGGATTGGGGCAGCCACTGAGGCTGCACGGGCGGGTCTGCCTGCGGCTGAGATCAGGAGAATAGGTCGGTGGAAATCAGATTGTTACGCCTCTTATGTTCGCCCGGAACTGTTGCTTTAATTTGTTTTTCGTTTCAGGTTCTCGTTCTCCTGTTGTGGTTTTTCTGGGTCATTCTTTCATCTTTCGGGCTGGACAGAGAGCTGCTTGCAGGCCAGGGGGACAGTCCCTTGGTTTTCCCAATGATGTTCAATGGAGAGGAATCGGTGGACTCAAGTGGCTTCGGGTGCTGGTGGAGGCGGTGGGTATTGCTCGTGTTGTCAATTCCCCTGTGGTGCTTGTGATCCATGCGGGGGGCAATGACCTTTGTTCCATGAGAATGGCTGAACTCATTACTTTGATGAAAGCGGATGTTGAGAGGATTCGGGAATTTTTCAGGGAGATGGTGGTAGTCTGGTCGGAAATGGTTCCCAGGGTGACGTGGCAAGGGGCCAGGGAGGCTCAGGCTATTGAAAAAGCTCGTCGTACAGTTAATTCCCGTATGGCGAGGTATGTGAGGTCCAAAGGGGGTGTGGTAGTGAGACACAGGCAATTGGAAGGTGATAATCGCCGGTTAATGATTGCGGATGGTGTTCATCTGAATGACATAGGCACTGATATTTTTCTGTCGGGGCTACAGGATGGGGTGGAGCAGGCGTTATTTCTCCTCGGTGGGGGTCGGAGTGCGGCTTAGTTCCTTGCCGAACTCCTCCGTGGCGGAGGAGAAATTTGGAGGAGATTTTCCTGGAGAGTAGAGTGTGATGCCCGTCGAAGAGGGCGGCCGGCTGACCGCTTACCTCTGAGAGTGTTCAATCAGAAGTTCGGATATAAATGGTTTATTTTAATGGTTATTAAATAAACGCTGTGGCCGACCCCCAGTTGTCCAGCAAAAGTTAGAAGTGGTCAGTGTTTTTATTATATCCAGCGAACAGTTAGAAAACATAAATAAACTGAAGGTCACCTATTGTCAGTCTGCCGACGTGTAGCGAGCGGAGAGAACATCGCATATAAAGTCCCATAGGAGCAGGTGAGACACTTAGTTACCGGGCAGTGTTCTATATGGCTTACTAAAGAGACTGCAACACTTAGAAAACAATACAATTAAAGGGGTACTCCGGGGAAAACCTTTTTTTCTTTTAAATCAACTGGTGGCAGAAAGTTAAACATATTTGTAAATTACTTCTATTAAAAAATCTTAATCCTTCCTGTACTTATTAGCTGCTGAATACTACAGAGGAAATTCTTTTCTTTTTGGAATGCTCTCTGATGACATCACGAGCACACCTCTCTCTGCTGACGTTATTATAATAATAATAATGCTTTATTTATTGTTGTCCTTAGTGGGATTTGAACCCAAATCCCCAGCACTGCAAGGCAGCAGTGCTAACCACTGAGCCACCATGCTGCCCTTAGCATTCATCTGCTATGCATCTGCTATGCATGGTTGCTATAGTGGACAGAGATGTCAGCAGAGAGCACTGTGCTCGTGATGTCATCAGTGTTCCAAAAAGAAAGGAATTTCTTCTGTAACATTCAGCAGCTAATAAGTACTGGAAGGATTAAGATTTTTTTAATAGAAGTAATTTACAAATATGTTTAACTTTCTGCCACCAGTTGATTTAAAAGAAAAAAGGTTTTCACCGGAGTACCCCTTTAACAACATATCTTTTATAAGTCAGTCATATTGTGGAGGACTATAATAGTATATACAGACTGGAATCACTCAGTAGATTCTCAGTAGATTCAATTATATTGAAATCCGGGTTGCCAGGATATTGGATACTACATATTGGACACTATATAATTTTTTATAGGTGATTACCACCACTAGGGCCCAGTGGAGGTTCACCTTTTTTACATTGAGCCAGAGTACTAGTAGTGCAACTTATCTCATTTTTATTGTTTATTTTATACATTTAACAAAAAATATCAATTGAAGCATACCTACAAGATTAATTTTAATATCATTATGTACCTTTTGAGGTAAAATCCTTGAGGATTTGGTTATATTAGAGATATGTTGTAGTACATAAGTATTACAACAGAGCAGTGTGGGTCAGCTCACCTGACATGGACCAGCTGCGACACGGACAGGTGCGGACTTCACCTTTTTGTATGAGTAAGGCCGGGTGCCGCCGGCCGAAATGCGTCACTGCCATGTTCGTCTTGTGTCCAATATTGAATACACCGCACCTTCTGCATCTAGTACTGCGCTGGACTAGCTCTTCTTTCATAAGTACTACAACATATCAAAAAAAAAGTTTGGTGACAGTGCCCATTTAAGGGCCTGTTGCATTTGTAAGGAGACTCCACCTGAATTCTTGTAACAGTAATTGTTGGTACATATCTCCTCCATTAGGGGATTGTTCAATTCTTTCAAGTACCATAAACTTCAATGCTTTCGGGTGTCCTCCATGATTTTCACACGTGTTGAATAAATCTTGTACAGCCTTTTTGTTGTTGTTAGGGAACGTATATGTTCCCTTATTCTGTGATATAAAGGTCTTTTCGTTTTGCCTATGTAGTACCTCCCACATATGCATATGAGGGCATATACCACATAGGCCGTTTTACACGTAGCTAATTTGTGAAACTTAATCATTAAGCCACCCAAATTGACTTCACTCTTTTTCAAGTTGAATTCCCACACCGCACAATTACCGCAAGCAAAAAGACCTTTTGTTTTTTGTGCCGTAAGCCAATCCTTTTTCTCACTATTCTTTCTTTTTTTCTTTTTTTAAATAGTCATGAATTGTTCCATTTTTTCTGTAATTCACGATAGGATTAATTTCTTCCACAGTTTTTAAATCCTCATCACGCTGTAACATCGGCCAATTATTAATTACTGAGAGGTGAATTTTTAAATGTGAACACTGTCCTATTCTGTTTTTGCTTTCTTTTTTAATTAAGTAGCGTATCTCTAGGGATTTTCTAAACTTTGGCTTTTGCTTTTGATATAATATCTAATGGATAACCTCTCTTTATTAAACGTTGTTCTAATTCTTGTGCCTGTTGTTGATATATGCTGGGGTCTGTATTGATGCGTTTTAACCTAATTAATTGACTGACTGGAATTTTTTACATGTGGCAGATGAGATGAATTGTAATGTAAAATAGTTTTTTTTAAATAGGTTTTCTGTATCCTGATGTATGTATTTCTTGGTCTTTAATTTCAATTTTTGTGTCCAAAAATTCAAGAAATGTACCTCCAAAATGAAAAGTAAACCACATATTTACTTTATTATTACTGTTGAGGTAGTCAACGAAATCCGAAAATCTTTCTTCGGAATCATCCCAAATAATGAATATACCGTCGACAAACCTGAACAGCAATTTGATCCTAGAAACGAAAGGGTTTTTTGTTGTAAAAATTGATTCTCTCTCTAAGATGGCAAGAAAAATATTTGCGTATGAGCCCGAGATTGGCGTGCCCATCGCTGCCCCTTGAGTTTGAGAATACCACTGCCCTTCATATTGAAAACAATTATTTGTTAGAATTAATTGTACCGAGTCAGAAACAAAATTAATAAATTCAATGGATTTATTTGAGCACTCCAAGAAATCTCTGAGAGCCTGTATACCCGCATCATGTGGGATGCGGGTATACAGGCTCTCGACGTCTATGGAGGCTAATGAAAAACCTTCCTGCCAACAAAAATCGTACACTGAAGTTATTAAATCTCCTGTATCATGTAAATAGGTGGGCATTAATTTTAATAGGGGGGATATCAACCAATCTATGTAGCTGGATAAAAATTGGGTTGGTGATCCAATGCCCGACACTTTTGGGCGACAAGGGGACGGGATAATCCCTGTTACGCCGAGCGCTCCGGGTCCCTGCTCCTCCCCGGAGCGCTCACGGCGTGTCTCTCCCTGCAGCGCCCCGGTCAGACACGCTGACCGGGAGCGCTGCACTGACATTGCCGGCGGGGATGCGATTCGCATAGCGGGACGCGCCCGCTCGCGAATCGCATCCCAAGTCACTTACCCGTCCCGGTCCCCGGCTGTCATGTGCTGGCGCGCGCGGCTCCGCTCTCTAGGGCGCGTGCGCGCCAGCTCTCTGAGACTTAAAGGGCCAGTGCACCAATGATTGGTGCCTGGCCCAATTAGCCTGATTAGCTTCCACCTGCTCCCTGGCTATATCACATCACTTCCCCTGCACTCCCTTGCCGGATCTTGTTGCCTTGTGCCAGTGAAAGCGTTTAGTGTTGTCCAAGCCTGTGTTACCTGATCTCCTGCTATCCTTATTGACTACGAACCTTGCCGCCTGCCCCGACCTTCTGCTACGTCTGACCTTGCCTCTGCCTAGTCCTTCTGTCCCACGCCTTCTCAGCAGTCAGCGAGGTTGAGCCGTTGCTAGTGGATACGACCTGGTTGCTACTGCCGCAGCAAGACCATCCTGCTTTGCGGCGGGCTCTGGTGAACACCAGTAGCCTCTTAGAACCGGTCCACCAGCACGGTCCACGCCTATCCCTCGCTGACACAGTGGATCCACAACCTGTAAGCCGAATCGTGACAATCCCTTTATGAACTTTGGGTAAAAAGTACCATTGTGGTTTTTTAGGGGTTAATGGTAAAAGTTTTTCTGCTGTTTTTTCAGTCAGTATAGAAATACTCACATATTTTTGAAGATGGGATCGTAAATTACTCATGATTTTTGCGGTAGGGTAAGCAGTTAATTTACTATAGACCGTGGTATTACTTAACTGGTTGTCACGATGCCGGCTGGCAGGTAGTGGATCCTCTGTGCCAGAGAGGGATTGGCGTGGACCGTGCTAGTGGATCGGTTCTAAGTCACTACTGGTTTTCACCAGAGCCCGCCGCAAAGCGGGATGGTCTTGCTGCGGCGGTAGTGACCAGGTCGTATCCACTAGCAACGGCTCACCTCTCTGGCTGCTGAAGATAGGCGCGGTACAAGGGAGTAGACAGAAGCAAGGTCGGACGTAGCAGAAGGTCGGGGCAGGCAGCAAGGATCGTAGTCAGGGGCAACGGCAGGAGGTCTGGAACACAGGCTAGGAACACACAAGGAAACGCTTTCACTGGCACGATGGCAACAAGATCCGGCAAGGGAGTGCAGGGGAAGTGAGGTGATATAGGGAAGTGCACAGGTGAACACACTAATTGGAATCACTGCGCCAATCAGCGGCGCAGTGGCCCTTTAAATCGCAAAGACCCGGCGCGCGCGCGCCCTAGGGAGCGGGGCCGCGCGCGCCGGGACAGGACCGAGGGAGAGCGAGTCAGGTACGGGAGCCGGGGTGCGCATCGCGAGCGGGCGCTACCCGCATCGCGAATCGCATCCCGGCTGGAAGCGGAATCGCAGCGCCCCGGGTCAGTGGATCTGACCGGAGCGCTGCAGTGGGGAGAGTGTAGCGAGCGCTCCGGGGAGGAGCGGGGACCCGGAGCGCTCGGCGTAAAAGTACCCCCCCCCTTGGGTCTCCCCCTCTTCTTAGAGCCTGAGAACCTGAGGAGCAGACTTTTGTCTAGGATGTTGTCCTCAGGTTCCCAGGATCTCTCTTCTGGACCACAACCCTCCCAATCCACTAAAAAAAAGGTTTTCCCTCTGACCTTTTTAGAAGCTAGGATCTCTTTGACGGAGAAGATGTCCGAGGAGCCGGAAACAGGAGTGGGAGGAACAGATTTGGGAGAGAAACGGTTGATGATGAGTGGTTTAAGAAGAGAAACGTGAAAGGCATTAGGGATACGAAGAGAAGGAGGAAGAAGAAGTTTGTAAGAGACAGGATTAATCTGACACAAAATTTTGAAAGGACCAAGATAGCGTGGTCCCAACTTGTAGCTAGGGACACGGAAGCGGACATATTTAGCGGAGAGCCATACCTTGTCTCCAGGGGAAAAAATGGGAGGAGCTCTTCTTTTCTTATCCGCGAACTTCTTCATGCGTGATGAAGCCTGTAAGAGAGAATTTTGGGTCTCTCTCCATATGATGGAAAGGTCACGAGAAATTTCATCCACAGCGGGCAGACCAGAGGGCAAGGGGGTAGGGAGGGGGGGGAAGAGGGTGACGGCCGTACACCACGAAAAATGGGGATTTGGAGGAAGATTCAGAGACTCTGAAGTTATACGAGAATTCGGCCCATGGAAGGAGATCTGCCCAGTCATCCTGGCGGGAGGAAACAAAATGTCGTAAATAATCACCCAAGACCTGGTTAATTCTTTCTACTTGTCCATTGGATTGGGGATGATATGCAGAAGAAAAATTAAATTTAATCTTGAGTTGTTTACAGAGAGCCCTCCAGAATTTAGACACGAATTGGACGCCTCTATCCGAGACGATCTGCGTAGGCAACCCGTGAAGACGAAAAATGTGTACAAAAAATTGTTTAGCCAACTGAGGCGCTGAAGGAAGACCAGGAAGAGGGATGAAATGTGCCATTTTGGAGAATCGATCAACGACCACCCAAATAACAGTGTTGCCACGGGAAGGGGGTAAATCAGTAATAAAATCCATACCAATCAGAGACCAAGGCTGTTCGGGGACAGGCAGGGGATGAAGAAAACCAGCGGGCTTCTGGCGAGGAGTCTTATCCCGGGCACAGATAGTGCAGGCTCGCACAAAGTCCACAACATCCGTCTCCAGAGTCGGCCACCAATAGAAGCGGGAGATGAGTTGCACAGATTTCTTGATGCCCACATGACCTGCGAGATGGGAGGAGTGACCCCATTTGAGGATTCCGAGGCGTTGGCGTGGAGAAACAAAGGTCTTTCCTGGAGGAGTTTGCCTGATGGAGGCTGGAGAAGTGGAGATCAGGCAGTCAGGTGGAATGATGTGTTGCGGAGAGAGTTCAACTTCTGAGGCATCCGAGGAACGAGAGAGAGCATCGGCCCTAATGTTCTTATCGGCAGGCCGAAAGTGAATTTCAAAATTAAATCGGGCAAAGAACAGAGACCACCGGGCCTGGCGAGGATTCAGCCGTTGGGCAGACTGGAGGTAGGAGAGGTTCTTGTGATCGGTGTAAATAATAACTGGAAATCTTGATCCCTCCAGCAGATGCCTCCATTTCTCAAGTGCTAATTTGATGGCTAGAAGCTCTCGATCCCCGATGGAGTAGTTCCTCTCCGCCGGAGAGAAGGTCCTAGAAAAAAAACCACAAGTGACAGCATGCCCGGAAGAATTTTTTTGTAGAAGAACAGCTCCAGCTCCCACTGAGGAGGCATCAACCTCCAATAGGAAGGGTTTGGAAGGGTCAGGTCTGGAGAGCACGGGAGCCGAAGAAAAGTCAGACTTGAGTCGTTTAAAGGCGTCTTCCGCTTGAGGAGGCCAAGACTTGGGATCGGCATTTTTTTTGGTTAAAGCCACGATAGGAGCCACAACGGTAGAAAAATGTGGAATAAATTGCCTGTAATAATTGGCGAACCCCAAAAAGCGTTGGATAGCACGGAGTCCGGAGGGGCGTGGCCAATCTAAGACGGCAGAGAGTTTGTCTGGATCCATTTGTAGTCCCTGGCCAGAGACCAAGTATCCTAGAAAAGGAAGAGATTGGCATTCAAACAGACATTTCTCAATTTTGGCATAGAGTTGATTGTCACGAAGTCTCTGAAGAACCATACGGACATGCTGGCGGTGTTCTTCTAGATTGGCAGAAAAAATTAGGATATCGTCCAGATATACAACAACACAGGAGTATAACAGATCACGAAAAATTTCATTAACAAAGTCTTGGAAGACAGCAGGGGCGTTGCACAGGCCAAAGGGCATGACCAGATACTCAAAGTGTCCATCTCTGGTGTTAAATGCCGTTTTCCACTCATCCCCCTCTCTGATGCGGATGAGGTTATAAGCACCTCTTAAGTCCAGTTTAGTAAAGATGTGGGCACCTTGGAGGCGATCAAAGAGTTCAGAGATGAGGGGTAGGGGGTAGCGGTTCTTAACCGTGATTTTATTAAGACCGCGGTAGTCAATGCAAGGACGTAGGGAGCCATCTTTTTTGGACACAAAGAAAAATCCGGCTCCGGCAGGAGAGGAGGATTTACGGATAAAGCCCTTTTTTAAATTTTCCTGAACGTATTCAGACATGGCAAGAGTCTCTGGGGCAGAGAGAGGATAAATTCTGCCCCGGGGTGGAGTAGTGCCCGGGAGGAGGTCGATAGGACAATCATAAGGCCTGTGAGGAGGTAGAGTCTCAGCTTGTTTTTTGCAGAAAACATCCGCGAAGTCCATATAGGCCTTAGGGAGACCGGTTACTGGAGGAACCACAGAGTCACGGCAAGGGTTACTGGGAACCGGTTTTAGACAGTCCTTGGAACAAGAGGGCCCCCAACTCTTGATCTCCCCAGTGGACCAATCCAGGGTTGGGGAATGAAGTTGAAGCCAGGGAAGTCCAAGGAGAATTTCCGAAGTGCAATTGGGGAGGACCAAAAGTTCAATCCTCTCGTGATGAGATCCGATGCTCATTAGAAGGGGCTCCGTGCGGAAACGTATGGTACAGTCCAATCTTTCATTGTTTACACAATTGATGTAAAGGGGTCTGGCGAGACTGGTCACTGGGATGTTGAACCTGTTGACGAGAGAGGCCAAAATAAAATTTCCTGCAGATCCAGAGTCCAAGAAGGCCACAGTAGAGAAGGAGAAGGCAGAGGCAGACATCCGCACAGGCACAGTAAGACGTGGAGAAGCAGAGTAGACATCAAGGACTGTCTCACCTTTGTGCGGAGTCAGCGTACGTCTTTCCAGGCGGGGAGGACGGATAGGACAATCCCTCAGGAAGTGTTCGGTACTAGCACAGTACAGGCAGAGGTTCTCCATGCGGCGTCGTGTCCTCTCTTGAGGTGTCAGGCGAGACCGGTCGACCTGCATAGCCTCCACGGCGGGAGGCACAGGAACGGATTGCAGGGGACCAGAGGAGAGAGGAGCCGAGGAGAAGAAACGCCTCGTGCGAACAGAGTCCATATCTTGGCGGAGCTCCTGACGCCTTTCGGAAAAACGCATGTCAATGCGAGTGGCTAGGTGAATGAGTTCATGTAGATTAGCAGGAATTTCTCGTGCGGCCAGAACATCTTTAATGTTGCTGGATAGGCCTTTTTTAAAGGTCGCGCAGAGGGCCTCATTATTCCAGGATAATTCTGAAGCAAGAGTACAGAATTGTACGGCATACTCGCCAACGGAAGAATTACCCTGGACCAGGTTCAACAGGGCAGTCTCAGCAGAAGAGGCTCGGGCAGGTTCCTCAAAGACACTTCGGATTTCCGAGAAGAAGGAGTGTACAGAGGCAGTGACGGGGTCATTGCGGTCCCAGAGCGGTGTGGCCCAAGACAGGGCTTTTCCAGACAGAAGGCTGACTACGAAAGCCACCTTAGACCTTTCAGTGGGAAACTGGTCCGACATCATCTCCAGATGCAGGGAACATTGGGAAAGAAAGCCACGGCAAAACTTAGAGTCCCCATCAAATTTATCCGGCAAGGATAGGCGTAGACCAGGAGCGGCCACTCGCTGCGGAGGAGGTGCAGGAGCTGGCGGAGGAGATGACTGCTGAAGCTGTGGTAGTAACTGCTGTAGCATAACGGTCAGTTGAGACAGCTGTTGGCCTTGTTGCGCTATCTGTTGTGACTGCTGGGCGACCACCGTGGTGAGGTCAGCGACAACTGGCAGAGGAACTTCAGCGGGATCCATGGCCGGATCTACTGTCACGATGCCGGCTGGCAGGTAGTGGATCCTCTGTGCCAGAGAGGGATTGGCGTGGACCGTGCTAGTGGATCGGTTCTAAGTCACTACTGGTTTTCACCAGAGCCCGCCGCAAAGCGGGATGGTCTTGCTGCGGCGGTAGTGACCAGGTCGTATCCACTAGCAACGGCTCACCTCTCTGGCTGCTGAAGATAGGCGCGGTACAAGGGAGTAGACAGAAGCAAGGTCGGACGTAGCAGAAGGTCGGGGCAGGCAGCAAGGATCGTAGTCAGGGGCAACGGCAGGAGGTCTGGAACACAGGCTAGGAACACACAAGGAAACGCTTTCACTGGCACGATGGCAACAAGATCCGGCAAGGGAGTGCAGGGGAAGTGAGGTGATATAGGGAAGTGCACAGGTGAACACACTAATTGGAATCACTGCGCCAATCAGCGGCGCAGTGGCCCTTTAAATCGCAAAGACCCGGCGCGCGCGCGCCCTAGGGAGCGGGGCCGCGCGCGCCGGGACAGGACCGAGGGAGAGCGAGTCAGGTACGGGAGCCGGGGTGCGCATCGCGAGCGGGCGCTACCCGCATCGCGAATCGCATCCCGGCTGGAAGCGGAATCGCAGCGCCCCGGGTCAGTGGATCTGACCGGAGCGCTGCAGTGGGGAGAGTGTAGCGAGCGCTCCGGGGAGGAGCGGGGACCCGGAGCGCTCGGCGTAACACTGGTTCATAGCTTCTATATCATGATCAGCCTTAGACCAGATCACTATTGATCCCCCTTTATCTCCTTTTGAGACAACTAAATCGTCTCTGCTGGATAACCAGTCAAGACTTTTTTTCCTCTTTCGAGACATTGAATGGGGGATCAGGGTATATGAGTGCTTTGACATCCTCACAGACAGCTCTGTAGAAGATTTGTACATTACGTTGATTTAAAAATCTTAATCCTTTCAGTATTTATCAGCTGCTGTATGCTCTACAGGAAGTTCTTTTCTTTTTGAATTTATTTTCTGTCTGACCACAGTGTTCTCTGCTGACACCTCTGTCCATGTCAGGAACTGTCCAGAGCAGCATATGTTTGCTATGGGGATTTTCTCCTACTCTGGACAGTTCTTAAAATGGACATAGGTGTCAGCAGAGAGCACTGTGGTCAGACAGAAAGGAAATTCAAAAAGAAAAGAACTTCCTCTGGAGCATACAGCAGCTAATAAGTACTGGAAGTGTTAAGATTTTTTAATAGAAGTAATTTACAAATCTGTATAACTTTTTGGCACCAGTTGATTTAAAATAAATAGTTTTTCACCAGAGTACCCCTTTAACTACTAGTAAAACTAAAGCAGAAATTCCCTATAATCCATTGCAAAGGCCATAGAGCAATGCAGTGTATACATTAGGGCAGTGTTTCCCAACCCGGGTGCCTCCCGCTGTGGCAAAACTACAACTCCCAGTATGCCTGGACAGCCACAGGGCCTACATATGTTTAACAAGACAGGTCAAGCAGTTGTACATCAGGTCCCATCGTCCTGATCCAGTAATGGATATAAAATGCGGAAACTGCAGGACAATTAATACTGGTGTTTACAAGAGCGATGGCTGGAAGTGACCTCTGCTCCATTTGCTCATGGCCTCACATAAAGCCGGGAATCTCTTGTTAAACACAGACAGGAACAAAACGGGATTCAGCGCCAGTCAGCCACAAAAAGGTATGGTCTGTTTGGAGTATGGAAGGAGGGGAGGCTTCAATTAAATAGCATAAGACGTAAACATTGTATCTCTATCTGAATGCTAAGTGTCCACCAAGGCTTGGCATGTTAATAAGGGGGAAACCAAATAACCCGACCCATCAACCAAACACCCAACCTCCAGTGGTGGACCCCCAGCTAAACCTTATCCCAGACACCATCAGTAATATCTGTCTACTTAGCACAATGCTGCTATTTCTGCACGAGATGTCGTCAATTCCCCTGGCAGCAGATGATTCTATCAGAATAATTACAGACAGAGGTGTGTTTGTATATATACATGTAGGCGTGTTTAAACCAGACAAAAAGTAAAAATAAGTAATAATAAAATAAATAAATAATAAGCAACAATGCTAACACTTGGAGTAGCTGTGATGATAGTAATATTTTTGGTCAGCCTGCTCTCCCAGAAACATGATAGGAGTTGTAGTTTTTCAACAGCAGTACTCAACTGTGGATACGCCATTCTAGGTGCCGCCCAGCAGGAAATGGCACAGTACATTAGGGGGACACAGTGGCACAGTACATTAGGGGGACACAGTGGCACAGTACATTAGGGGGACACAGTGGCACAGTACATTAGGGGGACACAGTGGCACAGTACATTAGGGGCACAGTGGCACAGTACTTTAGGGGGACAGTGGCACAGTACATTAGGGGGACAGTGGCACAGTACATTAGGGGGACAGTGGCACAATTATTTGGTTCAGGGCACAGTGTTTAGCAATATTATATGTAGGGGGCACAGCATGTGGCATGTGACAGTATTATACCCAGGGGCACAGTGTGAGTGTGTGGCAGAATAATATTCAGGGGCACAGCGTGTGGCAGTATAATATTCAGGGGCACAGTGTGTTACAGCATAATATTCAGGGGCACAGTGTGTGGCATTATAATATTCAGGGGCACAGTGTGTGGCAGCATAATATTCAGGGACACAGTGTGTGGCAGTATTAGATTCAGGGGCACAGTGTGTTACAGCATAATATTCAGAGGCACAGTGTGTGGCAGTATAATATTCAGGGGCACAATGTGTGGCAGCATAATATTCAGGGACACAGTGTGTGGCAGTGTTATGCCGAGCGCTCCGGGTCCCCGCTCCTCCCCGGAGCGCTCGCAGCATCCTCTCATTCGCAGCGCCCCGGTCAGACCTGCTGACCGGTTGCGCTGCAATATCACTCCCAGCCGGGATGCGATTCGCGACGCAGGAGGCGCCCGCTCGCGATGCGCATCCCGGCTCCCGTACCTGACCCGTTCCCCGTCTGTCTTGTCCCGGCGCGCGCGGCCCCGCTCCTTAGGGCGCGCGCGCGCCGGGTCTCTGCAATTTAAAGGGCCACTGCGCCGCTGATTGGCGCAGCAGGCCTAATCAGTGTTTTCACCTATGCACTCCCTACTTATACCTCACTTCCCCTGCACTCCCTCGCCGGATCTTGTTGCCATTGTGCCAGTGAAAGCGTTCCCTTGTGTGTTCCTAGCCTGTGTTCCAGACCTCCTGCCGTTGCCCCTGACTACGATCCTTGCTGCCTGCCCTGACCTTCTGCTATGTCCGACCTTGCTCTTGTCTACTCCCTTGTACCGCACTTATCTTCAGCAGTCAGAGAGGTTGAGCCGTTGCTGGTGGATACGACCTGGTTGCTACCGCCGCTGCAAGACCATCCCGCTTTGCGGCGGGCTCTGGTGAATACCAGTAGCAACTTAGAACCGGTCCACCAACACGGTCCACGCCAATCCCTCTCTGGCACAGAGGATCCACCTCCAGCCAGCCGAATCGTGACAGTAGATCCGGCCATGGATCCCGCTGAAGTCCCGCTGCCAGTTGTCGCCGACCTCACCACGGTGGTCGCCCAGCAGTCGCAACAGATAGCGCAACAAGGCCACCAGCTGTCTCAACTGACCGCTATTACCACAGCTCCAGCAATCTTCTCCTCCGCCAGCTCCTGCACCTCCTCCGCAGCGAGTGGCCGCTTCCAGCCTTCGATTATCCTTGCCGGATAAATTTGATGGGGACTCTAAGTTTTGCCGTGGCTTTCTTTCGCAATGTTCCCTGCACTTGGAGATGATGTCGGACCAGTTTGCTACTGAAAGGTCTAAGGTGGTTTTCGTAGTCAGCCTTCTGTCTGGGAAAGCTCTGTCATGGGCCACACCGCTCTGGGACCACAATGACCCTGTCACTGCCTCTGTACACTCCTTCTTCACGGAGATTCGAAGTGTCTTTGAGGAACCTGCCCAAGCCTCTTCTGCTGAGACTGCCCTGCTGAACCTGGTCCAGGGTAATTCTTCTGTTGGCGAGTACGCCATCCAATTCCGTACTCTTGCCTCCGAATTATCCTGGAATAACGAGGCCCTCTGCGCGACCTTTAAAAAAGGCCTATCCAGTAACATTAAAGATGTGCTGGCCGCACGAGAAATTCCTGCTAACCTGCATGAACTTATTCATCTTGCCACCCGCATTGACATGCGTTTTTCCGAAAGGCGTCAGGAGCTCCGCCAGGATATGGACTTTGTCCGCACGATGCGGTTTTTCTCCCCGGCTCCTCTCTCCTCTGGTCCTCTGCAATCCGTTCCTGTGCCTCCCGCCGTGGAGGCTATGCAAGTTGACCGGTCTCGCTTGACACCTCAAGAGAGGACACGACGCCGCATGGAGAATCTTTGCCTGTACTGTGCCGGTACCGAACATTTCTTGAAGGATTGTCCTATCCGTCCTCCCCGCCTGGAAAGATGTACGCTGACTCCGCACAAAGATGAGACAGCTCTTGATGTGAACTCTGCTTCTCCACGCCTTACTGTGCCTGTGCGGATATCTTCTTCTACCTTCTCCTTCTCTGCTATGGCCTTCTTGGATTCCGGATCTGCAGGAAATTTTATTTTGGCCTCTCTCATCAACAGGTTCAACATCCCGGTGACCAGTCTCGGCAGACCCCTCTACATCAATTCTGTTAACAATGAAAGATTGGACTGTACCGTGCGTTACCGCACGGAACCTCTCCTAATGTGCATCGGACCCCATCTCGAAAAAATTAAATTTTTGGTCCTCTCCAACTGCACTTCAGAAATTCTTCTTGGATTACCGTGGCTTCAACGCCATTCCCCAACCCTTGATTGGTCCACAGGAGAAATCAAGAACTGGGGTACTTCTTGTCACAAGGACTGTCTTAAACCGGTTCCCAGTTATCACAGTCGTGACCCTGTGGTTCCCCCGGTATCTGGTCTTCCTAAGGCTTATCTGGACTATGCTGATGTTTTTTGCAAAAAGCAAGCAGAGACTTTACCTCCTCACAGGCCTTATGACTGTCCTATTGACCTCCTCCCGGGTACTACTCCACCCTGGGGCAGAATCTATCCTCTGTCTGCTCCAGAGACCCAAGCCATGTCGGAGTACATCCAGGAGAATTTAAAAAAGGGGTTTATCCGCAAGTCCTCCTCTCCTGCCGGAGTTGGATTTTTTTGTGTGTCCAAAAAAGATGGCTCCCTACGCCCTTGCATTGATTACCGCGGACTTAATAAAATCACGGTAAAAAAACGCTACCCCTTACCTCTTATCTGGGAACTCTTTGATTGCCTACAAGGCGCCCACATCTTTACCAAACTGGACTTAAGAGGTGCTTATAATCTCATCCGCATCAGGGAGGGGGACGAATGGAAGACTGCATTTAACACCAGAGATGGACACTTTGAGTATCTGGTCATGCCCTTTGGCCTGTGCAACGCCCCTGCCGTCTTCCAAGACTTTGTTAATGAAATTTTTTGTGATCTCCTATATACCTGTGTTGTGGTTTACCTGGACGATATTCAGATTTTTTCTGCCAACTTAGAAGAACACCGCCAGCATGTCCGCATGGTTCTTCAGAGACTTCGGGACAATCAACTTTATGCCAAAATGGAGAAATGTCTTTTTGAATGTCAATCTCTTCCTTTCCTAGGATACTTGGTCTCTGGCCAGGGACTACAAATGGACCCAGATAAACTATCTGCCGTGTTAGATTGGCCACGCCCCTCCGGACTCCGTGCTATCCAACGTTTTCTGGGGTTCGCCAATTATTACAGACAATTCATTCCACACTTCTCCACTATTGTGGCCCCTATCGTGGCTTTAACCAAGAAAAATGCCAATCCTAAGTCCTGGTCTCCCCAAGCGGAAGACGCATTTAAACATCTCAAGTCTGCTTTTTCTTCTGCTCCCGTGCTCTCCAGACCTGACCCATCTAAACCCTTTCTATTGGAGGTAGATGCCTCCTCTGTGGGAGCTGGAGCTGTCCTTCTACAAAAAAATTCTTCGGGGCATGCTGTTACTTGTGTTTTTTTTTCTAGGACCTTCTCTCCGGCGGAGAAAAACTACTCCATTGGTGATCGAGAACTACTGGCCATTAAATTGGCGCTTGAGGAATGGAGGCACCTGCTGGAGGGATCAAAATATCCAGTTATTATATACACTGATCACAAGAATCTCTCCTATCTCCAGTCTGCCCAACGACTGAACCCTCGCCAGGCTAGGTGGTCGTTGTTCTTTGCCCGTTTTAACTTTGAAATCCATTTTCGCCCTGCTGACAAGAACATTAGGGCCGATGCCCTCTCTCGTTCTTCTGATGCCTCTGAAGTAGAGGTCTCTCCGCAACACATCATTCCTCCGGACTATCTGATCTCCACTTCTCCAGCTTCCATCAGGCAAACTCCTCCAGGGAAGACCTTCGTTTCTCCACGCCAGCGTCTCGGGATTCTCAAATGGGGACACTCCTCCCACCTCGCAGGCCATGCGGGCATCAAAAAATCCTTTCAACTCATCTCTCGATTTTACTGGTGGCCGACTCTGGAGACTGATGTTGTTGATTTTGTGCGGGCCTGTACTGTCTGTGCCCGGGATAAGACTCCTCGCCAGAAGCCTGCTGGTCTCCTTCATCCTCTGCCTGTTCCTGAACAGCCTTGGTCACAGATTGGTGTGGACTTTATTACGGACTTGCCCTCATCTCGTGGCAACACAGTTGTTTGGGTGGTCGTTGATCGATTTTCCAAGATGGCACATTTTATTCCTCTTCCTGGTCTTCCTTCAGCGCCTCAGTTGGCAAAGCAATTTTTTATACACATTTTTCGCCTTCACGGTTTGCCCACGCATATCGTCTCAGATAGAGGCGTCCAATTCGTGTCTAAATTCTGGAGGGCCCTCTGTAAACAGCTCAAGATCAAATTAAACTTCTCTTCTTCTTATCATCCTCAATCCAATGGGCAAGTAGAAAGAATTAATCAGGTCCTGGGTGACTATTTACGGCATTTTGTTTCCTCCCGCCAGGATGACTGGGCAGATCTTCTACCATGGGCCGAATTCTCATACAACTTCAGAGTCTCCGAATCTTCTGCTAAATCCCCATTTTTCGTGGTGTACGGCCGTCACCCTCTTCCTCCCCTCCCTACTCCCTTGCCCTCTGGTTTGCCCGCTGTGGATGAAGTGACTCGTGATCTTTCCACCATATGGAAAGAAACCCAAAATTCTCTTTTACAGGCTTCATCCCGGATGAAAAAATTTGCTGATAAAAAAAGAACTCCCCCCATTTTTGCTCCCGGAGACAAGGTATGGCTCTCCGCTAAGTATGTCCGCTTTCGTGTCCCCAGTTACAAACTGGGACCACGCTATCTTGGTCCTTTCAAAATCTTGTGCCAGATTAACCCTGTCTCTTACAAACTCCTTCTTCCTCCTTCTCTCCGTATTCCCAATGCCTTCCATGTCTCTCTCCTTAAACCACTCATTCTTAACCGCTTCTCTCCCAAAGTTGTTTCTCCCACTCCTGTTTCCGGTTCATCTGACGTCTTCTCTGTGAAGGAGATTCTGGCCTCCAAGATTGTCAGAGGTAAAAGATTTTTTTTAGTGGATTGGGAAAACTGTGGCCCAGAGGAGAGATCCTGGGAACCTGGGGACAACATCCTAGACAAAAGTCTTGTCCTCAGGTTCTCAGGTTCCAAGAAGAGGGGGAGACCCAAGGGGGGGGGGGGGTACTGTTACGCCGAGCGCTCCGGGTCCCCGCTCCTCCCCGGAGCACTCGCAGCATCCTCTCATTTGCAGCGCCCCGGTCAGACCTGCTGACCGGGTGCACTGCAATATCACTCCCAGCCGTGATGCGATTCGCGACGCAGGAGGCGCCCGCTCGCGATGCGCATCCCGGCTCCCGTACCTGACCCGTTCCCCGTCTGTCTTGCCCCGGCGCGCGCGGCCCCGCTCCTTAGGGCGCGCGCGCGCCGGGTCTCTGTAATTTAAAGGGCCACTGCGCCGCTGATTGGCGCAGCAGGCCTAATCAGTGTTTTCACCTGTGCACTCCCTACTTATACCTCACTTCCCCTGCACTCCCTCGCCGGATCTTGTTGCCATTGTGCCAGTGAAAGCGTTCCCTTGTGTGTTCCTAGCCTGTGTTCCAGACCTCCTGCCGTTGCCCCTGACTACGATCCTTGCTGCCTGCCCTGACCTTCTGCTACGTCCGACCTTGCTCTTGTCTACTCCCTTGTACCGCGCCTATCTTCAGCAGTCAGAGAGGTTGAGCCGTTGCTGGTGGATACGACCTGGTTGCTACCGCCGCTGCAAGACCATCCCGCTTTGTGGCGGGCTCTGGTGAATACCAGTAGCAACTTAGAACCGGTCCACCAACACGGTCCACGCCAATCCCTCTCTGGCACAGAGGATCCACCTCCAGCCAGCCGAATCGTGACAGGCAGTATTAGATTCAGGGGCACAGTGTGTTACAGCATAATATCCAGGGCCAGACTGGCCTACCAGGATACCGGGAAAATTCCCGGTAGGCCGCTCATCCTGGGGCCGGCAGTGGTCGGCCTGTGCTCAGTCCTCGACCTGACCCGTTCTTATAGATCGGAGCGCGGTCGGGCCGCCCATGCACACTTGCATACAAGGGCCTGATACTAGTATCAGGACCTTGTATGCAGCCAGGGCTGCCGTTAGGATGGTACAGCCAGTACTCCAGTAAGGACCCCGGGCCCCTGCTGCACCCCCCTGCAGATGCCGCAGCACAGAAGCAGGGGATAGCTGTATACACAGCAGTCTCTTGCTTCCATTGCCGGTCCAGGACGCACTGAACTATAAGCACATCTGCATAGTTCAATGCGGCGCTCGGGCTCGGCTGATTGAGAGAGCGAAGAGCCATTGATTCCTCGCCCTGTCAATCACTCTTGTGGGCCGCCCACATTGTGCAGGCGCCGACAAGAGGCCCGGGCTTCCGTCCTCTGCGCTCCGGCACATGAATGACGTCATCATCGGAGCACAGACTGGAGAAGAAGACAGAAGAGTAGAGGCCATGGATTGCGCGGGAGCCAGGTATATATGTTTTTTTCTTCTTCTATTCTTCTTCTTCTATTCCTTCCTAAGGGAGCTGCTGCTGCTAGCTATCACTACCTAAAGGGGGCTGCTGCTGGCTATCACTACCTAAAGGGGGCTGCTGCTGGCTATCACTACCTAAAGTGGGCTGCTGCTGATGGCTATCATTACCTAAAGGGGGCTGCTGCTGCTGCTGCTGGCTATCACTACCTAAAGGGGGCTGCTGCTGGCTATCACTACCTAAAGGGGGCTGCTGCTGCTGGCTATCACTACCTAAAGGGGGCTGCTTCTGCTGTTGCTGGCTATCACTACCTAAAGGGGGCTGCTGCTGTTGCTGGCTATCACTACATAAAGGGGGCTGCTGCTGCTGCTGGCTATCACTACCTAAAGGGGCTGCTGCTGGCTATCACCACCTAAAGGGGGCTGCTGCTGGCTATCACTACCTGAAGGGGGCTGCTGCTGCTGGCTGTCACTACCTAAAGGGGCTGCTTCTGCTGTTGCTGGCTATCACTACCTAAAGGGGGCTGCTGCTGCTGCTGGCTATCACTACCTAAAGGGGCTGCTGCTGGCTATCACCACCTAAAGGGGGCTGCTGCTGGCTATCACTACCTGAAGGGGGCTGCTGCTGCTGGCTATCACTACCTAAAGGGGGCTGCTTCTGCTGTTGCTGGCTATCACTACCTAAAGGGGGCTGCTGCTGTTGCTGGCTATCACTACATAAAGGGGGCTGCTGCTGCTGCTGGCTATCACTACCTAAAGGGGCTGCTGCTGGCTATCACCACCTAAAGGGGGCTGCTGCTGGCTATCACTACCTGAAGGGGGCTGCTGCTGCTGGCTATCACTACCTGAAGGGGGCTGCTGCTGCTGGCTATCACTACCTGAAGGGGGCTGCTGCTGCTGGCTATCACTACCTGAAGGGGGCTGCTGCTGCTGGCTATCACTACCTGAAGGGGGCTGCTGCTGCTGGCTATCACTACCTAAAGGGGGCTGCTGCTGCTGGCTATCACTACCTAAAGGGGGCTGCTGCTGCTGGCTATCACTACCTAAAGGGGGCTGCTGCTGCTGGCTATCACTACCTAAAGGGGGCTGCTGCCAACACCTAAAGGGGAGGATAATACTGTATATAGGGGACTGCAACTATATAGAGGGGGATCTAAATACAGGGAGTAACCCCTACTTATAGGGGTCTGCTACTGCATACAGGGTGTAACTATCTACAGGGGGCAGCTATCTACATGGGGACCTACCTAAAGGTGGTACCTCCCTACTCCGGGCACCTGTGTGATGAGGGAAACTATGTGAAGGGACCTAACTACCTAATGGATGGGGGACGGATCTAGCTACTCTTCCCCAACACACTTATCTAGCCACTCTAATATTACTGTATAGAATGTTATAGGTGCAGGAAAAGTGTGGAGCCTAAAATGTTTGTCTGGCAGGTTCTGTGGAGACGAGTTGAGAAAGGAAGAAGTCGTCATGATGGTCTGGGCCGGAAGGAGAAGAAAACGGAAAGTGAATGCCTCCAATCAGAGAAGACGTCACCTGATGTAACTGTAAAGTAATCCCTTATATGGTCTGCAGAGCCTGTGTAGACTTATATCTACCACTATATGGTCACTGTATGGGGGGAATATTTCCTCCTTGTATACTGGTAATATTGGTCTCAGTATACAGGATTTGGTTAGTAACAGTATGATGGTAATATGCATGGTGATAATATTTACTCCGTCTTTCTCCATTGACCTAAAGGGCTCTTGTTATTCTTGTCCTGTGGTTTACATTTTTTTTTTTTATTGATAATTGGGAAAATAGTGGGCTGGCCCTTGGGGGGGTGTCAAGTGGAGGGGCCCATGCCTTAAGCTGTGTAAGGGGCCCCAAATTTCTGATGGCAGCCCTGCTGGCGGCTGCCATAGTGCTGCAATGCTGTGGGGCTGGTATGAAATTATTTCCAGGGCTGCTTTTTATCCCCAGTCCGGCCCTGATAATATCCAGGGGCACAGTGTGTGTCAGTATCATATTCAGGGGCAAAGTGTGTGGCAGTATCATATTCAGGGGCACAGTGTGTGGCAGTATCATATTCAGGGGCACAGTGTGTGGCAGTATCATATTCAGGGGCACAGTGTGTGGCAGTATTAGATTCAGGGGCACAGTGTGTGGCAGTATCATATCCAGGGGCACAGTGTGTGGCAGTATCATATTCAGGGGCACAGTGTGTGGCAGTATTATATTCAGGGGCACAGTGTGTGGCAGTATTAGATTCAGGGGCACAGTGTGTGGCAGTATCATATTCAGGGGCACAGTGTGTGGCAGTATTAGATTCAGGGGCACAGTGTGTGGCAGTATCATATCCAGGGGCACAGTGTGTGGCAGTATCATATCCAGGGGCACAGTGTGTGGCAGTATCATATTCAGGGGCACAGTGTGTGGCAGTATCATATTCAGGGGCACAGTGTGTGGCAGTATCATATTCAGGGGCACAGTGTGTGGCAGTATCATATTCAGGGGCACAGTGTGTGGCAGTATCATATTCAGGGGCACAGTGTGTGGCAGTATCATATTCAGGGGCACAGTGTGTGGCAGTATCATATTCAGGGGCACAGTGTGTGGCAGTATCATATTCAGGGGCACAGTGTGTGGCAGTATCATATTCAGGGGCACAGTGTGTGGCAGTGTCATATTCAGGGGCACAGTGTGTGGCAGTATTAGATTCAGGGACACAGTGTGTGGCAGTATTAGTGTTGGTGTAATATGAATGGGAACAAGTGCTCTAGGGCATGCTGGGAGTTGTAGTTTAGCAATATCTGGAGGGCCACAGTTTGGAGACCATTGCTCTAGGGGTATGTCCATTTAAACTATTTTGCAACATTTACTGCTATTTGCATACATGTTTCTATGACATTTATATTACTAAAGGCAAAAAAAAATAAAAAAATAATAATAATCCGCTCACCCCCAGTTACTCCATCCAGCTCTAAGTGCCCGGACCAGCCGAGAAAGCACCAGCTCACTAAATGTGAAAAAAATTAGAAAAATAGAAACAAAAAGGTTGTCCAGCACAGCGGCTTTCATGCAAAATCTTCATGCAGGTTATTACGGTGAATACATCCAGAAGTGGAGCGCGGTTAACGTGTTTCGAATACACAGACTCTTGTTATGACTAAGAGTCTGTATACTCGAAAAGCATCAACCGTGCTCCACTCCTGGATTTATTCACTATTTTAACCATTTGTCACGCTGGTTTCTTTTAATGGGGCGAGGATCCATGTACAATGGCTTCCCCTACACCTTCTATAGCTACACCCATAACACCTAACTATGATGCGCATTACAATTTATTAGCATAAGGCAGATAAAAAATAATACATATACTAAACTATTTACCGTATATACTCGAGTATAAGCCGACCCGAATATCAGCTGAGGCCCCTAATTTCACCCCAAAAACCCAGGAAAAGTTATTGACTCGACTATAAGCCTAGGGTGGGAAATACATCATCCCCCCTGTCATCATCACCGCCTGTCATCATCCCACCCCCCCTTCATCATCCCTTTGTCATTATCCCACCCCCCCTTCATCATCCCCTTGTCATCATTCCACACCCCCCCTTCATCATCCCCTTGTCATCATCACACCACCCCTTCACATCACCACATGTCATCAGCCCCCCCCCCCCCACCCCTTCATCATCACCGCTTGTCAATGTCTGATACAGTGGTCTTCAACCTGTGGACCTCCAGATGTACTCACCTCCGCTCGGCGGGACGTTAGGGTGAGCTGGTCTGGGCCATCTGTGCTGCAGGGACAATCCGGTGCGAAGGGATAGTTGTTCCGGGCTGTCCATCTTCACCGGGGGGGCCTCTTCTCCGCTCTACGGGCCCGGAATAGAGACGTTGCCTTGACAACGACGCACAGGGACGTCACTCATGAACGTCCCTGTGCGTCATCGTCAAGGCAACGTGACTATTTCAGGGCCGGGCCTGAAGCGCGGAGAGGCCTTGACGATGACGGTGAAGATGGACAGCCCGGAACAACTATCCCTTCCCACCGAATGGTCCCAGCAGCACAGATGGCCCGGACCAGCGCACCCTAACGTCCCGCCGAGCGGAGGTGAGTACAGAACTAAAGGGGGTGAGAGGGGGGGGGGGGCTGGATGATGTCGAAGGCCGCAGTGGTCTTCAACCTGCGGACCTCCAGATGTTTCAAAGCTACAACTCCCAGCAAGCCTTGCTGGGAGTTGTAGTTTTGAAACAACTGGAGGTCCGCAGGTTGAAGACCACTGAGGGCGGAGAGTTCACTTGAGTATAAGCCGACGGGGGTGTTTTCAGCACGAAAAATCCTGCTGAAAAACTCGGCTTATACTCGAGTATATACGGTAGATAGAAAAGAATCAATACAGAAAACACCTTTTCAGGATGAATTTCATTATTCTCACTCCAAGGAAATAATTCTTCTTCTACTGTTCTTTAATGTATCCAGAAGGGGTTAAAGGAATATTCCATCCCTAAAAAATAGTATAAGCGTCTAAATGCAGGAGGTCCAATATCTGGAACCTTTTCTAGAACCGGGAGCCAACTTTTCCTGCTGAATGCTCCATTGTGCGGAAGTGGTGGAGATACCTGAGTACATCACTTGGGTATCTCTGGTGCTCCTATAGTTAATGAATGAAGTACATGCACACAGTGAGGCAAGTGCAGGGTTCCTATTCTAGAGTTCACAGGGGGTCCTAGAGGTCAGACCACCATAATCAGACATTTATTTCCTATCCTTTGGTTTTTAGCGCTGATTTACCCCTTAGGCTACCTTCACACTGCCCTTGCGCCCTGTCAAAAATGGCCGTCAAACTCTCTCTTTTTTTTTTTGTGTGAGTTTGACGGCCGTCATTTTGACGGGGCGCAACAGGGGGTCCCAATGGACCCCAATATAGTCAATGGGGTCCATCAGGTGCTGCTGTTTTTTTTCTCCTGCTATTTTTCCCAGCAGCCCCGATGGCCGTCCCACTACTGTGTAATGTTAGTGTGAAAGAGGCCTACGGAAGGCAGGAGCCCCAGGCAAAACACTGTTGGGGTGATTTTTCATTGTTGTTCTTGGAAAATGTTTTTTGTGTGTCATTTATTTTTGCTTTGGTTTTGCTTATGTGCAATATATTTATTATACCATAAAGCCCCCCGCTTGATTGATAAATTTGGCGCACATAAGCAAGAAACATAAATCACTTCAAAACATCATTTTGTAGGATTTCTTCCTTTTCTCTGCGTTTTTTGTGCACAAAAAGTCACAGTTGGGCCACAAATGGGCAACTGTCACGATGCCGGCTGGCAGGTAGTGGATCCTCTGTGCCAGAGAGGGATTGGCGTGGACCGTGCTAGAGGATCGGTTCTAAGTCACTACTGGTTTTCACCAGAGCCCGCCGCAAAGCGGGATGGTCTTGCTGCGGCGGTAGTGACCAGGTCGTATCCCCTAGCAACGGCTCAACCTCTCTGGCTGCTGAAGATAGGCGCGGTACAAGGGAGTAGACAGAAGCAAGGTCGGACGTAGCAGAAGGTCGGGGCAGGCAGCAAGGATCGTAGTCAGGGGCAACGGCAGGAGGTCTGGAACACAGGCTAGGAACACACAAGGAAACGCTTTCACTGGCACTAAGGCAACAAGATCCGGCGAGGGAGTGAAGGGGAAGTGAGGTGATATAGGGAAGTGCACAGGTGTAAACACTAATTGGAACCACTGCGCCAATCAGCGGCGCAGTGGCCCTTTAAATCGCAAAGACCCGGCGCGCGCGCGCCCTAGGGAGCGGGGCCGCGCGCGCCGGGACAGAACTGACGGAGAGCGAGTCAGGTACGGGAGCCGGGGTGCGCATCGCGAGCGGGCGCTACCCGCATCGCGAATCGCATCCCGGCCAGAGGCGGTATCGCAGCGCCCCGGGTCCGTGGAACCGACCGGAGCGCTGCAGTGAGAGGAGTGTAGCGAGCGCTCCGGGGAGGAGCGGGGACCCGGAGCGCTCGGCGTAACAGTACCCCCCCCCTTGGGTCTCCCCCTCTTCTTGGAGCCTGAGAACCTGAGGACCAGACTTTTGTCCAGGATATTGTCCTCAGGTTCCCAGGACCTCTCTTCAGGACCACAACCCTCCCAATCCACTAAAAAGAAGGTTTTCCCTCTGACCTTTTTAGATGCTAAAATTTCTTTGACGGAGAAGATGTCCGAGGAGCCGGAGACAGGAGTGGGGGGAACAGATTTGGGAGAGAAACGGTTAATGATAAGTGGTTTAAGAAGAGAAACATGAAAGGCATTAGGAATACGAAGAGAAGGAGGAAGAAGAAGTTTGTAAGAGACAGGATTAATCTGGCGCAAAATCTTGAAAGGACCAAGATAGCGTGGTCCCAACTTATAGCTAGGGACACGGAAGCGGACATATTTGGCGGAGAGCCATACCTTGTCTCCAGGGGAAAAAATGGGAGGAGCTCTTCTTTTCTTATCCGCGAATCTCTTCATGCGTGAAGAAGCCTGTAAGAGAGAATTTTGGGTCTCTCTCCATATGATGGAAAGATCACGAGAAATTTCATCCACAGCGGGCAGACCAGAGGGCAAGGGGGTAGGGAGGGGGGGAAGAGGGTGACGGCCGTACACCACGAAAAACGGGGATTTGGAGGAAGATTCAGAGATTCTGAAATTATACGAGAATTCGGCCCAAGGTAGAAGATCTGCCCAGTCATCCTGGCGGGAGGAAACAAAATGTCGTAAATAGTCACCCAAGATCTGGTTAATTCTTTCTACTTGTCCATTGGATTGAGGATGGTATGCAGAAGAAAAATTTAATTTAATCTTGAGTTGTTTACAGAGAGCCCTCCAGAATTTAGACACAAATTGGACGCCTCTATCCGAGACGATCTGCGTAGGCAACCCGTGAAGACGAAAAATGTGTACAAAAAATTGTTTAGCCAACTGAGGCGCTGAAGGAAGACCAGGAAGAGGGATGAAATGTGCCATTTTGGAGAATCGATCAACGACCACCCAAATAACAGTGTTGCCATGGGATGGGGGTAAGTCAGTAATAAAATCCATACCAATCAGAGACCAAGGTTGTTCGGGAACAGGCAGAGGAAGAAGAAAACCAGCGGGCTTCTGGCGAGGAGTCTTATCCCGGGCACAGATAGTGCAGGCTCGCACAAAGTCCACCACATCAGTCTCTAGAGTCGGCCACCAATAGAAGCGAGAGATGAGTTGCACAGATTTCTTGATGCCCGCATGACCTGCGAGATGGGAGGAGTGACCCCATTTGAGGATTCCGAGGCGTTGGCGTGGAGAAACAAAGGTCTTTCCTGGAGGAGTTTGCCTGATGGAGGCTGGAGAAGTGGAAATCAGGCAGTCAGGAGGAATGATGTGTTGAGGAGAGAGTTCAATTTCAGAAGCATCTGAGGAACGAGAGAGAGCATCGGCCCTAATGTTCTTATCAGCAGGCCGAAAGTGAATTTCAAAATTAAATCGGGCAAAGAACAGAGACCACCTGGCCTGACGAGGATTCAGCCGTTGGGCAGACTCGAGGTATGAGAGGTTCTTGTGATCGGTGTAAATAATAACTGGAAATCTTGATCCCTCCAGCAGATGCCTCCATTCCTCAAGTGCTAATTTAATGGCTAGAAGCTCTCGATCCCCGATGGAGTAGTTCCTCTCCGCCGGAGAGAAGGTCCTAGAAAAAAACCCACAAGTAACAGCATGCCCGGAAGAGTTTTTTTGTAGAAGGACAGCTCCAGCTCCCACTGAGGAGGCATCAACCTCCAATAGGAAGGGTTTAGATGGGTCAGGTCTGGAGAGCACGGGAGCCGAAGAGAAGGCAGACTTGAGTCGTTTAAAGGCGTCTTCCGCTTGAGGAGGCCAAGACTTGGGATCGGCATTTTTTTTGGTTAAAGCCACAATAGGAGCCACAATGGTAGAAAAATGTGGAATAAATTGCCTGTAATAATTGGCGAACCCCAAAAAACGTTGGATGGCACGGAGTCCGGAGGGGCGTGGCCAATCTAAGACGGCAGAGAGTTTATCTGGATCCATTTGTAGTCCCTGGCCAGAGACCAAGTATCCTAGAAAAGGAAGAGATTGGCATTCAAACAGACATTTCTCAATTTTAGCATAGAGTTGATTGTCACGAAGTCTCTGAAGAACCATACGGACATGCTGGCGGTGTTCTTCTAGATTGGCCGAAAAAATTAGGATATCATCAAGATATACAACAACACAGGAGTATAACAGATCACGAAAAATTTCATTAACAAAGTCTTGGAAGACAGCAGGGGCGTTGCACAGGCCAAAGGGCATGACCAGATACTCAAAGTGTCCATCTCTGGTGTTAAATGCTGTTTTCCACTCATCCCCCTCTCTGATGCGGATGAGGTTATAGGCGCCTCTTAAGTCCAATTTAGTAAAGATGTGGGCACCTTGGAGGCGATCAAAGAGTTCAGAGATGAGGGGTAAGGGGTAGCGGTTCTTAACCGTGATTTTATTAAGTCCGCGGTAGTCAATGCAAGGACGTAGAGAGCCATCTTTTTTGGACACAAAGAAAAATCCGGCTCCGGCAGGAGAGGAGGATTTACGGATAAAGCCCTTTTTTAGATTCTCCTGGACGTATTCAGACATGGCAAGAGTCTCTGGGGCAGAGAGAGGATAAATTCTGCCCCGGGGTGGAGTAGTGCCCGGGAGGAGGTCGATAGGACAATCATAAGGCCTGTGAGGAGGTAGAGTCTCCGCTTGTTTTTTGCAGAAAACATCCGCGAAGTCCATATAGGCCTTAGGGAGACCGGTTACTGGAGGAAGCAGAGAGTTACGGCAAGGGTTACTGGGAACCGGTTTTAGACAGTCCTTGGAACAAGAGGGCCCCCAACTCTTGATCTCCCCAGTGGACCAATCCAGGGTTGGGGAATGAAGTTGAAGCCAGGGAAGTCCAAGGAGAATTTCCGAGGTGCAATTGGGGAGGACCAAAAGTTCAATCCTCTCGTGATGAGATCCGATGCTCATTAGAAGGGGCTCCGTGCGGAAACGTATGGAACAGTCCAATCTTTCATTGTTTATACAATTGATGTAAAGGGGTCTGGTGAGACTGGTCACTGGGATGTTGAACCTGTTGACGAGAGAGGCCAAAATAAAATTTCCTGCAGATCCAGAGTCCAAGAAGGCCACAGAAGAGAAGGAGAAGGCAGAGGCAGACATCCGCACAGGCACAGTAAGACGTGGAGAAGCAGAGTGGACATCAAGGATTGTCTCACCTTTGTGCGGAGTCAGGGTACGTCTTTCCAGGCGGGGAGGGCGGATAGGACAATCCCTCAGGAAGTGTTCGGTACTAGCACAGTACAGGCAGAGGTTCTCCATGCGGCGTCGTGTCCTCTCTTGAGATGTCAGGCGAGACCGGTCGACCTGCATAGCCTCCACGGCGGGAGGCACAGGAACAGATTGCAGGGAACCAGAGGAGAGAGGAGCCGAGGAGAAGAAACGCCTCGTGCGAACAGAGTCCATATCTTGGCGGAGCTCCTGACGCCTTTCGGAAAAACGCATGTCAATGCGAGTGGCTAGGTGAATAAGTTCATGAAGATTAGCAGGCATTTCTCGTGCGGCCAGAACATCTTTAATGTTGCTGGATAGGCCTTTTTTAAAGGTCGCGCAGAGGGCCTCATTGTTCCAGGATAATTCAGAAGCAAGAGTACGGAATTGTACGGCATACTCGCCAACGGAAGAATTACCCTGGACCAGGTTCAACAGGGCAGTCTCAGCAGAAGAGGCTCGGGCAGGTTCCTCAAAGACACTTCGAATTTCCGAGAAGAAGGAGTGTACAGAGGCAGTGACGGGGTCATTGCGGTCCCAGAGCGGTGTGGCCCAAGCCAGGGCTTTTCCAGACAGCAGGCTGACTACGAAAGCCACCTTAGACCTTTCAGTGGGGAACTGGTCCGACATCATCTCCAAGTGTAATGAACATTGGGAAAGGAAGCCACGGCAAAACTTAGAGTCCCCATCAAATTTATCCGGCAAGGATAGTCGTAGTCCAGAAGCGGCCACTCGCTGCGGGGGAGGTACAGGAGCTGGCGGAGGAGATGGTTGCTGGAGCTGTGGTAGTAACTGTTGTAGCATAACAGTCAGTTGAGACAGCTGTTGGCCTTGTTGCGCAATCTGTTGTGACTGCTGGGCGACCACCGTGGTGAGGTCAGCGACAACTGGCAGAGGAACTTCAGCGGGATCCATGGCCGGATCTACTGTCACGATGCCGGCTGGCAGGTAGTGGATCCTCTGTGCCAGAGAGGGATTGGCGTGGACCGTGCTAGAGGATCGGTTCTAAGTCACTACTGGTTTTCACCAGAGCCCGCCGCAAAGCGGGATGGTCTTGCTGCGGCGGTAGTGACCAGGTCGTATCCCCTAGCAACGGCTCAACCTCTCTGGCTGCTGAAGATAGGCGCGGTACAAGGGAGTAGACAGAAGCAAGGTCGGACGTAGCAGAAGGTCGGGGCAGGCAGCAAGGATCGTAGTCAGGGGCAACGGCAGGAGGTCTGGAACACAGGCTAGGAACACACAAGGAAACGCTTTCACTGGCACTAAGGCAACAAGATCCGGCGAGGGAGTGAAGGGGAAGTGAGGTGATATAGGGAAGTGCACAGGTGTAAACACTAATTGGAACCACTGCGCCAATCAGCGGCGCAGTGGCCCTTTAAATCGCAAAGACCCGGCGCGCGCGCGCCCTAGGGAGCGGGGCCGCGCGCGCCGGGACAGAACTGACGGAGAGCGAGTCAGGTACGGGAGCCGGGGTGCGCATCGCGAGCGGGCGCTACCCGCATCGCGAATCGCATCCCGGCCAGAGGCGGTATCGCAGCGCCCCGGGTCCGTGGAACCGACCGGAGCGCTGCAGTGAGAGGAGTGTAGCGAGCGCTCCGGGGAGGAGCGGGGACCCGGAGCGCTCGGCGTAACAGCAACGTTTCAATTGTGCTCTCCATAGGCAGTTTTGTAGGCCAGGTCTGGGCTGGTGTAGATTTGCGCTGTTGTGGAGGGGTTTGCGACTTTGTGTGTGATGTTCGCACTTGACAAATTTGTTACTGCTGCAAAGTGAAAACTAAAATTGACTTTTGAAAGGTCGTTTGTAGGTTTTAGCATACTGCAAAAAGTCGCAAAAAATAAGGGCTTAGGCACATGTGCGAAATTTCAGGAGCCCAATGTTGGCAAAAAAATAAAAATAAAAAAAAAAGCTCTAAAGACAATGATAAATCTCCCCCCGTTACAATACTGCCTTTGGAAAGCACTTTAAAAAAAGAGCACATTTTTGGCACAACTGCGACTTTTTTGTGCAAAAAAAAAAGTTGCAGAGGAGAGGAGGAATCCTACAAAAGGGGGTTTTGAAGGGATTTATTCTTTTTTGGTTTGATAAATATGTAAGAAAAACCAAAAATGATTGACTTCAAAACTCACTTTCCAAAGATAACAATGATAAATCTCCCCCATTATCTTTTCAGGAAAGGTACATAGGGGGGGTATTTATCAATTTTGCCTGTTGACAGTTTCTTTTTACCCTTTTTTTTTCACTTTGGTTTTCGTGGACATGGACCAAATTTATCATTTGGTGCAAGTTGTTAGTAATTTTGGCTCAAATGTTGAAATCAGCTGTTCACAGCGCCTTTTACACAGAACTTACCACCACAGAGGACGTGTATTTTACCCTTAGAGCGGCCATTTCGGAGTCCCTCCTGCAGTATATCAGCAAGCGACATGAGTTATTTTCTTTTGTGGGATTTATAGCCACCATGTGAAATGGATTTTATTTTCAACTTGGGTATTTTTTATTTTTTTTGTTACTTTAGTGCAGTGGTCTTCAACCTGCGGACCTCCAGATGTTGCAAAACTACAATTCCCAGCATGCCCGGACAGCCAACGGCTGTCCGGGCATGCTGGGAGTTGTAGTTTTGCAACATCTGGAGGTCCGCAGGTTGGAGCCCACACTGCTTTAGTGCTTTACCTTTCCTGAACCTGTGTGGCCATGTCCTATGCTGGCTCAACGGAGGGTGAAGGTTCCTCAGAGACAACTATGTCGCAGGATAGTATTGCGCAGCCCCGGAGACGTCGCTGCTTTGACAAAAAAAATTTTTTTATGTATTTTGACGCCTTTACATTTTCTGACATTGCTAAGTGTGTTTTCCATGTGCAAAATTTCTGTGAATTTTCGGTGAATTGCGCCAAAAAAAACCCTAAAGGCGCAAAATTGCGCCAAAGATCGATTGGCGCAAATGATGAATTACTGACTAAAGTTAAAATCACACACAGGACCGTGTGATTTTGAGAAAGTTGTAAAACAGTTGACAGTGGAGAAAATGCGCCAAACTTTGGCGCAAAAAAGACACTGCGCCAAAGCATTGTACCAAAGTTACGTGAAAAACAAAACACATAAATCCTTTGATAAATACCCCCCATACAGTTTTCACGATTTTGCACTGTGGGAACATAGCCTTAGGGTTTGTACTCTAGAATAGATTTGCCCAGAATCTCCATTATTTTGTTACAAAATTTAAAGCCTCGTGTGGACTTTCTGGTGGGTTTCCCTACGGATTGTTTGCTGGTGGGAACGTACACAATATATATATATATATATATATATATATATATATATATATATATAGACAAAGAAGTGTATAGTCCAGCTCACTCCCTCAGCCCGTCGCGCCAGGACCGGCGTGGGCAACACCGACTGGAACTGACAAGTAAAAGCAAAATGTCCAGCGCGAATATGAAGGAACTGGATGTTTATTCCAATAGCCAAAAAGACAAGGAGAACATGACAAGGTGACGCGTTTCGGTCCTAAGGCTGGACCTTAGTCAGCCTTAGGACCGAAACGCGTCACCTTGTCATGTTCTCCTTGTCTTTTTGGCTATTGGAATAAACATCCAGTTCCTTCATATTCGCGCTGGACATTTTGCTTTTTTATATATATATATATATATATATATATATATATATATATATATATATATATAATCTATCCCTTTGGTAGCTGTCGGCCAGGTGCAGTCGTGTCCAGTCACCTGCATTGTAATGAACACAGATGATATCACTATTCATAGCTTTCTAACTATAACTAAACCCCATTTGTATCTCTTATCCAGAATGTATCTATTTGTTTACAGAATATTTCAAAGCAAATGTTTAAATCCTAAAATCTGAAAGTAGGGAGGTTCCGAAAGCGGATTCCTCCCATCGCTCTCTCGCACAGGGGCCATATTAAACTGTTATAATTCTTGGAGATAACATTGACTTTATTCCTGACTCTCAACACTCCCCCTCTCAATCCGCTCAATTGTCTGTACTCCGAAGGAATGTACGATGTCCTTGCCTCCTGGAACATAACAAGCAGGGACCAACTCCCTCTTCAGACTAAAGATAAATTCATTCTTTTCCCATGGATTCTCTGAGACTCAGGTAATATTCCACAAGTCATTGGGCACCAGATTATTGCTGAACGTGTAGGTTCATACATTGATATCTAACCTAAAATAAACAAAGTTGAAAAATTCTTCCTTTAAGCGAACCTGTCGGCAGATAAACATGGAGGTAAATAAGCCCATGGCTAGATAGGACTAGTTATCAAGATTCTGGACATACCTTTTATATCTTCATAGTCCTTTCCAGTGCTGAGATATTAGTCTTTTTGTCATTATGCAAATGAGGCTCAAATGTCCAGGGGGCGTTCCCCAGTATGGCAAGCACCTCCCACTGGCTCACTTATGTGGTGACACAGGGGTGCACTATATACTTGTAAGGTCGTGATGCCAGGGCACCGTTAGCCTAAACACGAACTGAGATGAAGACAGCTTCTACTGGGCCAGTCACGGGGGGCAATAAACACATCGATGCCAGGTTATGTATAACTGTCTTTTACTAAGCCAGGAGTAGATGGTACGTGTCACAGTACAGAGCAGAGTAGAAGGGATGCAGTGTAACCCGTGGGAGCCCTGTTACCTCACTGAGACTTATGGGGATTTTCCTACACTTGATTTAGATAGACTGGAGACTTGGAGATTAAGAGATATTCCACGCTGACTAGAGTTCTGCTAAGGTCCAATTTCTGACATCGCCCGGGTATGACTCAAACTCCTGTACGGGGAACACTGGCAGAATGGTGGGGCTGCAGCTCACATGAAGCTCTTCACACAGCAGTGACTAGACTCACTAACTCAACTAAACTGGGAACTGAACTCAACTGGGGCAGCTCCGCCCCTCCCCCCTACACTATACAGGGAAATTCGGGGGTTCCCATTGGAAAACAGGGTCACCTGATTACTCTGCATCTCCTTTCTTAAGGGAACAGTACACAGATAATAAGTCAATACAGCAAAGTTTATAAACCGTAAATAATAGACAGTAAATAATAGAACAGTGGGCCTATCACAGGAGCAGTAGGCATGCCCCAGAAGATCCGCAGCCCACAGAACAGGCTTTGGTGCTGGAACACCACACTTGCATCTGCCAACCCAGTTTGACAGCCACTTAAAGGAGTACTCTAGTGCAGAGTATTCCTGCTCCATTCTGCCCGGGCTGCAAAATAAATGAAAATGAACCATCACTCACCTCCCTGGGTTCCCGCGGAGCGCCACTACAGCTGTTCGGTCCTCCGGTCCATCCTCTTCATACTTCCGGGTGTAACGAAGCGTCACATGGCGCTCAGCCTATCGCCGGCCGAGGCAGAACATCGCGGCGGCCGGCGATAGGCTGAGCGCCATGTGACGCTTCGTTACACCCGGAAGTATGAAGGAGATGCACCGGAGGACCGAATAGCTGTAGTGGCGCTCCGCGGGAACCCAGGGAGGTGAGTGATGGTTCATTTTCATTTATTTTGCAGCCCGGGCAGAACGGAGCAGGAATACTCTGCACTAGAGTACTCCTTTAAAGAAAAAAGACATAGGCAGAACTAACCTATGCTCTTGCCATGCTAAATGTGCTACCTAGGCTTTTGAGCCTCATTTGCACAATAGTAAAAATGCTCGATAAAAATTCTCGGAACTGGAAAGGACAATATGGTTAGAAATTAGATTATTTACACCCATGTTTTCCTGCTGACAGGTTCACTTCTGAGGGTGCATTCACACCACGTTTTTGCAATACAGTTCCCGTACCAAGTTCTTCATGAAAAACGGATTCTTCAAAACCGTACTAAACTGTATTAAAACGTGTGTACAAATTTTAACCTGTATCCAGTATGTAAGAGAATGTCTGGTTGCATCCATTTTTTAAGGAAAAAAAACATATACGTTTTTAACTTTTCCCTCCATTATTAATAAAGTTTCACTTGATTGAAATTCCAAGAAGAAAACTTTTGGCGTGCACTGCGCATGTGCAAAGTAAAAAAATGTATGGTGCAAACCGGATGGAACTGTACACACATACAGTTCTCTACGGTTCCCATTTACTCCCAAATTAAAATAAAAAGGAATACGTTTTCAATACGTTTTTTCACCCGGACCAAAAACCGTGGTAGGATATGGTTTTGGGTACGGGACAAAACTGGACAAAACGCAAAAAGAATGCAACTGGATGCATCTTTTGGCATACGGTTTTCAATGGAGAGCCAATGCATAAGGTTTTCAATATGGTTTCATACAGAACAAATTGAAAACGTATACGGGAACTGTATTGCAAAAACGTGGTGTGAATGCAGCCTGAGCTTTTTAGCTTTAGCATAATCCTTTGGTCAGGTTATGATTATATATTGGACACAGGAGTCTGATTGTATAATCTGGACTGTCCTCTACCATCCCTCTAATAGCTGTAAGGGGAAGGTCAGAACACTGGTGTGAGGGGCGGGCCAGACTACAGATGTGAGTGGTCAAGACCAGATTACTCCTGGTAGGGGGTAGGACAGACTACAGCTGTGAGGAGGCAGACTAAAGCTGTGGCGGGGGGTGTAGGGGGGACAGGGACCAGGCTACAGCTGTGAGGAAGCAGACTAGACTACAGTTGTGAGGGGGACAGACTACAGCAGTGAGGTGGCAGAGACTATGGTAGTGGATGGGGGGGGATGGATCATGCTACAGCAGATAAGACTATAGCTGTGAGGGGGTGGACCACACTATACTTGGAAAGGAGTGGACCAAAATACAGTTGTGAGGGGGTGGACCAGACTACTGTGGTGGCCAAGGGTGAGGTCCTCAGCCACCGCTACACTGGGGTTAGCTACTTGGTTCTTGGGGGGGTTATGAACCCTGGGTCGGATGGTATTAACCCTTAATGTCACGTGACGCCACTGTAGTCTTGGTATCTCCCGGGGTACTACAGGTCCGGGAAACTCCGTCTCCCCACAGGCTGGCAAGGAAAGAATTGACTCCACACTAGGTTGCAGTATAACGGAGGCTTTACTAACTTGAAGATAGGTGGTACAATCTCCACAGCGCTCAACCAAAGTCTCCCAAAGGTTTAACAGACAGTCTCTAGAGGACCACACAGCTTGCAGTGCCTGGACTTGATATTGCATATATGCTTGGCTCTTACGGCCGGACTAGGAGTTTTAGGTCTGCGCTATATATTAGGCTTGAGATTAAAGTCACTTACTGAAGTGTCGGTAGATTTGTGGCTTTTTGCCGGAAGACGATGAATTGTCCTTTAGGAATTCTCTGATCAAGCCTGAAGTAAAGGCTTGCTATTAGTTGGGGTTACTTCATGCTTTTCTTATCTCTCTCATCTTTGCTCTCACTCCTCTGCGGATTCTTCACTCTGAACTCTGAACTCCACTCTGTACTCTGAACTGAATGAATTGCTTTACTCCTCTCCTCCTCCACTCTCCTACTCCACTCCAGAACTCCTCTACACAGGAAATGCCACCCCTTATAAGGGAAGGCTAAACTAAAGCCGATTGGCCAGGCAGCTGTGGATCATAGAGTTGTCTGTTTCCCCTTTAGGATTTACAATAAAGTTACATACAAGTAATAACATAATATAACACCTTACACAAAAGTTTAGTCTAGCCCTCAGTCCTCCACTCTCACATACCCTGACTAAGCATGAGGTTGCTAGGTAACACACTTAAAGCTACAGACACCTAATAACGGATTGCTAAGTTATAACAGTGCAAATACACATTAGAAATGGTTGAGTCCCTGCAGGGGAGCACCCAAGACACTGGAGGTCTCAATCTGACAGGGCCTAAAATACCTTGACACAATGTACCTGTACTGGGACACCACACTACACTAGGAAAGGAGTGGACCAGACTATAGCTGTGAGGAGGCAGAGAAGACTACAGCTGTGATGAGGCAGAGCAGAATACAGCTGTGAGGAGGCAGAGAAGACTACAGCTGTGATGAGGCAGAACAGACTACATCAATGAAGAGGCAGAACAGACTACAGCTGTGATGAAGCAGAGCAGACTACAGCTGTGATGAGGCAGAACAGACTACATCAATGAAGAGGTAGAGAAGACTAAAGCCATGAGGATGCAGAGCAGACTACAGCCATGAGGAGGCAGAGCAGACTACAGCTATGTGGAGGCAGAGCAGACTACAGCTGGGAGGAGGCAGAACAGACTACATCAATGAAGATGCAAAGCAGACTACAGCTATGAGGAGGTCGAGCAGACTACAACTGTGAGGGGGCAGAGCAGACTACAGCTGTGAGGGGGCAGAGCAGACTACAGCTGGGAGAAGGCAGAGCAGACTACAGCTTAGAGGAGGCAGAGTAGATTACAGCTGGGAGGAGGCAGAGCAGACTACAGCCATGAGGGGGCAGAGCAGACTACAGCTGGGAGAAGGCAGAGCAGACTACAACTGGGAGGAGGCAGAGTAGACTACAGCTGGGAGGAGGCAGAGCAGACTACAGCCATGAGGTGGCAGAGCAGACTACAGCTGTGAGGAGTCAGAGCAGACTACAGCTATGAGGAGGCAGAGCAGACTACAGCTATGTGGAGGCAGAGCAGACTACAGGTGGGAGGAGGCAGACAAGACTACATCAATGAAGATGCAAAGTAGACTACAGATATGAGGAGGTCGAGCAGACTACAAATGTGAGGGGGCAGAGCAGACTACAGCTGTGAGGGGGCAGAGCAGGCTACAGCTGGGAGAAGGCAGAGCAGACTACAGCTTAGAGGAGGCAGAGTAGATTACAGCTGGGAGGAGGCAGAGCAGACTACAGCCATGAGGGGGCAGAGCAGACTACAACTGGGAGAAGGCAGAGCAGACTACAACTGGGAGGAGGCAGAGTAGACTACAGCTGGGAGGAGGCAGAGCAGACTACAGCCATGAGGTGGCAGAGCAGACTACAGCTGTGAGGAGTCAGAGCAGACTACAGCTATGAGGAGGCAGAACAGACTACAGCCATGAAGAGGCAAAGCAGACTACATCAATGAAGAGGCAGAACAGACTACATCAATGAAGAGGCAGAGCAGACTACAGCCATGAGGGGGCAGAACAAACTACAGCCATGAGGAGGCAGAACAGACTACAACTTGGAGGAGGCAGAGCAGACTACAGTTGTGAGGGGACAGAGCAGACTACAGCTGTGCAGTAACTGATATCTGGTATTTCATGTCATCTCTATCCACAGGATATGCATTAAAAGTCTATAGGTCTACAGCAAGGGTCTCTGGGACCTTAAATCATAGGCGTGCGCACAGGGTGTGCCGGGTGTGCACATGCACACCCTAATCATTGCGGCCGCGGCCCGCTGCTTCAGGACTTTTTTTTTTTTCCCTCAATACTAAACCCCAGCCCCACCGGACATCCCCGACCTCACCAACGCCAACTGTACTACTAACCTAATGTGGTTGAACTATACTGCCAACCTAATGTGGGGGAACTGTACTACTAACCTAATGTGGGGGAACTATACTGCCAACCTAATGTGGGGGAAATATATTTCCATCCTAATGTGGGAGATTTAAACTGCCAACCTAATGTGGGGGAACTATGCTGCCAACCTAATGTGGGGGAACTATGCTGCCAACCTAATGTGAATACAAAAATATAAAATTGTACTATTCTGATCCCTATAGCACTTTTATTTTTCTGTATATGGGGATGTATGAGGGTAATTTTTAGCGCTGTGATTTGTAGTTTTTATCGGTACCTTTTTTTTTTTTTTTTTTTGCTTTTTAGATATTTTTTATGGTATTTGAAGTGACCAAAAATGTGCTAATCTGATTAGTGCACTATTACAACTTTTGGGACCCCACTTCTGATTTTGCCCAGGGCCACGCTAAGCCTAAAACCGCCCCTGGATCCAATCCTCCTACACTATGCAAGCAAGAGTGTGTGTGTGTATATGTATGTATGTATATATATAAAAACACACACGCGTGCGCGGAGTGAGTTTGTGCTTTAGGGTGCACACCCTAATGCAATAGGCTGCGCACGCCTATGGACCTTATCTTGTTTGGAGAACTGGAGTCTTCTAACACCCGGTCTGCTAGGTGAGATGGCTACATCATCCAGGTGGATAATATAATAATAAGCAATGTGGGAGAAAAAAGGAACCTTGGCACCGCTGGAGTCCCTTTGTGCAAATGCCCACTGCGGCAGTTGTAATGTCCTGGACTCCTGATGTAAAGCTATGGGTGGTGCTACAGGAACAGATATAGAACATAGGCAATGGCGTGTGTAGAAGAATAAATCGGAGCACTCACCCAGTAGAAGCTTGCAAAATCTTCAGGCTTTATTCAGCGTTGGAGCAGGTAACAAAAGCAGTGCGGGAGAGAGGATTGGAGTGGGGGGTTGGGCAAACGGACCGTATTCGCGCTAGATCGCGCTGAGTGGCCTGATGAAGCGCGATCTCGCGCGAATGCGGTCCGTTTGCCCAACCCCCCACGCCAATCCTCTCTCCCGCACTGCTTTTGTTATCTGCTCCATAAGCTGAATAAAGCCTGAAGATTTTGCAAGCTTCTACTGGGTGAGTGCTCCGATTTATTCTTCTACACACGCCAATATAATAATAAGAGAAATGGCTGCACATGTCTTCTCCACAAAAGTCTTACAGAAATGACAAATTGAGACCAAGCCAGCTTAAACATGAATGGAAACAGCGCACAGCACACGGAAAATCATTCAATTGTAAGTGGCCTCCTCAACAGGAACCCTGTTGGTCTGATTTGTACCGTCGGCTTTTCTGATATATGAGGCAATCTAGAAATGGCTGAATAGAATATTAAAGACTTCATTAACAGCACAATGCACAGCCTTTTCTTTAAATATAGGCATAACATAAAAAAAATCTTTTTGCATACCCGCCAACACTTTATAGGATTTCTGGGTGACATTCGTAGCTGGCAGGTGCAATTACACCATAATGTTTCTATGCAAATAATGCATCCCAGTATGACCTACCCACTTAGCCTGGCCCTGTGCTTCTTCCTATCATAGGGTTAAAGGGGTACTCTGGCCTGAAAACATCTTAACCCCTATCCAAAGGATAGGGGATAATGTGGTAACCTTGAGGGATAAAGCCTTGTGGGGTGTAGGGTAGTTAGAGTGTTGCTGTTCAGAATAGTAAAGGGCGCTGTTAACCCTTGTCACTCGTGACGCCAGGGAGAGGGTTAAATTCTGTAATCTTGATAGGCCTATTGCCACCCTTCCCAAGAGCAATAGGTGAATGTAGAATAAAGGTTTGTCCACAACCACTGTTAACTGAAAACTTGCTGGAACTTTTACTGAAGAATTTCGGTACATGCAGCAATAGTAACAGTCCAGATAACAGAGTCTCTACAGATATAGCTGAGCAGCGATTGACAGTTGGTTGGGATCAGATAAGCTCAATTTAGCTTCTTAGAGATTTTGTAGCATAGATCCGCTGGATTTAAGGGTGCGTTTAGGTCCAGTGATCTTGCGGTGAGTAGCAGGGAATTGCTTAGTATATCCGCTATGTTATAGGCCGAGGCCGCAAGGCTTTGGCCTAGTAAATTGTCTTGTAAGCTGCGAAGGTCCTACCTCTTCCAGAATCAGCAACCCAAGAGAGCGATCAAGATGGCGCAGCTCCCTTATATGGGCTGGGGCTGACCATTTTGGATTGGTCCATAACAACTGTCACTCACCGTTACACTGCATTGTGGGTAAACACGTCATGAGAACCACCAACGGTCCTTTAGCAAAACCATAGAGCTGAAGCTAATCACATGACCTGCAGGTCCTGCTACGCTGAACAGGTAGGCATTTGAATATAAACATACTTATATTTATATGAAATCCTATACAAATATGAACTAACTAAGGGGTGACTGTCACGATGCCGGCTGGCAGGAGGTGGATCCTCTGTGCCAGAGAGGGATTGGCGTGGACCGTGCTAGTGGACCGGTTCTAAGTCACTACTGGTGTTCACCAGAGCCCGCCGCAAAGCGGGATGGTCTAGCTGCGGCGGTAGTGACCAGGTCGTATCCACTAGCAACGGCTCAACCTCTCTGACTGCTGAAGATAGGCGCGGTACAAGGGAGTAGACAAAAGCAAGGTCGGACGTAGCAGAAGGTCGGGGCAGGCAGCAAGGATCGTAGTCAGTAAGGTAATAGCAGGAGGTCAAGTACACAGTAAGGACAACACAGTAACGCTTTCACTAGGCTCTAAGGCAACAAGATCCGGCAGGGGAGTGCAGGGGCAGAGGTCAGATATAGTCTGGGAGCAGGTGGAAGCCAATTAAGCTAATTGGGCCAGGCACCAATCATTGGTGCACTGGCCCTTTAAGTCTCAGGGAGCTGGCGCGCGCGCGCCCTAGAGAGCGGAGCCGCGCGCGCCAGCACATGACAGCAGGGGACGGGAACGGGTAAGTGACCTGGGATGCGATTCGCGAGCGGGCGCGTCCCGCTGTGCGAATCGCATCCCCGACGGCCATGACAGTGCAGCGCTCCCGGTCAGCGGGACCGACCGGGGCGCTGCGGAGAGAGAGACGCCGTAAGCGCTCCGGGGAGGAGCGGGGACCCGGAGCACTAGGCGTAACAGTGACAAGGGGATAACTATAGAAGAGGGACCCCGAAGTTCCTAGGGACTCTGACTATGGGGACCTCTACAAAGGTACAGTATGAGATACGGTATCGGGACACCACAAACCCCCTTACTTAAAACAAGTCGACCCCGACGCCTGTCCCCTAAGGCAGAGGACTAGGACAGGATTATTAATAATTTCTATACATCCTGACATCCTGAGTAAACATTGAATACCTTCACATTTTCTGGATCCTCTTACTAGTATCTTGACTAGACAATATGAGGCTATCTAGACATTTTGAAGCTTACTATACATTTTGAAGCTTACTAGACATTGTGAAGCTATCTAACCTTTAGTTTCTAGCTCCTTAGACATTTTTATAGCTCTCTATAACATTTATGAGGCTAACTATACATTTATGTACAGTTCTTTAAGTATTTATAAAGCTGACTAGACATTTATATACATCTTTCTATACCTTTAGTCTCAAGCTGTCTAAAACATTTTTTTTTTTAATCTCACAACATTTTTCTTTCTTTTTGCCACAATGAGTCACCTGTTAATACACAGAAGGGTATATTGGCTTGCCTGAGGATCTATACCAATAAGGTTAGCTACTAGGGTCTATTGGCTACACGCTACTTACCCCTAGAACACAACAGTATAACCTACCTAGGTTACCTTTAGAAATACGTGTCTAATTTTAAACTCGCAAGAGCATCTACTGGCCAGGTAGAGCATCTCACACACGTAATACAGAAATATGAGTGTACCTAACAGTGGCAGGAATTGGATATCAATAGGCTACAATTCCTAAGTGTTTCTTGAATGTGAGATATATTTTTGCTTTTGTGTATGTACTGAAGAAGACTGATGTAGTACATTTAAGTGAGCAATTTGGTATAGTGAAAAGACATAGGTAGTACATTGAAGTACTATGTGTGCAGGTACTGAATGTGAATCTTGGTACCTCAAGGGTAGTTTGCCCTGTGTTGTCCTTTGAGACCGTCGCAGCACCACCTCTGAGTCATCAGGAGTCTCTTCACTTGGGGAGTCTGCAAGAACTTCAGTACCCGAGGGACCAGCTGGAGAGCTGGAAACAGAAGCAACATCTTCGGTTGGACTGGGAGATTCTCTGAAGTCAGGTGGAGAAGGTGCAACAAGACTTGGAGCAGTCACAGGAGCAGGACTGACGCTTGGTGTAACAATCAATGGTGGCTGACAGGGAGAAACGGCTATTGGCAACTGGCTGGGTGGAATGGCTACTGGCAGCTGACTGGGTGGAGCAACCAGAGGCGGCTGGCTGGGTGGAGCTGGAAATGGTATACCCCAACACATGGTAGGCTGATGAGAGGGGAACAAAGGAACGTCCATAGTGGGATGAATTCCCTCTCCCGGCATGTATTCTCTCACTGGCCTTGCTGGAGGTGAAGTAGGCGGAGTAGGTGTAGGTAGTCCAAGCATATCTTCTTTCAGGCACACTTTTATTCTATTTCTGTGGACCACCTGTGGCTCGAACCCTGCTTTCTGTACCTCATAGACATCCGTTTCAGGGTAAGGGATCGCAGTAATGGTATAAGGTTCCGTTTCCCACAATGAGTCCAATTTATGGGTCCTGGGGAATTTTCTGAGCCACACCTTATCTCCAAGCTGTAAGGGCTGAGCTGAAGCATGCTGGTTATAATCTATCTGCTGGCGTCCATGGACTTCGCCCATTTTGTTTTCAACAATGTTTTTGGCCTCTATCCTCCGTTGATGCTCCGACACCCAACCTTGAGAAACCTGAGGGGAATTGTTGAAAGGGGCCTGCAGCCCGAAGGTCCGATCCTTTGGCAATTGGCCGTGTCGGTCCATCATCAGGAAAAAGGGTGTGTACCCTGTAGAACAGTGAACAGTGTTGTTGTAAATTTCCAGGAGCTCAGGCAATAACCGAGGCCACTCTTCGTGCTTTGAGACAGAGGCAGCTCTGAGCATTTGGATGAACACTTGATTGATACTCTCACAGAGCCCATTCCCCTGGGGATGGTAGGCCGTTGTCCGGAGCTTCTTGCAGTCATGCAGCTGGCAAAGTTCTTGGAACAATTGAGCTTCAAAGGCGGTTCCCCGTTCCGTGAGGACCGATTCGGGACACCCCAGGGGTTGGATCCAGTGACTGTAGAAGAGTTGGGCAGACGTCTTGGCAGTAAGGTCCTTGACAGGGACCACGACCACCCACTTAGAGTAATGGTCCACCATGGTCAGGACGTAGCAGTAGTCTGACCGTGTGGGGCCAACTTCACATGATCCAGGGCAACAATCTGATTCGGTCTCTCTGTACAGATGGGATGTAAAGGGGCCCTTGCATCCCTCCGGGAATACTTGATAACATTGCACACGGAGCATTCAGCGCACCACTTCTCAATGTCTCCCCGCATCTCTATCCAGTAAAACCTTCTTCTGACAGTGGCCTCAGTCTTATGGACCCCGAAATGCCCAGACTGGTCATGGTAGGCATTCAGGACCATAGGTGCATCTCTTCTAGGGACCAAGATCTGATGTATGTGATCTCCTGAAACTGGGTCCAGAGAATTTCGGTATATCAACCCCTTGTGCAGGAACATAAGATTCCTCTGTCGCCACAGCCGTTCCAATTCAAAGTCCCCTTGTGACTTGTGAAGCCAAGTGGGCACTTTCTTGTGGAGGCAATAGTCTAAGAGGTCCCCGATAACCCGGCTTTCGTCCTGAAGGGTCTTCCATGTGGATAAATCTTCAGGGACTTTGAGAGATTCAGGTTCATCACCCTCCTGGGCAGTTAGAGCACTCTGGCTCACGAACCTTCGGTAGAATGGAGGCATCTCCACATCCTCCCACACATCCTCAGCCGGAGGTGCTTCCCCCGGGGCCATACGAAAAAGTACATCCGCATTAACGTTAGTTTTTCCGCTGCTGTACTTGATGTTGAAATCATAGTTGGCCAACCGGGAGGCCCAGCGTTGTTCAAGAGCCCCCAACTTAGCAGTGTTCAAATGGGCCAAGGGATTGTTATCAGTATAGACCGTGAAGGGAGTAGCAGCCAGTTAGTCTTTAAACTTCTCAGTAATGGCCCAGACTAAGGCCAAGAGCTCCAGTTTGAAGGAGCAGGTAGTTGGTGTCATTCCTTTCGGCGCCTCGGAGGTGTCGGCTGGCGTAGGCAATGACTCTCTCTTTGTCATCTTGTACTTGGGATAAGACTGCTCCCAGACCTTCGAAGCTAGCATCTGTATATAAACGGAATGGCAGGCTGTAGTCAGGATACGCCAGAATAGGGGGTTCCGTGAGGAGGTATTTCAGGGCTCGGAAGGCATTTTCTTGATCTTTGGCCCACTGTATGGGTAACCTCCCATTATAATTCTCCCGGGCAGTGCCTCTCAGTAACTCGGTCAAGGGTCCGACAATTTGGGCAAAGTGGGGGATGAAAAATCGTAATAACCACAGTTCAATGCAAGAAAACGCAACACACTTTCTTATAGTTTCATCAATGCTTCTTTTAGTAGTTCCATAATATCAAAAGACAGTAGAAAAAATAGCAAAATCACAAAATATTCACCCAGGTGCACAAGACTATCGGACGCGCTAGACACAAGGACAGCTTCAGGATTCCTTCATCCCTTTACGAGTTCCTCTCGGCTTGTCTGCCTTCCTCTCACGAAGGGGAACAGGTGAAGCTTGCGCCGACACTTGGACGACGTTTCGGAGGCTCCTCCTCCTTTTTCTGTCTTTTAATATTATGAAACTACTAAAAGAAACACTGATGAAACTATACGAAAGTGTGTTGCGTTTTCTTGCATTGAACTGTGATTACACAGTGAGTTTTGAGTCCTCACTTTAAAACGCACCTTATATACCCAGTGTGAATAGGTGGCCACGTATGATGTTACGTTTACTACATCGGTAATAACCAGCAAATCCCAGAAAACTCCGGACGTCTCGCACCGTCTTGGGTGTAGGCCACTGTCTTACAGCACTCACTTTATCCAGATCGGGCTGGACCACTTGCGCACTGACGACATGCCCTAGGTAGTGTACTCGCGGCTTCAGCAGATGACACTTGGAGGGTTTAACCTTGAGTCCATGTTGAATAAGGACTTGGAAAACTTCTTTCAGGTGGTCCAGATGTTCCTGGTATGTCCGGGAATAGACAATGACGTTGTCTAAATACAAAAGAACACTCTGGAAGTTGAGATGTCCTAAACATCGCTCCATTAAGCTTTGGAAAGTAGTCAGTGCATTGCACAGTCCAAAGGGCATACTTCTGAACTCAAAGAGTCCCACGGGGGTCACAAATGCTGTCTTCTCTCTATCCCCCTCTGCCATCGGTACCTGCCAGTAACCACTTGTCAAGTCCAGTGTGGAAAAGTAGGCGGCGAACCCCAATGCAGTCAAGGATTCTTCAATACGGGGGAGAGGATAGGCGTCCTTGTGAGTTATTCCGTTCAATTTCCGGTAGTCTACACAAAAATGGATAGTCCCATCCTTTTTCTTCACAAGGACCAAAGGTGCTGCCCAAGGACTCTGGCTTTCCTGGATGACATCAGCCTCCTTCATTTCCACGAGCATTTTCTTTATGGTCTGATACATCCCAGGAGCCACGGGGCGATGCCTCTCCTTAATGGGTGGACTGTCCCCGGTGAGAATCCGATGTTTGATCATTGTAGTCCTGCCAAAGTCTGTGGAGAACTTGCTGAAAGCTTCTTGATATTGTTTAGCCACTTGGATGACTCCTTCCACCTGTTCCCTGGGAGTATCTTCGTCCCCTATTTGTAGTTGGACCCACCAAGGTTCTGCAGGATTCTGATCAGGCCCTCGTTGGGCCACTTGTGACTTTGAGACCACATCTCTTGCTTCTAAATGGTGCAGTTTAGCCACAGGGGTATACTTGGGTAGCCGGACGGCAACTTCAGAGAGATTAATGAGTCTCACCGGAACTTTCCCATTTCGTACTGTTACCAGGCTTCTAGCTGCTCCCACCAAGGGACAATCTTCCAGCATGATGGGCTCCAAGAGTGCTTGGTAATCTTGATTTTTCACCCCAGGTCAGGCATGACACCAAATAACTGTCTCCGTTTGTAGTAATTGGGTAACAGCACGTATGTCTTGAATCCTGACTCGACAGATTTCTCCTTGATGATTGACAAACTTCTGTTCTGCTTGGAGTAGCTTGAGGTGGTGTTGCGCAGCTCACCGGCCTGCAAGTGACAAGTGAGGGAGAGATGCATGCAGTGAACAGACAATATCATCAAAGCAGTGCCTCATGATGTTCATTCCTAAGATGAAGTCAGCTGCCCCTTCATCCCTAACATTGGTGACAATCACACCCTGCCTTTCTAACACATGCTCTCCCACCTTCACCGTGGGCTCCCAGTAGCCATTCCTGGGTACTGGTTACCCGTTCCCTGCAATTACTCTAAACTCCGCTTCCTTAGGCTCACACAACCTTTCTGGATCCCAATACTTATAGAAAACTCCCTGCGGAATAGTGAATACCTGAGACCCCGTATCTATTAGAGGTTGTAACCGGATACCTTCAACTATCACCTGTATATAAGGGCAAGGAGCAACATACATAGACAGTCCTTTCTTGTCGCCGGTTGGTTCTGGACCTTCAGCAGCTACTCCTGGGGTGCGGTCCTCGACTACAGGGGACGCCCGTTTAAAGCCCAGCATTGGCTCTTCCAGTGTCCATTCTTGTTACAATAACTACAGACAGGTCTCTGACTTCCAGGCGGTCTCACAGGAGGAGTATTAGGTGGATCAGCAGGGCGGGCCTCAGGTTTCTTAGGTAGGAGTGTTGCAGATCTAGGGGGATTGGGCCAGACGGCCATTTCTTTAAAGGCCTTGGCTAACTGTTCAATGTCCTGCTTAATGTCTTGCAGATCAGCTGTCCAATGGCTAGAGGAAGGTGTTAAAAGGGCAGGCTGAGCAGGGACAGGTGACTGGGGCGAGGGCCCCAGGGATTCTGTAGCGGGGACACTAGCCTCCTCTGTCTAGGGTCCTGATTCGATCACTTTAACAGCTAGCTGGGAAGGCCATGTCGGGATTTTGCACAGCTAGCATCCTAAGTTGGGCTTTGTCCCATTTGTTCAGTGCCCCTTCTATAAAGCGGTCCATCAGCACTCGGTTACCCTGATCGGGCGTGATGCCATCCAGCTTCTGCACCACCTCTACTGCGCTCTGTAAAGCTACTGCATATGCTCTGAGAGTCTCACCTGGCTTCTGACGTCGTTCATATAGTCTGAGGCATACCTCAGAGGGGGAATGAGATTCAAACACCTGAGCGAGTCCTTCAAAAATCTGCCCCACTGTGGCTTTGTCAGCCGCTGGCCAGCTGCGAAGTTCCTCCAAGGCGGGTCCCTGGAACTGTCCCAGAAGCAACTGTATCTGTTGATGAGGCGGTAATGCATAGAATCCGAAGAGGCTGTAGAACTTTTATTTAAAGTCTCTCAATGTGAAAGGACCCCCGTTGTAGGTGGGAAGCACAGGATTCCCCAAGAAGTCAGGTGCGGCAACAGGGGCTCCCAACACATAGGGAGAAGCTGGAGGTGGGCTTATTGAGTCCTGTTCTGCCTGTGGCGAAGGTCTTGCTGGAATGGAGAGTACGTCTCTGTGAGGTAGGAAGTGTTGGTGAAGGTGGCAGCACCCTTCTGACTAGTGGTGGAGACCCCATTGGTGGAGTCACTGGAGCGTCGTCCTCCTGTTGCTCAGGTGGGGACAGTGGCGCTGCAGGCTCTGACATTTTTATATTGGGTGTGCTGGCCCTTTAAATAAATCTTGGATTCCTAGGTCTCAAGGAAATACGCAGTTGTTCTCTAATCTGGAACTTGAGGACGTAGATTTCAAATTTGAGAGCGGCGACTTGAAACTCAATTGCCTTAAGTTGAAATTTGAGTGTGTTGATCGGCAGCTGAAGTGAATCTCTATAGGACTTCAATTTGACAATCTGTCTCAGAGTCCTGTACTGTTCCGGCTCCTTACAACTTCCAACCCACTGTCGCACTCTGAGCTTTTTCCCGCGCTGAACTATATTTCTTTTTTGATCTTCAGCTTTAGACTCCGGCAAAATGGCCGCCGCGGCACCGAAGTCTTCGGTGGGCGGGGTCTCTGGATCACGTGCACTGGAAGGCCCCGCGCTAACTTCAACTCTTTCTCTTGCAACTTGTATCTCCGCTGTACTCTTTGCCTCCCCCTTACTTTACATGCGCACTCACAGCACCGTGCACGCAACCCCGTACGCCAGAGTATAATTCACAGTACATTAACAAAGTCCATTACTTTCTGGGGGGAGTACAATTTCACTAGTGGCAATGGCAGTAGGCACACACCCGAATCCTGCTCGTGCAATGCCAAAAAGGGTTTGTGGTAACCTTGGGGAATAAAGCCTTGTGGGGTGTAGGGTAGTTAGGGTGTTGCTGTTCAGAATAGTAAAGGGCCCTGTTAACCCTTGTCACTCGTGACGCCAGGGTGAGGGTTAAATTCTGTAATCTTGATAGGCCTATTGCCACCCTTCCCAAGAGCAATAGGTGATGCAGAAATAAAGGATTGTCCACAACCACTGTTAACTGAAAACTTGCTGGAACTTTTACTGAAGAATTTCGGTACATGCAGCAATAGTAACAGTCCAGATAACAGAGTCTCTATAGATATAGCTGAGCAGTGATTGACAGTTGGTTGGGATCAGATAAGCTCAATTTAGCTTCTTAGAGATTTTGTAGCATAGATCCGCTAGATTTAAGGGTGCGTTTAGGTCCAGTGATCTTGCGGTGAGTAGCGGGGAATTGCTTAGTCTATCCGCTATGTTATAGGCCGAGGCTGCAAGGCTATTGCCTAGTAAATTGTCTTGTAAGCTGCGGAGGTCCTACCTCTTCCAGAATCAGCAACCCAAGAGAGCGATCAAGATGGCGCAGCTCCCTTATATGGGCAAGGGCTGGCCATTTTGGATTGGTCCATAACAACTGTCACTTACTGTTACATTGCATTGTGGGTGAACACATCATGAGAACCACCAAAGGTCCTTTAGCAAAACCATAGAGTTCTGAAGCTAATCACATTAGCTTCGCTGAACAGGTAGGCATTTGAATCTAAACATATTTATACTTATATTTATATGAAATCCTATACAAATATGAACTAACTAAGGGGTGACAAGGGGATAACTATAGAAGAGGGACCCCAACGTTCCTAGGGACTCTGACTATGGGGACCTCTGCAAAGGTACAGTATGAAATACGGTACCGGGACACCACAATAAGATGTCTGATTGTGGAGGTCCCGCTGCTGGGGACCCCCGTGATCTCGCATGCAGCACCCAACAGCGCTGCAGCAACTGAGTCTGCCGGGTCACGAGTCTGCCCAGAGGCGGGACCCCCGAGAACAGACATCTTATCCCTTATCAATTGGATAGGGGATAAGATGTCTTAGGGCCGGAGTACCCCTTTATAGGGAAGCTGACAGACTTTTCACCAGCACTAAACCCAATATACTGGTTTATAGTGTGGGTGAACAGTATTAAAATATGCTGTCATTCACTTTAATTCTTGGTGTAGTAATCAGAGTTATGCCTGTTTATCCATCCATTTCTATTGTGCCTTTCCCATATTCACTGTCAGGCCCGCCTCTGTGATGAATATGCAAATTTCTTATCTTTTCATCTCTTGGATGTGAGCGAGGGAGCAGCACTCACCCACCAGGGAGGTGGGATAGGCAGTAAATATGGAGGAGGTAGTAGAGCTTGGCAAACCGGCTCCCTGCCTCCATTGCACACAGCAGCGTACTAAGAATAGATGGATAGCGGGTATAACTACAATACTACACCAAGGATTACAGTAAGTGACTTCTGTTTTTAATGCTGTTCACCCACACTATAACCCAGTATATATTAGGCTTCGTTCGGGGGAACAGCCTGTCAGTTTCCCTTTAACAATGTTTCATCTCTATCTACATTACATTGATAATACCGCAGTGCAGAGCTGGCAATGAACATTCACAATTCTGTACAAAACACAATAGTAGACACAGCGGTGGCACAACCTTCTCACAATGCTTCATATAGGTGCCTTGAATCAGAGAACTTGAATGAACAGATGCACCTGGGCCGGTAACGATGGTGCTCAATCTCCAAAAGAGTGATAGAAACATCCAACAATGTATAAAATAGAAATGACGAGAGGCCACTCACCGCATCCGTGCTCCAAAAAGGCTTCACTTTATTCTCGTTGCATTAAAAAACGCCAGCAGGACAGGACAAAACGCCTGGATGGCGCTGCAGTGCCATCCAGGCGTCTTGTCCTGTCCTGCTGGCGTTTTTTAATGCACCAAGAATAAAGTGAAGTCTTTTTGGAGCACGGATGCGGTGAGTGGCCTCTCGTCATTTCTATTTTATACATTCACAATTCTGTGTTGCAAAGTTCAACAATAAACCAGTACAATGGGTTCGGTTCTTGACTAGGGCAAGATCATTATTAGCATGGAAGTTTTCAAAGGGTTTTTCCTATTACCCAAATACAAGTAAAAGTCCAAAGCCCATTCCCCCTAAAATAAGTTGAAGGGTCTCTTTCCAGTATACATTAGTCAAGTCTATTGAAGGGCTATCTCACGAAGAAGAACCCCTCCTCCATGCCCTATTAGGCAAAGTTGTCATAATAGGGGAGGATCTCTATGGGCCCAATGGTAGATCCAGCCAATGTATTACATGAATTCATTTTAATGGCCACCATGTAATTTTATGTTTCCCTCTTTGAGTTATAATGGGGTTATTTGGAGGCCCATTGAGGTTCCATCATTTTGACAGCAAGAAAAGTGCGGAAATATTCTTGCTATCAAATGTGATGGAACGGCTAAATGGAGCCTCTAACTGCAGTGGGAGCAGAACTTTTAAGAGACCTGGCCTGTGGTCAACTGTTGAAAGGGAATGTCTACCATTCTGCGTAACAATAGAAGCTGTAGAAGCCATGCAACTAAGTTGGTAGAAGAAATTGGTTGTTTTTGAAACTTTTGCACATTTTTAATTCTGTGGCTTGCTGCTGCCACTAGGAGGAGCTTAGAATGGTCATGCTCATGGGTTACAGTAACAAGTAAAACAAAGCAGCACTAATTGAAGTGATTTGATACAATATCAATTGATGTTAGAGGCCCAAAACCTGGGGCTGCACTACTGAGAATTTCTGATCAAATTTCTAATTTTATAGCATACAGAAGTATTGCATTGTGTTATTGAAGCAATTATGCAATCGCATAGTCAAGTGGGCCTAACAAAGGTAAACATAAATGTTTATTGTTACATAATAAATTTCTCTTTATGAAAAAGGCTTTATTGCTAATTTCATCCGATTTTACGCTCCAATAATCGGATGGTTAAATCGTGATGTGAACCTAGCCTTACAAGTGTCATAAAACAAACAAAAAGAGATACAGCGCTCCATGGTGTATTAAACGATAAACCTGTGTGGTATATGGGATATAAATTAAACGCTCACCTATGGAGGTTGTGTTTCCACATACACAACAATGGTGAGCGCGTGTAGTAATGGTGTCCGCAGCCGACCAGTTAAATGTGGAGATCTAGTGGGTAGCTTCAAAGAGGAACACCGGTCTATGCGTGGCGCTGGACACAAGTGATGCAAACCAATGGATAAAAGCAAGGTAGTTTATTCTCCCATCATGCAACGCGTTTCACTGCAACAGCAGCTTCATCAGGCATCATGCCTGATGAAGCTGCTGTTGCAGTGAAACGCGTTGCATGATGGGAGAATAAACTACCTTGCTTTTATCCATTGGTTTGCATCACTTGTGTCCAGCGCCACGCATAGACCGGTGTTCGTCTTTGAAGCTATCCACTCGATTTACAAGTGTCATAACTTTTTATTTTTCCATTTACAACAAAGCTGTATAAAGGCTTTTTTTTTTTTTTTTTTGCAATGGTGGTGTTGCTGTTTTGTTTTCACACCCCTCCACACCCTTAAAAAATGTATAATAAAAACAATATTTTAATACATTATATGTACCCCAACTTTTAAAAGTACAAATTGCCCCACAAAATACACCTATACACCTTATACACCTATGTCGATGAAAAAACGATAAAAGGTGTAGCTCTCAGAATGCGGTGATAAATAATTGTCCTCAAGGCCCAAAATAGTTTATTTAATACAATTAATATACACTAAAGGGGCTGTTAAAAAAATTCCTTCTGACTTGTCTCCTATGCAAAATATAGCCAAAATGAGTTATGCCTTCAGACATCCTGCAGAAAGTGACTGATGCCATAACAAATGGAGATAAATATGTGCAGAGGAAACAATGTATGAATGAAAACAAGTAACACATTGCGGCAGGGCAATAACTCTCCATGACATTTTTTTGTGGAGGGTGTAGAGCATGACACTGTCCTATAAGTACCATAAGATATAGGTAAACATGCCAGGTTATGGGAAAATCAGCATAACATGCATAGACCTGTAACACAAATACACCTGGGCTGTATTAGCTAATATGACACCTCTACAATGTATTAGCAGCACGTTAACCCCTGCAACCTCCGCAGCTTTACTCTGTGTTCGATAAAGACAAACCGGCATAGGTATGGTCACCTATATCTCAGGGAACAGTATTTAGAGCAAATCCCTACTATGCATAGTGACACATTCCTCTAAAGATGTGGGGCGTTCAGATACCCCATGGCTGTCCCCTAAAGTCATCAACAGAATGCTGCCTCTGGTCATAACACCTTTTGGGAATTATCATCAGAACGCCCATACTATATCTATTTATAGTCTGCAGGAATCATAAATACTTTTTAAAATTATTTTCTAATGGATCTGGGAAAAAAGCTATAGGGTTTTTGAATTCTCCCAGTCCTGTTTTAAAGGGATTGTCCACCTTTTAACAACATGTCATTTTTAAATCCACAATTCTTAGCTTATTCATTTAAAGTTTTTTTTTTTTTTAAATCAACTGGTGCCAGAAAGTTAAACAGATTTGTATATTACTTCTATTAAAAAATCTTAATCCTTCCAGTACTTATTAGCTGCTGAATACTACAGAGGAAATTATTTTCTTTCTGGAACACAGTGCTCTCTGCTGACCTCTCTGTCCATTTTAAGAACTGACCAGAGTAGGAAAAAATCCCCATAGTAAACATGTGCTGCTCTGTACAGTTCCTAAAATGGACAGAGATGTCAGCAGAGAGCACTGTGCTCGAGATGTCAGCAAAGAGCACTGTGTTCCAAAAAGAATAGAATTTCCTCTGTAGTATTCAGCAGCTAATAAGTACTGGAAGGATTAAGATTTTTTCATAGAAGTAATATACAAATCTGTTTAACCCCTTAACGACGCAGGACGTATATTTATGTCCTGCGCCGGCTCCCACGATATGAAGCGGGAACGCGCCGCGATCACACATCATATCGCGTCGGTCCCGGCGCTCATCAACGGCCGGGACCCGCGGCTAATACCACACATCGCCAATCGCGGCAATGTGCGGTATTAACCCTTTAGAAGCGGCGGTCAAAGCTGACCGCCGCTTCTAAAGTGAAAGTGAAAGTGACCCGGCTGCTCAGTCGGGCTGTTCGGGACCGCCGCGGTGAAATCGCGTCGTCCCGAACAGCTTGCAGGACACCGGGAGGGCCCTTACCTGCCTCCTCGGTGTCCGATCGGCGAATGACTGCTCCGTGCCTGAGATCCAGGCAGGAGCAGTCAAGCGCCGATAACACTGATCTCAGGCGTGTTAATACACGCCAGTGATCAGGATGAGAGATCAGTGTGTGCAGTGTTATAGGTCCCTATGGGACCTATAACACTGCAAAAAAAAGTAAAAATAAAGTGTTAATAAAGGTCATTTAACCCCTTCCCTAATAAAAGTTTGAATCACCCCCCTTTTCCCATAAAAAAAATAAAACAGTGTAAAAAAAAAAATAAATAAACATATGTGGTATCGCCACGTGCGTAAATGTCCGAACTATAAAAATATATCATTAATTAAACCGCACGGTCAATGGCGTACGCGCAAAAAAAATCCAAAGTCAAAAAAGCGCATTTTGATCACTTTTTATACCATTAAAAAATTTATAAAAAGTGATCAAAAAGTCCGATCAAAACAAAAATCATACCGATAAAAACTTCAGATCACGGCGCAAAAAATTAGTCCTCATACCGCCCTGTACGTGGAAAAATAAAAAAAGTTATAGGGGTCAGAAGATGACATTTTTAAACGTATAAATTTTCCTGCATGTAGTTATGATTTTTTCCAGAAGTGCGACAAAATCAAACCTATATAAGTAGGGAATCATTTTAACCATATGGACCTACAGAATAATGATAAGGTGTAATTTTTACCGAAATATGCACTGCGTAGAAACGGAAGCCCCCAAAAGTTACAAAATGGCGGGTTTTTTTCGATCTTGTCGCACAATGATTTTTTTCCGTTTCGCCGTGCATTTTTGGGTAAAATGACTAATGTCACTGCAAAGTAGAATTGGTGACGCAAAAAATAAGCCATAATATGGATTTTTAGGTGGAAAATTGAAAGGGTTATGATTTTTAAAAGGTAAGGAGGAAAAAACGAGAGTGCAAAAACTGAAAAACCCTGAGTCCTTAAGGGGTTAACTTTCTGGCACCAGTTGAGTTAAAAAAAATGTTTTCCACTGGAGTACCCCTTTAAGTATATCTCTAGGCACCGCAAGACACAAAGTTTTCGAAGGGGTACTCCGCTGCCCCAGCGTTCAGAACATGTTGTTCCGAATGCTTGGAGTGGGCGGTGGGGGTTGTGACGTCGCGGCCATGTCCCATCGTGATGTCACGGCCATGTCCCCTCATGACGTCATGCCTTGCCCCCTCAATGCAAGTCAATGGGTGGGGGCGTGACATCACAAGGGGACATGGCCGTGACATCACGACCCCGCTGCCCGCACCCAGTGTTCTAACTGAACGCCGGGTGCTAACAATCCATTAACCTCCGTTCTTGTTATTGGCGGGGGGCGGGCGGTAGGACCCCACGATCAGCTAGTTATCTCAGTGGCTATGAGGGCATGTTGGGCAACAGCTAGAGAACGGCAAAATGGTGCCCTAGGGTAGTCACTGAGAAAGTTGAGTGGGGCCATAATGGAGGACATATCGTTTGTCACCCAATTTTTCTCAAAACAGTTAAAATTACTATATGAGAGGACGACACAAAGAATGTAAATCACATTTTTGTTGCGATTTCTTTATTTTCTTGTGCAGAGCTCTTCTAGCACCTGCTGAAGGATCATTTACCTGGTTCCCATCAATGCCCTTTACGTGCACATAATCCAGGTGCTTCTCTCAGAAGAGCACCTGAGGTTCTTTGTCCACACAAGGGGCAAGACCTTGGGCCTTCTCAAGCAGGAGGCTTACGGCAGGCTGGAAATATCAGGTCTTGATGGAGAGAATGGAGAGTTCAGGTAAGTGTGTTTGTTTTTACATGAATCAAAATACGTGTAAAAGGATTTCAGCACCTGTGTTCTCCCGGGGCCCTTGTTTGGGGCTGCGGCTTGTCAAACCTAAGATCCCAACGTCCTGTTTAAGCAGATCTTCAGGGTGGGGTCACTCCGACTTATCATAACAAACCATTGAAGAGAGGCTGAGTACATGATAGGAGTCGATGTCAAGTGAGAAAGGGATAGTTGTGTTACAATTACTTTGCAATGTGAAAACAATGAAGGCACTAGAGGAAATGCCTGAACCAACCACACAGGTTGGGGGGGAAAAAAATGATATATTTACGGCCTGGGGCCCTGATCTCCCCCCTAGGTGTTAATATGAAGGACTTTTTAATATTAAAGGGGTACTCCAGCACCTAAAAACCTATCCCCTAACCAAAACATAGGGGATAAATGTTTAATTACATGAGTGTGACCCCCGCTATCTCCATAATGCTCTTTCTGCAGCATGGAGTGGTGTGTCAACAAGCGTCCCATACATTGTCTATGGACGCGCCAGAGATACCTGAGCTCTGTACTCTGTATCTCCAGTGCTCCCATAAACCTGCATGAAGCACGGGCTGAAACACGGCTTAATCCTTCCAGTAAGAACTGTCCAGAGTAGGAGAAAATCCCCAGAGAAAACATATGCTGCTCTGGACAGTTCCTAAAATGGACAGAGATGTCAGCAGAGAGCATTGTGGTCATGATGTCAGAAGAGAGCACTGTGTTCCAAAAAGAAAAGAATTTCCTCTGTAGTATTCAGCAGCTAATAAGTACTGGAAGGATTAAGATTTTTTAATAGAAGTAATTTACAAATCTGTTTCTAAAACTTTCTGGCACCAGTTGATTTAAAAAAAAAAAGTTTTCCACCGGCGTACCCCTTTAAAGGGGTATTCCGCCCCTAGACATGTTGTCCCCTATCCTGCAGTGCCAGGCCGGAAATCGAGAGGGGTCACAAAAGGCCGGCACTGCGGCGTTAAAAACACAGAAGTCTGGGGCATGGCATGACGTTACGTAAGCCCCAGGCTTCCATGTTCGTAAGGCCACAGTGCCGGCCCAGAGATCGCGCGGGGTGGGCTCCCAGCGGCCGCATAACATGTCTAGGGGCAGAGTACCCCTCTAATACAGCAGGGAGAGCAGTGGTCTTATTATGGAGATTGCGGGGGTCCCAGCGGTCACTTAAAGGGGTACTCCGGACTTTTTACTTCTATTAAAAAATCTTTATCCTTCCAGTACATTTTAGCAGTTGTATGCTACAGAGGAAATGCCTTTCTTTTTTTGTCTTGTCCACAGTGCTCTCTGCTGACACCCGATGCCCGTATCAGGAACTGTCCAGAGCAGGAGAAAATCCTCATAGCAAACCAGAGGTGTCAGCAGAGAGCACTGTGGACAAGACAAAAAAGAAATTCAAAAAGCAAAGAATTTCCTCTGTAGCATACAGCTGCCAATAAGTACTGGAAGAATAAAGATTTTTTTAATAGAAGTAATTTACAAATTTGACTTTCTAGCACCAGTTCAAAAGTTTTCCACCGGAGTAACCCTTTAAACACTCCCCCTTCCCCACCCTCGATCAGACCCTATAAGTTTTAAGTCCTGGAATACCCCGTTAAGGCAAACAAGCACTAGATTTATTGTAGGAATTTCCAAGACTGTAAATCAGCTCTGAAAGGCGTTGCTTTTGATGGCAAACAAATAGACTTCTGCATGAATGGCACAGTAAGTGGCTGAAATCTCTGCAGGAAGGCACACAGCAACTTTGCAGTGAAATCCAAAAGTATAACAAATTTCCAATGTTCTAGTTATTGTGCCATTATCTAGGCCAGTGTTTTCCCAACCAGGGTGCCTCCAGCTGTTGCAAAACTACAACTACCAGCAGGCCCGGACAGCCTTTGGCTGTCCGGGCATGCTGGGAGTTGTAGTTTTGCAACAGCTGGAGGCACCCTGGTTGGGAAACACTGTTCTGCCGGTGAGAAAGGGAAAAAAGGAATGAATGTAATGCAGATAATCTTGCACATGTGTAAATTTGCATGAAAAATCTGCAGAAATCCAACCTGCGTACCTTTACCTTACTCAACAAAAGCGTAATACGGATGCAATAGTATATTATAGTACAGTATACTGAGTGATAGGGATATATTAGACTGCCAATTTGGGTCAACACCAGACACAAACCCTGGAAAACAGCGGTAACATTTAAGGTTACATAGTAGGCCCCTTTTTTCTAATCCTGGACAACCCTCTTGTAAACCCCTAGTAATGGTGTAGAAAGTCATCTATAACAGATAGCATTGACTATCCTGTCATTTCACCTTCTTCTGGTGCAGTTACTGAGATGTCCGAGTACGGAATATAGTCCCGAACAGTACTTAGGCCCTGTCAGGGTCCCTCTGTGTCCTAGCTGCCCTCCCCCATAGTAATATATATTAGGTATAGTGTTATGTGTGCTATGTATAAAGGACCTTTGAGTTGTCACATGATAATGTGTTCACATGATGTGTTTGTTACCCAGAGAGCACCAGCTAACCAGGTGACATGCAGCTTGACCTATGGGCTTCTGGCTCAGCCCCCTTTATAAGAGGGGGAGCCATTACAATCTCTCTCTTATCTCTCTTGATCCTGAGGAACAGTAAAGACCAGATGTCTCCGAACCAGTGTCCAGCACATCTGGAGGCCTCAAGCCTAACCAGCAGCCACATGTCAGTAAGTCAAGTCATCTTTGTTTGCTGTCACTACCTACAGTCAAGTCAAGTCTATTATAGTCAGCGTGGCTGTCCTAAAGTCTGTCAAAGTCACTACAAGTCCCAGCAAGCTGTGAGGTCCTTATGTGTTCCTGGCCTAGCTGTAAAGACTATTTCCATCTGTCTACCTTAGTAAAATTACCGTTAACCCTACCCTGGTCTTGGACTATTATTGCCATGCCTAACCTTGGGATAGCGGTACTACCATTAGGGGGGGTTACCGGGAAAACCACGCCTTGGCGTCACGAACATTTAGGGGTTTATAACACCTTTCCCCGGGCTACAACATCTGCCCCATACACCTTGCCTTCACACCCCGAGATATCACATTACTATGAAACTACTTCATAGCTGATTGGTTAGTCTGGATCAGCTGATCGCGATGCTAAGCTCAGGGCTCATATGGAGAAGGAGTTTCTGATTGTTTTGCCTCTCTATTTAAATATCCCTGACTTTTGCAGTTTGGTCTTTTGCTCTTTAGTCCAGTATTGTTCAGACTTGTGTACTGTCTCTATGCCCTGTTGTTTGTCTATAGGTCAGTTTTGCAGATTTTCATTAGGGACATTTTCAGGGACAGTCAGAGTCAGCGGTGTCTGGTATTAGGGTCAGTGTTCAGGGAAAGATCAAGGGAAAGATTCAGGTAAGTTAGGATCAGTATTAGTAGTTTACTTCTGTTTATCATCTGTCTGCTATTCTTGTTCTTTGTTATCTGCTTGCATTGATACGTGTTTTCATAGATTTGTCTGGTTGTTATACAGTTCGTCTCTACCATAAGTCCTGGGGGAATCTGAGTACTTGGAGCCACTAGTAGGATCCAGGAAAGATGACTACTATAGGTGAAGCCCTGTCTTTTGACCTGCCCAGATTGTAACAGCATCCAAAAAAATGAAGGAAGTCATGTTTTCAAGATTTTTTTACATGTACCTGTCATATCACAGAAAAAATATAATGCTTTTATATGTTACTCAGTAGATTATGCAGATTGCTTTACATGTCTTTTTTGTATGTGTCTAGCTTCTGTATTTAGCTTACAAATCCTTCTGTTCTGCTGCTCGCTCATTCTGGCATCCCCTGCTTAGGAAGGGGATTGTCCGTGCAAGCACTGAGCCCGCCCTTACTCACCATGTATTAACTTCCTCCCTGAGTCTGCTGTGCTGTGCTGGGTGTCTTCATCTAATCACCCCAGGTTGCTCTGTAACCCCCTTCCTTTCATGCTGCTGTCTGATAGGACAGGAGTGAGAACAGACAAGATTATGTTCTGGATGGTATGGGGACCCCTAGTGGTCTTTTTTTTCTATAAGCCATTATTTCTATAAAAAGGAGATAATACTTTTTATGAAGTATATTAGAAAGGTCAATGTTTGGTCAAGATGTACAACATATAAACTTTTTTTTTATTCTGATGGATCTGTAAACCATTTGGTGGACAAATCCAACATTATCGCTGAAGTGAAAAGTAGTCCAAAAGCTTTAGGTCAGTGGTCTCCAAACTGCAGTCCTCCAGATGTTGCAAAACTACAACTCCCAGCATGCTTGGAGTTGTAGTTTTGAAACAGCTGGAGGAACCCTGGTTGCTATTCCTCGTGTTTTCGGGCCACTGCTCTCATATGTGTATGGATGGAAATAATTCAGGTTGTCAATATAGTCGTAGAAGATGTCAGTAAATCTTTCCACAGCTGAAATGATTATGACCGAAGGATTAAATTAAATGAATAAAAATAATAAAAATGAATAGAGAATAGATTTCATTAATCATGATGGTGATGTCGTACACTCGCAGCATGTTTGCTCCACGGAGCTATTATTCATTTCGTGGACAATGAAGTTTTCAGCAGGTAATAAAAAGACAAATAATATCGCTGATGACTTGGTCAGTGCGAGCGTCTAGCAAACATACAAGGCACCTCATTCCAAGGGATTTATCATGTGCCAATGAATACTATACTGCCAGAGGGAAGACAATTGTATTTCCGAAAGATGTCAGATAGATAATTTAGCTAACTTAAAGGGGAAATCTAGCATGTAAGGGTGTACATCAGTCTTTCCCAACCAGGGTGCCTCCAGCTGTTGCAAAACTACAAATCCCAGCATGCCCGGACAGCCAAAGGCTGTCTTGAAGACAAGAGCCAAGTTCTGGTCGATCCCATCACCTTTAACCCCTTAAAGGGGTACTCCGCCCCTAGACATATTATCCCCTATCCAAAGGATAGGGGATAAGATGTCAGATCACCGCAGTCCCGCTGCTGGGGACCCCCGGGATCCCCGCTGCGGCACCGCGCTATCATTACAGCACAGAGCGAGTTCGCTCTGCACGTAATGACGCGCAATACAGGGGCCGGAGCATCGTTACGTCACGGCTCCGCCCCTCGTGACGTCCCAGTCCGCCCCTTTCAATACAAGTCCATGGGAGGGGGCGCGGCGGTCGTCACGCCCCCTGCCATAGACTTGCATTAAGGGGGCGGGCCGTGATGTCACGAGGGGCGGAGCCATGACGTCACGCAGCTCCGTCCCCTGTATCGCCCGTCATTACGCACAGAGCGAACTCACTCTGTGCTGTAATGACAGCGCAGTGCCGCAGCGGGGATCCCGGGGCTCCCCAGCAGCGGCACGGCAGCGATCTGACATCTTATCCCCTATCCTTTGGATAGGAGATAAGATGTCTAGGGGCGGAGTACCCCTTTAAGGACTCAGGGTTTTTCAGTTTTTGCACTTTCGTTTTTTCCTCCTTACCTTTTAAAAATCATAACCCTTTCAATTTTCCACCTAAAAATCCATATTATGGCTTATTTTTTGCGTCACCAATTCTAATTTGCAGTGACATTAGTCATTTTACCCAAAAATTCACGGGAAAATAAAATCATTGTGCGACAAAATCGAAGAAAAAATGCCCTTTTGTAACTTTTGGGGGCTTCCGTTTCTACGCAGTGCATATTTCGGTAAAAATGACACCTTATCATTATTCTGTAGGTCCATACGGTTAAAATGATACCCTACTTATATAGGTTTGATTTTGTCGTACTTCTGGAAAAAATCATAACTACATGCAGGAAAATGTATATGTTTAAAAATGTCATCTTCTGACCCCTATAACTTTTTTATTTTTCCACGTACGGGGCGGTATGAGGACTAATTTTTTGCGTCGTGATCTGAAGTTTTTATCGGTATGATTTTTGTTTTGATCGGACTTTTTGATAATTTTTTATTCATTTTTTAATGGTATAAAAAGTGACCAAAATGACGCTTTTTTGGACTTTGGAATTTTTTTGCGCGTACGCCATTGACCGTGCGGTTTAATTAATGATATATTTTTATAGTTCGGACATTTACGCACGCGGCAATACCACATATGTTTATTTTTATTTTTATTTACACTGTTTTATTTTTTTTATGGGAAAAGGGGGGTGATTCAAACTTTTATTAAGGAAGGGGTTAAATGACCTTTATTAACACTGCACACACTGATCTCTCATCCTGATCACAGGCATGTATTAACACGCCTGTGATCAGTGTTATCGGCGCTTGACTGCTCCTGCCTGGATCTCAGGCACGGAGCAGTCATTCGTCGATCGGACACCGAGGAGGCAGGTAAGGGCCCTCCCCGTGTCCTGTCAGCTGTTCGGGATGCTGCGATTTCACCTCGTCGGTCCCGAACAGCCCGACTGACTAGCCGGGATAGTTTCACTTTCACTTTAGAAGCGGGGGTCAGCTTTGCCCGCCGCTTCTAAAGGGTTAATACTGCACATTGCCGCGATCGGCGATGTGTGGTATTAGCCGCGGGTCCCGTCCGTTGACGAGCGCCAGGACCGACGCGATGTGATGCGAGGTCGCAGCGCGACCCCGCTTCATATCGCGGGAGCCGGCGCAGGACGTAAATATACGTCCTGCGTCGTTAAGGGGTTAAATGGGTTATCCAGGAAAAAAACTTTTTTTTATATATCAACTGGCTCCAGAAAGTTAAACAGATTTGTAAATTACTTCTATTAAAAAAAAATCTTAATCCTTTCAGTACTTATGAGCTGCTGAAGTTTAGTTGTTCTTTTCTCTCTAAGTGCTCTCTGATGACCGCTGTCTCGGGAACCGTCCAGAGTAGAAGCAAATCCCCATAGCAAACCTCTTCTACTCTGTGCAGTTCCCGAGAAAAGCAGAGATGTCAGCAGAGAGCACTGTTGCCAGACAGAAAAGAACAACTCAACTTCAGCAGCTGATAATTATGGAAGGATTAAGATTTTTTAATAGAAGTAATTTACAAATCTGTTTAACTTTCTGGAGCCAGTTGATATATATATATATATATATATATATATATATATATATAAAAAATAATAATAATACGTTTTTCCCTGGAATACCCCTTTAAATTGTAATGGGAGCACCTGGAAACTAACTAGAAAATGGGCAAAGGATCCTTATTGTCTTTCTGTTCAGTGTCCTCTTTCTACCCAATTGCCACTCATTAAAATTGTAAAGTTTTTTTTTTTAATATATATTGTTGTTTCTTGATTATCATGACATAAGTAGGTACTTTGGATTCAAGCCTCTGCTGGTGTCACCACGTATACAGGCCCACACCATTTGCAACTCTGTGTACCCTATAGTCTTCAACCTGCAGACCTCCAGATGTTGCAAAACTACAACTCCCAGCATGCCCGGATAGCCAACGGCTGTCCGGGCATGCTGGGAGTTGTAGTTTTGCAACATCTGGAGGTCCGCAGGTTGAAAACCACTGCTATAGACCATGAATTGGCTTTAGAGATATCTGTTGGTGGTGAGTGCTGTTTCTGCTTTTCCTCTCTATTCAATTCACACTAGATGAGCAGATACTTGTGTTTCTCTTCATTTGTAATATATTCAAAAAGCATGCCACCTTTCTAGTGTCTAGTTAGGCTGGGTTCACACCACGTTTTTCAAATACGGTTACCGTATACGGTTTTACGCTAAAAAACGTATGGCAAAAACCGTATGCAACCTTATACAACCTTATGACTCCAAATTAAAACGTATACGGTTTTTCCCCATACGGTTCTATCCGTTTGCATCAGTTTTTGCCGATGGTTTTGCTATTTTGGTGGAATTAGTTTTCCAGCAATTTAATAAAGTTACTATTGTTCTATTGAAATTCCAATCTGCGCATGTGTCAACTCCAAAAACGGATTAGAAAAACCGTGTGCAACCGTATTCTTAAATTCTGTGTACGGTTCTCATAGACAACAATGTTAAAAGAACCGCATACGGTTCGCATACGGTTTTCCAACCGGAGGCAAAAACGTGGTCGACAGCGTTTTTGCCTAAGGTTGAAAAATCAGCAAAACCGTATCCGAGGCAAAACGGATGCAACCGTACACAACATTTGGAATACGGTTTACAATGCATTCTCTATGCATACGGTTTCGGATACGGTCGTATACGTTTTTTTTTTTTTTTTGCGGAAAACCGTATACGGTTACCGTATTTGAAAAAATGTGGTGTGAACCCAGCCTTATTCTGGCAACAGATAACATCCAGCTAACAGAGGTTTTTCTGTGTAGTTAATACATTGGCGATAGGATCTAATGCACACTGTCCAGTACCACATGAAACCGTGAAACTGCCAAAATCTGTGAAAGAAATTAGAAGCTGGACATAGATTCAATTAAAGAATAGTTACACGTTTTATTCATATACTGAAGAACATTAAAATCATCTAAGCATATCAGGAAATGATAAAATACAAATCACATACAGGGCCCGACCTGGGTTTCGCCCCTGTAGGCTTCTTCCGGGGAGTGTTCTACTGTATATGCAGTTACCTCCATCCTTTTATACATATTTATAAAGGATCGGCTTTCAACAGTGTGGTGGCGGGGTGTATGGTGCAGGGCAGATGTTGTTACCCTAAGGGCAGATGGTATTAACCCCTTGTATTCGTGACGCCAGGGCGTGGTTTAGCCTATAACCACCCGAAGGTATACCGCTGGATCCTGGGCTAGGCACGGGGGCAATAAAGACTCCGACGTTGAGTTACGGACAGCGGTAGCTTTAATGAGGGTAGACAGTTGGTAAAGTCTAAACAGTGCAGCGAGGGCCCAAGGAGGTGACCAGTGACTCGGAGACCATGAAGGCTCGTTGGGACTTGTAGTAGGACTGGGTATTTTAGTGCAGGCCACATTGACTAGACAGACGACTTGATTGGTGACTGACAATTATTGCAGGTTTATCTTACTTGCACTTGACTGTGGCTGCAGACTGGGCTTGAGGCCTCCAATGCTCCGGACCCACACACTGAGACGACTGCACTGGACCTCAGCAACAAGAGAGAGAAGCTCCACCCAAGGCTTATATGGGGGAGACTAGCCGGGAGCCCATAGGTCACCCTTGTGGTCAGCTGGTCGCTGATACCTCCTGGGTAACAATCACATGGTACATTTTATTAAAACTATAACACATCTTATAATACAAAACATATGTTCAAATGGGGAAACGACTACAGGGGACACTGAGGGACTCTGTCTGAAAGGGCAGGAAAGGTATGGGGCAACACCATTCCGTACTGGGCCACCACAACAGTTTTCAGCTGTGTTACATTACATAAAACCTTTCTGGGTAGTTACTTCGTTACATAGTTAGTATGAATGAAAAAAGACATATGTCCATCAAGCTCAACAAAGGAACTGAAGGGAAGGGGTATGGTTGGATGAAAGGGACCCCAAACGTTCTAAATGGCAATTATCCAATTAAGTCTGCGGTTTTATCAATAAAACATTTTCCCACGGCAATTACTAATCATTTCATTCACAAACTGAACCAGTTCAGAAAAGAGAGAGGGAAATTTAAAAATGAAAGAACAGAAATATAGGTTAGCACATGTTTGCCAACGAACAAGGGGCCTCCAGCTGTTGCAAAACTGCAACTCCCAGCATGCCCGGACAGCCTGTAGGGTACCTGGCCATATAGGAATAGGTGCCCCTGACTGCAGGGACACGAGGGGTTAATAGGTACCCGGGATAGAGGCCCTCCCACAGATCTGGGCGGGGGGTAAGGGGTGGCTAGTTACGCCCATAGGGTATAAGGGGCCCCCACTCTTTCCGGTTTGGAAACGTCCCTCCCTCCCTTTAGTGTTGGGTTATGTTTGTAATTTGTATTTGTGTTGCCTGAGCTCCGGTTGTTCGACGCGCTGGGTTGCTTGTTACCCCTTCCTTTTAAAAAAAAATAAGAAAGATTAAAAAAAAAAAAAAAATAATAATAATAAAAATAAAATTATAATGAATATACAAAAAAAATTATCTTTATTTTCTACAACATTGTTTTTGGTGGATTTCTTGGTCCTCCGTGTCATTTTATGATTGTTTGTTGTCTGTTTGTTCCTTTTAGTCACAGCTGGCATGAAGATGTTATGACCTGGTGGATGGAAGGTGCCGTTGGCAGTCATGCCCGTCGGGGACCCGGCGGCCGGCATACCTCTGCGGCTGTGGAACAGGTCAATTTAATAAATTTTGGTTATCCAGTTACTGCCATGCAGTGTTATAAAAAGTTTAGAGTTGCACGCTATAGTGCTATTTATTATTGTTAATAATTTGGAGCTGTGACCACCACCTCAGCCCACTAAAAGAGAAATGCTGTGTTTGTCGTTATTGGGAGATGAGGGAGGGTATGAGTTATAGGAGGGGAGGCGGTGTTCAATGCAGTCTTTGGCTGTCAGGGCATGCTGGGTGGGTGTGTTGTAGTTTTGCAACAGCTGGAGGCACCCTGGTAACAGTAACAGAAACAGTGTTAGCGCAAGTGACATGACATGTTATACATAAATCACCTGACAATCAAACACATCAATCATTCATGCAGCATTTATTCATTTATTCATTCATTCAACATTACATCATGTATTAATGAATCACATAAAATTATACATTATCTTACCTGTCTTAATGTTCTGATCTCCGCGGGTCTCTTCTTTTCCGTGCACCCGCTCCCGATAATGGTCCCTTGCTTCTAAATGAAAACTAATTTTGTTTTAACAAAAATAAAATTAGTTTTTCACAATTTCGTAGGCATGTACAATTCGTTTTGTTCTGATTTCGGATTCATTCGGATGTAAAGATTTTTGTACATTCGGATCAATCAGAATGTACGAAATATGAACAATTCGGACAAAAACAAATTACGTCCGAAACTAATTGCACATGTCTAGTATCAAACACTTTTGCAAAATCCAGAAACACTATATCCACAGCCATTCCTCTGTCAAGGCTTCTACTCACCTCTTTATAAAAGCAAATTAGATTGGTTTGACAACTTCTATCCTTAGTAAACCCATGCTGGCTATCACTTATAATACTATTATCCCCTATGTATTCCTGTATGTAATCCAGCACTGAATCCCACTGTCTACATATCCTTGTTCTGTAGGGATGTAAGGACCATTTTCTTAGTATTGTGTAACTTATTACATAATATCACATAAAAAACAATGATAAGCAAGAAAGTGCACAAGTGGTCCAAAATTCCATAACAATTTATTCTGTATTTTATTCAAATATACACTGGTTAATACTGTGATCTGGAAATAAATTATTTATTTTCATCTGGTAAGATGGCACGTGGCTTCCTGTGCCAACACACTCTTGACGCAGTAACATACCTCCTCATGGAAAAGTTTTGTTCAGGTCAAAAAAGACTGACAGCCTCTAATAAATGAGAGGATGAAAGTGTGGTGTTCCACTACCGGAGTGGGTCCTGTCAGGTAAACATTGCCTGCGCTGGGCTCCACTGCTCAGGTGATGCCTTAATATTCCTTATAGTCTTTGCCTGTTGATTTTTAATGTTTTGCACTGTATCTTTAATAAATGGACAGGATATCTGTTAGGAGGTATGATGCAAAGTACCCACGTGACCCTGATTGCCCAATGGGAGTCCCCCTAGCTAGGCCATATATAGTCTAGAGAAAGAGCTATTCAGTTGGAAAGTGATCAGTGTTCTGTGTGCAGAGCTCAGCGTGAGTTGCAATGTGGAGAGGAGTCAGCAGGAGTGTGAGGTGACTAAAGGGAAGCCTAAGGCTAAGTTTCCACTTGGGTTTTTTTCTGTCAGTTTTTGGAAAACTGCCACTGCAGTTTTTGAGCCAAAGCCAGGAGTGTATTCAAAAGGAATAGGACGTATTAAGGAAGAACTTACACTTCTCCTCCCTTATGGATCCACTTCTGACTTTGGCTCAAAAACTGCAGTGGCAGATATCCAAAAACTGCCAGAAAAAAACCAAGTGGAAACTTAGCCTAAAGAAAATGTTCATGCAAGTGACCACGCCATTCTGCAAGTGTTCCCCGCCCAGGAGGAGACAGAAATTTCTAGCTGTGGGCACAGGAGTCGGTGAGTCGAGGGGCCACACAGTACCAATCCGGGATAAATACAGTAGAAAACCTATGCCAGCTGGATCCCAAGGACTAGTTCATACCCTGGCAGTGTAGCTTTAATTGGACACTACCAGAACCCTAGTCAGCGTGGGAGGCCTTAATACTAAGTCTAAAGTCCTAAGTCGGCAATAAGTAAAGCCAAGTAGTTGTAAAATACTACAAGTCCAAGCAAGTCTATAGGGCTCCCAAGGGTTACTCTGCATCTCCTCTACTCTAATCTGCGCTGTGAGGATTGTAACAACTACTCCTGCCTCAGTAAAGACAGTTATCTGTAACCTGGCATCAGTGTATTTATTATTCCGCACCTGGCCCAGGAGAAGCTGTTGAATCCTCGGACCATGTAGGTTAATGGTGCCCTGGCATCACGGAGTGATACATCTAACCACCCGAGTTACGTATCAGCACCTATCTGAATCCCCGTGGCTGCCATAAAAGGAGGCAGCCTTGAATGGTAAAAGTAAAATGTAGAGCAGAGACAATGCCATTTGTCTCCATACTATATAAGTGACCTGATATTGTCTTTTTGTTGTCTATGAATAACTTTCTGGTAGGTTGGCATTGGCTATTGCTTATATGATAGCAGCCAAACTGTAATCAAAATGAGGACAGAGCTTCCTGCTGATTCTTTGATCAAACAGAAGATGCGTTTAAGGCCTTGTTCATACGGCGGAATTTCCAGGCGGAATCCTATGGAAAATTTAGCTTGAAAATCCTGTTGCAGCAGAACCCCATTGTTTTCAGTGGGATTCTGCTGCACTGTCCACACGGCAGAATTCCAGTGCCGGAAACATCTGCCGTAGAAATGCAAATTCTGGCCTTCGCAGAAAGAATTAACCCCTTAAGGACTCAGGGTTTTTCCGTTTTTGCACTTTCGTTTTTTCCTCCTTACCTTTTAAAAATCATAATCCTTTCAATTTTCCCCCCAAAAATCCATATTATGGCTTATTTTTTGCGTCACCAATTCTACTTTGCAGTGACATTAGCCATTTTACCCAAAAATGCACGGCGAAACGGAAAAAAATCATTGCGCGACAAAATCGAAGAAAAAACGCCATTTTGTAACTTTTGGGGGCTTCCGTTTCTACGCAGTGCATATTTCGGTGAAAATTACACCTTATCATTATTCTGTAGGTCCATACGGTTAAAATGATCCCCTACTTATATAGGTTTGATATTGTCGCACTTCTGGAAAAATCATAACTACATGCAGGAAAATTTATACGTTTAAAAATGTCATATTCTGACCCCTATAACTTTTTTATTTTTCCACGTATAGGGTGGTACGAGGACTAATTTTTTGCGCCGTGATCTGAAGTTTTCATTGGTATGAATTTTTGTTTTGATCGGACTTTTTGATCACTTTTTATTCATTTTTTAATGATATAAAAAGTGACCAAAATACGCTTTTTTTGCGCGTACGCCATTGACCGTGCGGTTTAATTAATGATATATTTTTATAGTTCGGACATTTACGCACGCGGCGATACCACATATGTTTATTTTATTTTTTTACACTGTTTTATTTTTTTTATGGGAAAAGGGGGGTGATTCAAACTTTTATTAGGGAAGGGGTTAAATGACCTTTATTAACACTTTTTTTTCACATTTTTTTTGCAGTGTTATAGGTCCCATAGGGACCTATAACACTGCACACACTGATCTCTCCCATAGGGACCTATAACACTGCACACACTGATCTCTTATACTGATCATTATTATCCCATAGGGACCTATAACACTGCACACACTGATCTCTCATCCTGATCACAGGCGTGTATTAACACGCCTGTGATCAGTGTTATCGGCGCTTGACTGCTCCTGCCTGGATCTCAGGCACGGAGCAGTCATTCGCCGATCGGACACCGGGGAGGCAGGTAAGGGCCCTCCCGGTGTCCGATCAGCTGTTCGGGACGCCGCGATTTCACCGCGGCGGTCCCGAACAGCCCGACTGAGCAGCCGGGTCACTTTCACTTTCACTTTAGAAGCGGCGGTCAGCTTTGACCGCCGCTTCTAATGGGTAAATACCGCACATCGCCGCGACCGGCGATGTGTGGTATTAGCCGCGGGTCCCGGCCGGCCGTTGATGAGCGCCGGGACCAACGAGATATGATGCGGGATCGCGGCGCAGGACGTAAATATACGTCCTGCGTCGTTAAGGGGTTAAAGGAGTATTCCGGTGAAAAAAAATGTTTTCATATCAACTGGCTCCAGAAAGTTAATAAGATTTGTAAAAAAATCTCTATCCTACCAGTACTTATCAGCTGCTGAAGTTGAGTTGTTCTTTTCTGTCTGGCAACAGTGCTCTCTGCTGACATCTCTGCTTGTCTCGGGAATTGCACAAAAGTAGAAGAAATTTGCCAAGGGGATTTTCTTCTACTCTGGACAGTTCCCGAGACACGTGTCATCAGAGAGCACTTAGACAGAAAAGAACAACTCAACTTCACCTCTGTCTGTCTCAGGAATTTTTCAGAGTAGGAGCAAATCCCCATAGCAAACCTCTCCTGCTCTACACAGTTCCTGAGACATACAGAGGTGTCGGCAGAGAGCACTGAAGTCAGACAGAAAAGACCGACTCAACTTCAGCAGCTGATAAGTACTGGAATGATTAAGATTTTTTAATAGAAGTAATTTACAAATCTGTTTAACTTTCTGGAGCCCGTTGATTGTTTTCACTGGAATACCCCTTTAATATGGCAATTTTTTCTGTATTGCCGTTTATGTAGGTGGTACTGCTGGTGCGTGCTTTCTACGGAATGTCTGCTCGGAAACTTTCAGGCCAGATATTCTACAAAAATTCTGCTGTGTGAACATAGCCTTAGACTTCCATTGTATAAAGTTGAAGCAGCACAACCTTAAAGGGGTATTCCAGGCAAAAACTTTTTTATATATATCAACTGGCTTCTATTAAAAAATCTTTCAGTACTTATGAGCTTCTGAAGTTAAGGTTGTTCTTTTCTGTCTAAATCCTCTTCTGTGATGACACCTGTCTCGGGAACCGCCCAGTTTAGAAGCAAATCCCCATAGCAAACCTCTTCTAAACTGGGCGGTTCCTGAGATAGGTGTCATCAGAGAGGACTTAGACAGAAAAGAACAACCTTAACTTCAGAAGCTCATAAGTACTGAAAGGATTAAGAATTTTTAATAGAAGTAATTTACAAATCTGTTTAACTTTCTGGAGCCAGTTGATATATATATATATATATATAAAAAAGTTTTTGCCTGGATAACCCCTTTAAGGGTCTATTCACACAGACAGAATTTCTGCAAGCGGAAATTCAGAAATGTGAATGGGAGTGCTGAATCCCACAGAAGTCTATGGGCTTTAACTTGAGGCCGAATTCTGCCAAAAAAATTCTACCTTCTGAATAGACTTTTGTAAAGATGATGGTTACATGTAGGAAAACCAGCCCTGATCACAAGCTGTAATTGGATGTAGCATAAAAATCGAGTAATACAGCAGATGCCAGTCAGGTGTATGGAAAAGCTGGATGGCGGACTAAACAGAAATGATGACTCAAGGAATAATATTTTTTTTTTATTATTTTTTTTTTAAGGAGGAGAAACAGTTTTTTTTATTTTATTTTTTTTTTCACCGACCAATACATCGTCATTGATTAATGTTTCCCAAACAGTGTGTCTCCAGCTGTTGCAAAACTACAACTTCCAGTATACCCGGACAGCCGAAGGCAGTGGGAAACTGTTATGATTCGGCAGGCTGGAGGTGGATCCTCTGTGTCAGAGAGGGATTGGCGTGGACAGTGTCGGTGGACCGGTTCTAAGTTGCTACTGGTATTCACCAGAGCCCGCCGCAAAGCGGGATGGTCTTGCTGCGGCGGTAGCAACCAGGTCGAATCCCCCGGTAACGGCTCAACCTCGCTGACTGCTGAGAGTGGCGTGGGACAGGAGGACTTGACAAAGGCGAGGTCAGACGTAGCAGAAGGTCAGGGCAGGCGGCAAGGTTCGTAGTAAAGGGTAACGGCAGAAGGTCTGGAAACACTGGTAAGGCAATCACAGAAATGCTTTCACTAGGCACAAGGCAACAAGATCCGGTAATGCAGGGAAGGGGAAGTGAGGTAATATAGGCCTGGAGCAGGTGAGCTAATTACACTGATTGGGCCAGGCACCAATTAGCGGTGCACTGGCCCTTTAAATCTTAGAGAGCTGGCGCTCGCGCGCGCCCTAGAGGGCGGAGCCGCGCGCGCCAGGACGTAACAGCCGGGGACCGGGACAGGTAAGTAGATTGTGATGCGATCCGCGAGCGGGCGCGTCCCGCTATGTGAATCGCATCCCTGCCGGCAGTGTCAGTGCAGCGCTCCGGGTCAGCGGGTCTGACCGGGGCGCTGCAGAGAGGGGAGCGCCGCGAGCGCTCCGGGGAGGAGCAGGGACCCGGAGCACTCGGCGTAACAGAAACATTGGCATAGATACTGCTTATATACATATATTATATTACCTGAGCATAGACGGGTGAGCGGGAGGCACTGGATATGAGAATACACTCAGCAGTAGTCGGCTTTCTCACCAGCGCTTACTAAGAGCTGCAGAAATCCCAATGTTTAGTCTGTAATAGTTGTTCCATTTCTCACTGACACATTGGAGGTTGATAGAGAGCAGCATAACACTACCAGCTGTGGAGGAGATAACTCCCTGCCAGGGTAATGTGAACATATCACCACTTATCACTGTCACCAGGTACATTCTACCCCTTTGAGCTCACAGCGACATCCCTGCAGTCCACCTTTTGCATATTATAACCATACAGTGTATCAGTGGTCTCCAACCTGCGGACCTCCAGATGTTGCAAAACTACAACTCCCAGCATGCCCGGACAGCCAACGGCTGTCCGGGCATGCTGGGAGTTGTAGTTTTGCAACCTCTGGAGGTCCGCAGGTTGGAATCCACTGCAGTATATCTTTCATTAAATTGGCACTATTATTAAAACAAATTTTTGCTATTGCACTCCTTATGGTAAATAAAAAATATTTCTAATATACTTTGGTTAAAAAAAATGAAGTTTTCTATGTTTTATTTGTGCTTAAAAAAGCTCAAGAGCACATTTCACCCCATCTTATACACAGACTTAGGACCGAAGTCCAAACACAGGAAGTGCAGCCTGGAGTGGGGGGGGGGGGGGTCCAACCAACAGCCTATAGCAGTTAAGTGTGAGAGGAGCTATGATTGGATGAGGCTGGACACACCCCCCTCAGCGCTCCAGGCTGCACTTCCTGTGTTTGGACTTCAGTCCTAAGTCTGTGTATGAGATGGGGGAAATGTGCTCTTGAGCTTTTTTAAGCACAAATAAAACATAGAAAACTTCATTTTTTTTTTAAACAAAGTATATTAGAAATATTTTTTATTTACCATGAGGAGTTTAAAAAAGTTTAAGAGCACATTTTCCCCCATCTCATACACAGACTTAGGACCGAAGTCCAAACACAGGAAGTGCAGCCTGGAGTGCTGAGGGGGGTGTGTCCAACCAACAGCATATGGCAGTTAAGTGTGAGAGGAGCTATGATTGGATAAGGCTGGACACACACCCTCAGCACTCCAGGCTGCACTTCCTGTGTTTGGACTTCGGTCCTAAGTCTGTGTATGAGATGGGGGGAAATGTGCTCTTGAGCTTTTTTAAGCACAAATAAAACATAGAAAACTTAATTTTTTTTTTAAACAAAGTATATTAGAAATATTTTTATTTACCATAAGGAGTGCAATAGCAAAAATGTATTTTAATAAGAACTACCCTTTAAAGGGGAACTCCAGCAGTAAGACAAATCATTTATATTTATTTATTTATGTACTGAATATTTTGGGGGCAAGACCTATCATTTGAACAGTAGTTTATGAGGGGCATTATCGTATGCAGTGCGGGCCCACTCCTGTATCATGACTAGGGTAGGTGCGAGTTCTAGTGGCACTTTTGCAAAGAGGTAAGTGAGAACACTAGTAGGCATGCAATTCAATCCTTCCTATAGCCCATTATGTCCCATTGGGATACACCCGTACACATTAAATTCATCAAGTAGTTTTTGTACAGCGGCAGAAAGAATTATTTGACCCTCTGGTGATTTCGTACTGGAAAATGTTTTTATTCAGTGCACTGTTTGGTAAAAGTGATATGTTCTCTTTATTCCTCTGCTCAATGCAATTAGAACAATACCCAATTTACCGTATTTTTCGCTCCATAAGACTTACCTGACCATAAGACGCACCTAGGTTTTAGAGGAGGAGAACAAGAAAAAAAATATTCTGAACCAAACCCCCCTTGTGGCCAGCAGGACTCCCCTTGTGGTCAGCAGGACCCCCCTTGTGGTCAGCAGGACCCCCCTTGTGGTCAGCAGGACCCCCCTTGTGGTCAGCAGGACCCCCCTTGTGGCCAGCAGGACCCCCCTTGTGGCCAGCAGGACCCCCCTTGTGGCCAGCAGGACCCCCCTTGTGGCCAGCAGGACCCCCTTGTAGCCAGCAGGACCCCCCTTGTGGCCAGCAGGACCCCCCTTGTGGCCAGCAGGACCCCCCTTGTGGCCAGCAGGACCCCCCTTGTGGCCAGCAGGACTCCCCTTGTGGCCAGCAGGACCCCCCTTGTGGCCAGCAGGACCCCCTTGTGGCCAGCAGAACCCCCTTGTAGCCAGCAGGACCCCCCTTTTGGCCAGCAGGACCCCCCTTTTGGCCAGCAGGACCCCCCTTGTGGCCAGCAGGACCCCCCTTGTGGCCACCAGGACCCCCCTTGTAGTTGCCTATCAGTATATCACTACCGCTGCCCTGTTCTGCCGTCCGCATAATGGAGTCTATGGAGGAGCATGTGACACACACGTCACTCTGCTTCCTCCATAGCGTTACGCTGGGCGCAGGGGAGTGACGTGTGTGTCACATGCTCCTCCATAGACTCCATTATGCGGACAGGAGAACAGGACAGCGGCAGTAAAGGGGATGGAAGAATGGGGCAGCGGCAGCGGCGTGAATCAGGGGCAGCGGAGCACTTCGCCGTACAGACCCAGGAGCAGGTAAGCTTAGCAGCCTCCCCTCTGCAGCCTTCCCTGCACTTCATTCGCACACACATTCGCTCCATAAGACGCACAGACATTTCCTTCCCACTTTTGGGGGAGAAAAAGTGCGTATATAGTTTCTCTATTATTGTACTGCTTATATCTTATATAATAAGATATCAAACTTGAACAAAATCAGTATATTTTAAATTGTCGTTTTCTGACCCCTTTAACCTTTTTATTTTTCCGTATACAGTGATGTATCAGGGCTTTTTTTATTTATTTATTTATTACATATTTTTAATTCCCACAGGAGACAATTTATTGCAATCTTTAGATTGCTAATACTGATCAGTGCCATGCATAGGCATAGTACTGATCAGTGTTATCTGAGATCTACTTTTCTGGTCTGCTCGAAGGCAGACCAGAGAAGAAGACCCAATGATAACGGCAGGAGGCAGGTAAGAAGACGTATTAGGATATTAATATTAGTACCAATGTGTCAGCAGTTTACAATTTAGTTCCTTAAATTTAGTTATAGGATGTTGCAATAAATACCTTAAACAGCCCGAACAAAACAAATAAGTAATAACATATAATTCAATACAAATATCCAGTTATAATTATGTCAGGGAATAATGTATATGCTAGGTACCTGACATACCACAAAATATTGTGCAACTGGGAAATCACCAGAATCCACTAATGTAATATGTAAAGTAGTAAATGGTTTACTTGTCTACTTAGTTGGTTGTTTAAAGTGGCTCAGATAAATATGACATGAGGCACTGACAAATGTGAAAACGGGTGTTAAAAAAAAAAAAAGAGATTGAAATGAAGGAGAGAAGGAGACCTGTACCTCAATGCTAAGCTAAGTGGCCTACAAGCAAATTATGTGCCTTAGAAAATAAAGCTCTGCTTCTTGGTGGGTGGTCACCCTGTTTAAAGGGGTATTCCAGGAAAAAAAAATGTTTATATCAACTGGCTCCAGAAAGTTAAACAGATTTGTAAATTACTTCTATTAAAAAATCTTAATCCTTCCAATAATTATCTGCTGCTGAAGTTGAGTTGTTCTTTTGTGTCTGACAACAGTGCTCTCTGCTGACATCTCTGCTTGTCTCGGGAACTGCACAGAGTAGAAGAGGTTTGCTATGGGGATTTGCTTCTAAACTGGGCGGTTCCCGAGACAGGTGTCATCAGAGAGCACTTAGACAGAAAAGAACGACTCAACTTCAGCAGCTCACAAGTACTGAAAGGATTAATATTTTTTTAATAGAAGTAATTTACAAATCTGTTTAACTTTCTGGAGCCAGTTGATATATATAAAAAAAAGTTTTTTCCTGGATAACCCCTTTAACCTATCCTAATGTGTGGAAAAAAGTTAAATAGGGGATACCCAAAATATAACATAAAATAGCAATAATGGCTATAGCACTTGGCAAGCTCTAATGATGGTCCAATCCAGAGCAAGTAAAGCTGACACCAATAATGAAGAAGGCGGCATACTAAGGGCTCGTTCACATATGTCCGGCATCAGTCATCTTTTCCATCCATTACTTGCTAATAAGCACCGAAGAGAAACTGGTGCTAGAACTGATACCATTCATTTGAGAAGGATTGTTCACAATCATCCGACGTCTCAGTTTGGACACTGGATGATTGGACCCGCCGGATGGCACCGGACAGGGGAACATATTTTGCTGTGTTCCCCTGTCCTTCATTCAGAAATAATGGATGCTGGATGTTAAACAACTGATTACAACTGATGCATGTTGTAAACAGTTGCAGCATCAGCTGAGTTGAGTTTTAGGCTGGGGTCACATCGGAGATACATGAACCCAGCCTTACTTATCAACCCATGCAGATAAACAACCCTCCCCAAATGACCTGACCGATCAAAGCCATCACCATGACAATCACTATCCAACTAAGCACAGCTACATGAAGTTTGTAGGTTCTCCTCATTTCTCTGGGTCCAATGGTTCCTGCTCCTGCATGGAACACGACAAAAAAAAAAAATCGGGACACCACTGAGAGGGCAGGTAATGCAACGAGCGCTGGTCTCAGAAGCCGGAAGAATACAGAAGATCGGGGGGAAAACTGGAGTTGTAGGGGACAAACAGGGGACCAGAGCAAGGAAAGTATTGGATTTAAAAAAAAAATAATAAATTCCAGCAGGATATTAACCCCTTAAGGACGCAGCCCTTTTTCACCTTAAGGACTGAGCCCTTTTTCACAATTATGACCACCGTCACTTTACGAATTAATAACACGAAAATGTTTTTGCCAAATATTCTGATTCTGAGATTGTTTTTTCGTGACATATTCTACTTTATTTTGGTGGTAAATTTTCGGCGTTAATTGCATCCTTTTTTGGTGAAAAATCCCCAAATTTCATGAAAATTTTGAACATTTTGCATTTTCTAACTTTGAAGCTCTCTAATTGTAAGGAAAATGGATATTCCAAATAAATTTTATTTTTCTTCACAAATACAATATGTCCACTTTATGTTGGCATCATAAAAGGGACATATTTTAGCTTTTTGAAAAAATTAGAGGTCTTCAAAGTAGAGCAGCAATTTTCAAAAATGTCATGAAAATTGCTAAATCTGAAGGGACAGATGTTACAGAACTACAACTCCCAGCATGCCTGGGCAGTCAAGGCATGCTGAGAGTTGTAGTTTGGCAACATCTGGAGGGCCACTGCGGATTCCCTACCTGATCAGGATCCTGCAGGCTCCAGCGAAGATCCCAGGTCCCCAGGCATCTTCTCCTGCAGGTACGGCCTCCATCTTCTTCCCAGAGCCCCTCGACATCCAGGGGCGGGCAGAACGGGGGGTTGCCATGGCAACCCCCTGTCCTGCGCTGCCATTGGTCAGAACTCCGTTCTGAGTAATGGCAGTGGATAGGAGGAGATCACAGCTTTGCGACCTCACTCCTATCCTTTAGGCTGATCGGGGCTGTTGCTGACAACTCCGATCAGCCCTATTTTCCGGGTGATCGGGTCACCAGAGACCCGATCAGCCCGGAATTGGAGAAAATCGCATGTCTGAATTGACATGCGATTTTCTCCGATCGCCGACATGGCGGGGTCTCAGGACCCCCTGGGCGATGTGCCAGGGTGCCTGCTGAATGATTTCAGCAGGCATCCGGCTCCGGTCCCCAACCGGCTAGCGGTGGGGACCGGATTTCCCACGGGCGTATGGATACGCCCTCGGTCCTTAACCTCTTAAGGACGCAGGGTGTATGGATACGCCCTGCATTCCGAGTCCTTAAGGACGCAGGGTGTATCCATACGCTCGTGGGAATTCTGGTCCCCACCGCTAGCCGGTTGGGGACCGGAGCCGGATGCCTGCTGAAATCATTCAGCAGGCACCCTGGCACATCGCCCAGGGGGGTCATTATGCCCCCCCATGTCGGCGATGGCCGCAGATCGCTGGACAATTCAGTCCAGCGATCTGCGGCGATTCCGGGTCAATCGGGTCTCCAGTGACCCGATGACCCGGAATTACTGGCTGATCGGGGCCGTCTCTGACGGCCCCGAACAGCCAGAGCCTGCAGGGGTGAGGTGGCACTGGTGCCACCTCACGAACGCCCTGATTCGTCGGCCGGATTACCGGCCGACCAATCAGGGCGCCTGCTGCGGGTGTCGCTCCCGCACACGCTCCGCCCCTCTTCCGGAGGACGTGAGCGAGTGCGGGAAGACGACCCCGGGTGCTGGGGACCCCGATCCCCGGCTTCCATGTTGGGATCGGGGCCCCAGGAGCGACGGCGGCGGCGAGGGACAGTCCTGCGACGGAGCAGCAGCAGGAGGTTAGTTACAGCCTCCTGCTGTTGCTTAGCAACAGCTCCCAGCATGCAAAAAGGGCATGCTGGGAGCTGTAGTTATGCAACAGCAGGAGGCAGACCACCACAACTCCCAGCATTCCCTTATAGGCATGCTGGGACTTGTGGTTTTGCAACAGCTGGAGGCACATTTTTTCTATGGAAAAGTGTACCTTCAGCTGTTGTATAACTACAACTCCCAGCTTGCACACACAGCTAAAGTGCATGCTGGGAGTTGTAGTGGTGCATCTGCTGGTTGCATAACTACAACTCCCAGCATGCCCGTTGGCTGTCGGTGACTGCTGAGAGTTGTAGTTTTGCAACAGCTGAAGGCACACTGGTTGTGAAACCCATTTTTTTTTTTACCTAACTCAGTGTTTCATGACCGGTGTGCCTCCAGCTGTTGCAAACTACAACTCCCAGCAGTCACCTTACACCATGCACCGTACATGCTGGGAGTTGTAGTTTTGCAACAGCTGGGGGCACACTGGTTTTGAAGGTCACAAACTCAGTGATACATAACCAGTGTGCCTACAGCTGTTGCAAAACTAAAACTCTCAGCTTGTACAGTCTGTCAGCGCATGCTGGGAGTTGTAGTTTTGCAACAGCTGGATGTCCCCCCCAATGTGAATGTACAGGGTACACTCACATGGGCGGAGGTTTACAGTAAGTATCGGGCTGCAAGTTTGAGCTGCAGCAAATTTTCTGCAACAGCTCAAACTGCCAGCGAGAAACTACTGTGAACCCCCGCCCGTGCGACTGTACCCTAAAAACACTAAACTACACTACCACAAAAAATAAAATAAAAAGTAAAAAAACACTACATATACACATACCCCTACACAGCCCCCCTCCCCTCCCCAATAAAAATGAAAAACGTCTGGTATGCCACTGTTTCCAAAACTGAGCCTCCAGCTGTTGCAAAACAACTACTCCCAGTATTGCCAGACAGCCACTGACTGTCCAGGCATGCTGGGAGTTTTACAACAGCTGGAGGCACCCTGTTTGGGAATCACTGGCGTAGAATTCCCCTATGTCCACCCCTATGCAATCCCTAATTTAGGCCTCAAATGCGCATGGCGCTCTCTCACTTTGGAGCCCTGTCGTATTTCAAGGCAACAGTTAAGGGTCACATATGGGGTATCGCCGTACTCGGGAGAAATAGTTTTACAAATGTTGGGGGGTATTTTCTGCTTTTACCCTTTTTAAAAATGTAAAATTTTGGGGAAAAGAAGCATTTTAGGTAAAAAAAATTTTTTTTTTTTACATATGCAAAAGTCGTGAAACACCTGTAGGGTATTAAGGTTCACTTAACCCCTTGTTACATTCCCCGAGGGGTCTAGTTTCCAAAATGGTATGCCATGCGGTTTTTTTTTTTGCTGTCCTGGCACCATAGGGGCTTCCTAAATGTGGCATGCCCCCAGAGCAAAATTTCCTTCAAAAAAGCCAAATGTGACTCCTTCTCTTCTGAGACCTGTAGTGCGCCAGCAGAGAACTTTTCACCCCCATATGGGGTGTTTTCTGAATCGGGAGAAATTGGGCTTCAAATTTTGGGGGATATTTTCTGCTATTACCTTTTTTAAAAATGTAAAACTTTTGGGAAACCAAGCATTTTAGGTAAAAATTTTTTTTTTTTTTTTTTTTTTTTTTTTTTTACATATGAAAAAGTCGTGAATCACCTGTGGGGTATTAAGGTTCACTTTACCCCTTGTTACGTTCCCCGAGGGGTCTAGTTTCCAAAATGGTATGCCATGTGTGTTTTTTTGCTGTTCTGGCACCATAAGGGCTTCCTAAAGGTGACATGCCCCCCAAAAACCATTTGACGCTCCTTCCCTTCTGAGCCCTCTACTGCGCCCGCCGAACACTTTACATAGACATATGAGGTATGTGCTTACTCGAGAGAAATTGGGTTTCAAATACAAGTAAAAATTTTCTCCTTTTTACCCCTTGCAAAAATTCAAAAATTGGGTCTACAAGAACATGCGAGTGTAAAAAATGAAGATTGTGAATTTTCTCCTTCACTATGCTGCTATTCCTGTGAAACCCCTAAAGGGTTAAAACGCTTACTGAATGTCATTTTGAATACTTTGGGGGTGCAGTTTTTATATTGGGGTCATTTATGGGGTATTTCTAATATGAAGAGCCTTCAAATCCACTTCAAACCTGAACTGGTCCCTGAAAAAAAGCGAGTTTCAAAATTTTGTGGAAAATTGCTGCGGAACTTTGAAGCCCTCTGGTGTCTTCCAAAAGTAAAAACTCATCAATTTTATGATGCAAACATAAAGTAGACATATTGTATGTGTGAATAAAAAAAAATTATTTGGAATATCCATTTTCCTTACAAGCAGAGAGCTTCAAAGTTAGAAAAATGCAAAATTTTCGAATTTTTCATCAAATTTGGGGATTTTTCACCAAGAAAGGATGCAAGTTACCAAAATTTTTTACCACTAAGTTAAAGTAGAATATGTCACGAAAAAACAATCTCGGAATCAGAATGATAACTAAAAGCATTCCAGAGTTATTAATGTTTAAAGTGACAGTGGTCAGATTTGCAAAAAATGGCCGAGTCCTTAAGGTGAAAAAGGGCTCAGTCCTTAAGGGGTTAAGGACTCGGAATGCAGGGCGCATCCATACGCCCTGTGTCCTGAAGAGGTTAAAGAAGTACTCCGGGATAAGAAAACATCCCCTATACTAAGGATAGGGGATAAGTTTCAGATTGCGGGGGGTCCGACCGCTGGGCCCCCCACCCGTCAGTTGCAAGGGGGGGTGTGGACTGACCACTGCATGACACGGAAGCCGATAAGCCCCCTCAAAACATCTCTATGGGAGAGCCGGGGTGCTGCATTCAGCAGCCTCCGCCTTTGCCATAGAAATGTATTAAGGGGGTGTGTCGGCCGCCACATCATACGGTGGTCGAAACGCACTATTTCGGCAAAGAGCCGAGGGCTCCGTACGGGAGATAGTGGGGGGCCCCAGCGGTCGGACCCCCGCGATCTGAAACTTATCCCCTACCCTTAGGATAGGGGATAAGTTTTCCTATCCTGGAGTACTCCTTTAAGGGAGGCCCCATCAATAGAAAAAACTCCTAGAAAGCCCCTTCAATAACTTTAATCCACTTTCATGCTATTACCGTATGGCAGCTATTCCCATTCCTAGCACCAATTCAATCATTTTGTTGTTCCTTATCCTTTGTATCTCAAAGTCCACCAGATGTCAGTAATAAACATATTATTTGCCTTTTTCATTGTGTTCTTTATATGATTATGCATATAAAACTGTAGTTTTTACACTGGCCACTAGAGCAGTCACAATTTGCATTGAACTTTCCTGCAATTTGTAGCTTTGTCTGACTGCATAGACTGGGACAGTATGAGCAGAGTCATCTCATTATCAACAAAATGTAGGTGAAGTAAAGACAGTACTCATACTTCTGGAGGCCTAAAAAAATCTCTGTAGGCAGTATTTCTGTTATCTACTGGTGTCTGAGGAACGATCCGAACTTTGTAAAGAAAATAAAGAATAAATACAAAAGGTCGGGTCAAATAGTGCTTACTTACTTCCCCATGAATTTAATATAAAACAAGTAAAATAGATCTATTAATACTCAACTGGTGAGGAGGTGTAGATGAAGTAACAAAGCAAAGACATGGATCCAAGAATGCTTTACATAAGCCCATCCAGTATGGGGCAATAGTCACATCTATCCACTCCTACTTGGCTTTTCATATTCCCTGTGAAAATTCTGGATGTCCAGGGACAAATAGGTTGATTTCCCAGTGAACACATTTCAAAGATGTAAGATCAGTAATGTAGGTTATGGGTACTCTGGGGGGAGAAAAATGTCAAATCATCTGGTGCCAGAAAGTTATACACATTTGTAATTAACTTCTATTTAAAATCTTAATTCTTCCAGTACTTATCAGCTGCTGTATGCTACAGAGGAAGTTGTGTAGTTCTTTCCAGTCTGACCACAGTGCTCTCTGCTGCCACTTGTGTCCGTGTCAGAAACTGTCTAGAACAGAAGCAAATATACCCATAGCAAACCTATCCTGCTCTGGACAGTTCCTGACATTGACAGAGGTGTCAGCAGAGAGCACTGTGGTCAGACAGGAAAGAACTTCACTAATTTCTCTGGAGCATATAGCAGCTGATAAGTACTGGAAGGATTAAGATTTTTATATAGAAGTATTTTACAAATCTGTATAACTTTCTAGTTATCCGGAGCACCCCTTTAATAAATACATAAAAAGTACTAAAGTAAATTGCATTCTTTTACTATAAAAAGTTTCCGTCCATGACTTCCCATTCATGGAATGGTCTCTGTCACTATTCATTATGGAGTCCTTCAGACCATACCCCCAAAAGTGTGAACCTGCACCTAAAATTAGAACTTATAATAGGACATAGAACAAATATAGTAGTAAAGTTGCTACAAAAAAGTCAGGTAACATGAACCAAAGGCTTAAACAATCCAGTCTTGGAAGTGACCTGCGCTCCGGTTACTTCTTTATAGAGTTCTGCCCCCAGCAATGTAGCTCGACTATGGATACTGATCCTGGCGCTTTCTCCACTCTCGCCATCAAGTTCACTCACAGCTGTCAGAGGTGTAACCTAAATCCTTTACTTGTCAGACTCGGAATGATATTTTGCCAATAGGAAGGTAGAGAGGACACAGGATTAGAGATTTTTGCTCGGATTATGATCTTTCAGCTGGGGGCCATCTTTTGCCCTGGAACCATGAATAGAGATCACATGCTCCTCAGCCGTACCCCCATCAGATGCCCACAATGACCCAAGGGATGGCCATTTAACTGGATTTTATTGTTCAATATTTGACCTAGACAGTTGTGGTAGCGGTGTGTGATTAGGGCAGATGTTGTTACCCTCGGGGCAGATGGCATTAACCCCTTCCCTTGTATTCGTGACGCCAGGGCGTGGTTTAGCCTAAAACCACCCAAAGGTATACCGCTGGATCCTGGGCTAGGCACGAGGGCAATAAAGACTCCAACACCATGTTACGGACAACGGTAGCTTTACTGAGGTTAGACAGTTGGTAAAGTCTATACAGTTCAGCCAGGGCCCAAGGAGGTGACCAGTGACGCAGAGACCTTAAAGGGGTATTCCAGGCAAAAACTTTTTTATATATATATATCAACTGGCTCCGGAAAGTTAAACAGATTTGTAAATTACTTCTATTAAAAAATCTTAATCCTTCCAATAGTTATTAGCTTCTGAAGTTGAGTGGCTGTTTTCTGTCTAACTGCTTTCTGATGACTCACGTCCCGGGAGCTGTCCAGCTCCTATGGGGATATTCTCCCATCATGCACAGCTCCCGGGACGTGACATCATCATTGAGCAGTTAGACAGAAGCTAATAACTATTGGAAGGATTAAGATTTTTTAATAGAAGTAATTTACAAATCTGTTTAACTTTCCGGAGCCAGTTGATATATAAAAAAAAGTTTTTGCCTGGAATACCCCTTTAAGGGCTTGCTGGGACTTGTAGTAGGACTGGACAATTGAAGGCAAACCACGCTGACTTGACAGATGACAGGGACTGACTTGACTCATAAAGCTGTGACTTTATCTTACTTGACTTGATGGCGGCTGCAGGACTGGACTTTGAGGTCTCCAACACTCTGGACACACACACTAGACAGGACTGCACTGGACCCCAGCAGAAGAGAGAGAGGAGCTCCACCCAGGTCTTATATGGGGGAGACTAGCAGGGAGCCCATAAGTCACTTTTGGGATCCCCTGGTCACTGGTACCTCCTGGGTAACAATCACATGATATATCACATGGTATAACTCTTAAAGCAACATTACATTTTATAACACTTTACATGGTAAAACATATTTACAATGGGGAAACAAGTGCAGGGGGCCTCGGGGACACTGAAGGAGGCTGCCTGACAGGACAGGAGGAGCACGGGGTAACACCTCCCGTACTGGGCCACCACACATTGACCTTCAGTAGGACTTTTATTACATTCTATGGGGGAGATTAATCAAAACCTGTCCAGAGGAAAAGTTGCTGAGTTGCCCATAGCAACCAATCAGATTGCTTCTTTCATTTTTTATAAGGCCTCTGAGAAGTGAAAGTAGTAATCTGATTGGTTGCTATGGGCAACTCAGCAACTATTCCTCTGGACAGATTTTGATAAATCTCCCCCATGAGACTGAGGCATAGGAACCTCTATTCAGCTGCATCTTACGGGACAACCACTATTCTCTCTCCATTATCACTCAACAGGGGTTGTCACCCAGCTTTACCCGAGGCATGAACGGCAAATGTGTATCCATGCGATATTGGACTGCTGAAGTTGGGTTATTACAACCCCTGGCAAAAATTCTGGAATTTTAGAGGATAGTCACTTATGGCAAACACACAACTATGACACAAAATTATGCTGAATAGCTAAATGTTTAAGCTTCATAAAAAGAAATTAAATAAAATTATTTTAAGTCATATTATATGTTTTTCTAGATCATCCCCCCCCCCCAAACTGCATGTCTCCAGCTGTTGCAAAACTACAACACCCAGCATGCCCGGACAGCCTTCGGCTGTCCGGGCATGCTGGGAGTTGTAGTTTTGCAACAGCTGGAGACACACTGTTTGGAAAACGCCATTTTTTCATCAATGAGAGGAAAATAAATACGGAATTATTAAAAAGAAATTTCAGAACCTACTTGTAATTTACATTTCTAAAACAAATCCCAGAACACATAGCATAAAACGAGACAAATTTTTACAAATAGTCAATCGTAAAATTAAGTTAAAATTACAGACGGTATTTTGCTAAACAACGTGTTGTATGCAAGTCTGTGGAATAGCATCCGTCTGTGCACACATTGTATTAAAAAAATCATTCTTAATTTTTAATGGCTGCTTAAAGGGGTATTCCAGGAAAAATAAATGTTTTATATAACAACTGGCTCCAGAAAGTTAAACAGATTTGTAAATTACTTCTATTAAAAAATCGTAATCCTTTCAGTACATATGAGCTTCTGAAGTTAAGGTTGTTCTTTTGTGTCTAAGTGCTCTCTGATGACACCTGTCTCGGGAAACGCCCAGTTTAGAAGCAAATCCCCATAGCAAACCTCTTCTAAACTGGGCGTTTCCCGAGACACGTGTCATCAGAGAGCACTTAGACAGAAAAGAACAACCTTAACTTCATAAGCTCATAAGTACTGAAAGGATTACGATTTTTTAATAGAAGTAATTTACAAATCTGTTTAACTTTCTGGAGCCAGTTGATATATAAAAAAAAGTTTTTTTTACTGGATAACCCCTTTAACCCCTTAAGGACTCAGCCCATTTTGGCCTTAAGGACTCAGACAATTTAATTTTTACGTTTTCATTTTTTCCTCCTCGCCTTCTAAAAATCATAACTCTTTTATATTTTCATCCACAGACTAGTATGAGGGCTTGTTTTTTGCGCGACCAGTTTTCCTTTGTAATGACATCACTCATTATATCATAAAATGTATGGCGCAATCAAAAAACACTATTTTTGTGGGGAAATTAAAACGAAAAACGCAATTTTGCTAATTTTGGAAGGTTTTGTTTTCACGCCGTACAATTTATGGTAAAAATGACATGTGTTCTTTATTCTGAGGGTCAATACGATTAAAATGATACCCATTATTATATACTTTTATATTATTGTTGCGCTTAAAAAAAATCACAAACTTTTTAACCAAATTAGTACGTTTATAATCCCTTGATTTTGATGACCTCTAACTTTTTTATTTTTCCGTATAAGTGGCGGTATGGGGGCTCATATTTTGCGCCATGATCTGTACTTTTTTTTATACCACATTTGCATATAAAAAACTTTTAATATATTTTTTATAATTTTTTTTTAATAAAATGTATTAAAAAAGTAGGAATTTTGGACTTTTTTTTTTTTTTTCGTTCACGCCGTTCACCGTACGAGATCATTAACATTTTATTTTAATAGTTCGGACATTTACGCACGCGGCGATACCAAATATGTCTATAAAAAATGTTTTTTACGCTTTTTGGGGGTAAAATAGGAAAAAACAGACTTTTTACTTTTTTATTGGGGGAGGGGATTTTTCACTTTTTTTTTACTTTTACTTTTACATTTTTACATTTTTTTACACTTGAATAGTCCCCATAGGGGACTATTCATAGCAATACCATGATTGCTAATACTGATCTGTTCTATGTATAGGACATAGAACAGATCAGTGTTATCGGTCATCTCCTGCTCTGGTCTGCTCGATCACAGACCAGAGCAGGAGACGCCGGGAGCCGCACGGAGGAAGGTGAGGGGACCTCCGTGCGGCGTTATGAATGATCGGATCCCCGCAGCAGCGCTGCGGGCGATCCGATCGTTCATTTAAATCGCGAACTGCCGCAGATGCCGGGATCTGTATTGATCCCGGCACCTGAGGGGTTAATGGCGGACGCCCGCGAGATCGCGGGCGTCGGCCATTGCCGGCGGGTCCCTGGCTGCGATCAGCAGCCGGGATCAGCCGCGCATGACACGGGCATCGCTCTGATGCCCGCGGTTATGCTTAGGACGTAAATGTACGTCCTGGTGCGTTAAGTACCACCTCACCAGGACGTACATTTACGTCCTGCGTCCTTAAGGGGTTAAATAATAAGTGTGTTTATTATTTGTGGCGTAAGTAAGAAATATAACCCGGAATAACAAAAAATTAAAATAAAAATACGGCAAATTTTTTTTTACAACTACAAATATTACCGAAGTTACACTGTGTGAACATTGAGAGCCTTGAGAAAAAAATATATATATATACACAAAACATACGTGGGGCTGGGGGTGGCAGGAATCTGACGATATGGATAAGCCTACGTGACTAATATGATGGAGTATTTATTTGTCCTAACACAGTATGCATTGTACGTAATTAGGTTAATTAAAGGGGTACTCCAGCTGCTAGACATGTTATCCCCTATCCGAAGGATAGGGGGGTAACATGTCTGATCTCAGGGGTCCGGGTGCTGGGGACCCCCCTGAGATCTATCCTTTGGAAAGGGGATAACATGTCTAGGGGCGGAGTACCCCTTTAATGGTTGCCCGGCAGGGCCAGCTTCACCTATAGGCAAAATAAGCAGCTGCCTAGAGCGCCCTTTTGATGGGGGTGCCATTCTGCCCTCCGCAAGAGACTTATTTCTCCAGGTCCTGACAGCCTCTAAGCTGTCACCCCCAGTAGTAAGGAAATTACATGAGGAGGAGGTTTGTTACAGTGTGTCACCCCAGTAGTAAGGAGATTACATGAGGAGGAGGTTTGTTACAGTGTGTCACACCAGTATTAAGGTGATTACATGAGGAGGAGCTTTGTTACAGTGTGTCACCCCAGTAGTAAGGTGATTACATAAGGAGGGGGTTTGTTACAGTGTGTCACCCCAGTCGTAAGGAGATTACATAAGGAGGGGGTTTGTTACAGTGTGTCACCCCAGTAGTAAGGAGATTACATGAGGAGGAGGTTTGTTACAGTGTGTCACCCCAGTAGTAAGGAGATTACATGAGGAGGGGGTTTGTTACAGTGTGTCACCCCAGTAGTAAGGAGATTACATGAGGAGGGGGTTTGTTACAGTGTGTCACCCCAGTAGTAAGGAGATTACATGAGATGGGGATTTGTAACAGTGTGTCACCCCAGTAGTAAGGATATTACATGAGGAGGAGGTTTGTTACAGTGTGTCACCCAAGTAGTAAGGAGATTACATGAGGAGGGGATTTGTTACAGTGTGTCACCCCAGTAGTAAGGAGATTACATGAGGAGGAGGTTTGTTACAGTTTGTCACCCCAGTAGTAAGGAGATTACACGAGGAGGAGGTTTGTTACAGTGTGTCACCCCAGTAGGAAGGTGATTACACGAGGAGGAGGTTTGTTACAGTGTGTCACCTCAGTAGGAAGGTGATTACACGAGGAGGAGGTTTGTTACAGTTTGTTACCCCAGTAGTAAGGTGGGGCGTGTCAATGGGAGGAGTCAAGGGGGTGGTAAAACTAGCTTTTGCCTAGGGTGGCAAAAATTCTTGCATCAGTCCGGGCATGCTGGTAGTTTAGCAACAACTGGAGACGCACTGTTTGGAAAACACTGGATTCATGTACTAGATGACTGGATGTAGACACTAGATTTATAATGATACACCCCCACCTCTATTATATATGGCATTGTGTTATGCATACAGTAACAAATTTGTGTCAAGTCGAAATACAATGAATTCGCAAAGGACTTTGGTAACCTAGCATGTCCAAACTCCGAGGCTTCCCGGCCTAGCCTAGGCTTTACTTATACATTTACAATAGACTTTTAAAAACATAAAGCGGTGACGGCTTCACACCAGGTGGCTCCGACAGCTGTGGTTTAAATGAGGTTAAAAGCGAGTACATTCTCTGCAAGTTCTTTTCTTCTTTGTTTCAACAAGAGTCAAGGCTTCTCCGGGGAGGGGGAAGGGTCCTATATGAAAAGGGTTATTGGTTATAAATGTTCCGTAAATTTTCCTGCTGATGGGGAAAGAGGCCTCGGCTGATGGCTTTGTTAACAGAGTCATCGCTGGTTCCTTAAGTGAAAGATGGAGAAGTAATGAGGCAGGTAACAGGTGTGGGAGGGGGAAGAACAATGCAAACACTCCCAGCCCAGGGCCTAGATTCCAATCCGGTGAGAAGCATTAGAAGACGCTGCGGTTGTGCCTCACATAGGTTCCTCCTTCACATAGTCATTGATCCGATGCCGTAAACTGTACACAAATAAAGGAAGCCATTGTCTATCACAACAAAAAGGGTTTACGATATGGAGAAGGTCAGTGACATCATCACCAATTTTAGAGACTCCAATATTTTTGTTTGTTTTTTTAGTCAAAGAGAGCCCATCACCATAAAGATACAGTCCGATCTACCAGTGACGTGTTATAGAGAAGGACGAGCTGAGCAGATTCATATACCGCTCGGTGTAAGGCTATTGCACAGAGTAGAAGAGGTTTGCTATGGGGATTTGCTTCTACGCTGGACAGTTCCCGAGACAGGGGTCATCAGAGAGCCCTTAGACAGAAAAGAACAACTCAACTTCAGCAGCTCATAAGTACTGAAATGACTAAGATTTTTAAATAGAAGTAAATTACAAATCTGCAAAAATAGAAGATAGTCAGCTCACCCGGCCACCGCACGGCAAAATAGTCCTCCAAGGATAAGAAGAAAGCAGGTAGATGCCAGCGATTAAAAAACTTCACCTTTATTAGATCCACGTTAAAAACATCGACATGGAGAGACTTCAATATGACAAGTGATTAAAATCCCAAGAATCAGCGCGAAGCATGACGCGTTTCAGGTCATGTGACCTTTCATCAGATGCATGCATGCAGTTTTTTCCTGGATAACCCCTTTCAGTGAAGAAATTTTCTTCATCACTTCCTCAAATTTAGCAAAATTCCAGGTGGAATCCCACTGAAATCAATGGGGAAGATTTATCAAAAACTGTGCAGAGGAAAAATTGCCTAGTTGTCCATAGCAACCAATCAGATTGGTTCTTTCATTTTTCAGAGGTCTCTTTAAAAAAGGAAAAAAGCAATCTGATATGGGCAACTTTTCTTTGCACAGGTTTTGATAAATCTCCCCCTATGAGTTTGAATTTCGGCAGAACTCTGTGTTTTGAGCACACACAAATTCTGCTCAGATTTCGCAAAACTGCAAATATTTTGCAGCACGCTTTGTAGAATAGAATTTAAGTGGAGTAGCATAATTTCAGCCATGTAAACATACCCTTAGGGTACGTTCACACGGGCGGATTTTTTTGCGGGTTTTCCGCTGCATATTTGAAAGTGGGCGGGCTCTACTCAGCTGCCTGCAGCAGATTTTCCGCGGCGGAATTTACGCTTCGGAAAATCCGCCACAGTCCCTACTGACTTCAATCAGGCTTGCGGCGGATATTCCGCCGCAGAAAATCTTCTGCGGACAGCCGAGAAGAGCCCGCCCACTTTCAAATACGCAGCGGGAAACCCACAAAAAAATCCGCCCGTGTGAACGTACCCTTAAAGTCAATATAAGTGATGTAAAATGAATAAAACAGCCCGCTCAGGTGTTTTGAGCTTCCTAGACACCTCAGGCCTCAGCAAACAGGCCAGAGGGGGTAGAGGGGGTTATGGACACTTTATGGTCACTCTCACTGATCAAGAGAATAGGGAGAACTCACCATTTCCAATCTTGTGACCTTTTCCCAATCATATAATTATCATATCCTGTAGATATGGATATAATGGTGGATGTTGTTTATGGGGCATCCCCATTGAACCCCAACATACCATTCATTGCCTTCCATGGCAGGGGTGCACCAACAATGTAAGGTAAACACCTTGTCTCAGTCCTATGTGACTGCAGGGGACAGCAATTTGGAGATCTACTGTCCATCCATGCACTTTTGCCACCCTTAATTTACTCTTCTACTTTGCACTGAAAGCATTTAGTAAAACTTCATGTAGAAAGTTACGCCATAATTATGAGTAGACATAAATGTTAATATTTAATATTGTTTATACACTAGTATCGATGGGCAGTTTTTTAAGAAATTTACTTCCCAGGTCATTTTCTGGAAATAATTCAGCAAAAAAATAAATAAAATATTGTGTTTCATAGACTATACAAACCACAATAGTTATATCAGACCTTATCATTTCAGTCACCCACTACTTTATTTACTAATACCTTCAACATCCTTGAAAATTCAATCTTTGACTCTCACTCCTCCGTGATAGGGCTTGCCTTAAAAACCAGGATTATGTTTTCATAAGGCAGCATAAACACTCAACCGAGAGAAGAAAATAAAGCATTCAAAGCAAAAGAAGTGAAATTCTAAAGCTCGGGAGATTCCTAAGAGAGACAAAAAAAAAAAAGAAAAGACTCTTAAAGTGAAGTTCACCATGTGATGTTTTCATAAGGGAAAGGAGAAGAATCTGAGACAGTCAAGGTGGGAGAAGATTGACTTGTTATTTCAAGCCTTGGCTGATGATGAGGAGGATGAGGTCGGTGTTAATGTAGTGGACACCAGAAGTTTCCCCATTCGTGTTCTGACAAGGCCTCGCCTGGCCCCGGCTTGTGCTAAGATCACAGGAGGTTAGAAGGCCCAGGTGCACCTGTATTCTAGACCAAACATACAACCCTTGAGAGGCTCAGTCAAAGGACAAAAAGGAACTGCTGACAACTCGGTCAAGGTCCTTCTGCAAAATACCTCACATGTCATGGAGTTGTTCTCCGGAAAACAACATGTCCTACAGCTCAGCCACCTGCTGGACACTCTCCACTCTTATGTCTTGACCCTTTTTTTTTTTTTGCTTTGAGTTGTTTCTGCTTCACTCGGGAGGAGAGAATCCGATCGCACTGGAGAAGCCATTATTGTTTTCTAAACAACCACAAGTCAAAGGCCCAGTCATAGGCACTTATCATGCACCTGCAGGGCTCTCTGCGCCGCTGCCATCCGTCCGAAGGCCCCGTATGATGAGGGCTTGGTAGTGGGCCAGTAAGGGATTGGCATTGAGCCAACAGGGGATGTAAATTCATGAAGACATTGCTGGTATCTCTGTACTCTACATGAATCTGCTAAGACACTGATGAAGGGCCAGAAAATGATGGATTGCAGCTGCTCAAGGAACCCTACTGGCAAATACAGTTTAAGGTCTGGAGTAGAGATGAGCAACCTTATCGTAATTCGATTTGTCACAAACTTCTCGGCTCGGCGGTTGCTGACTTTAGCCTGCATAAATTAGTTTAGCTTTCAGGTGCTCCGGTGGGCTGGAGACTCTCTCTTAGGACTGTATCCACCTTTTCCAGCCCACCGGAGCACCTGAAAGCTGAACTCATTTATGCAACCACCGAGCCGAGAAGTTCGTGACAAATCGAATTACTGAAAGTTCACTCATCTCTAGCCTGGAGAATCACCCAGGAACTGTCTTTTTGGGGGGGTCTCGAGAACCTTGCACAACCATCCCTCAGGCCCAGCATTAGGTATAACACATACCCGTTTTTTTATTTGAAGTATTGGGTCCACCTCATAATCATTGACTTCAGGTGTTTCTTTCAGTGAGACATTTGATTCAGCACAGGCAATTGATGCAGCTTTTGTTTCATGGAAAACAGCATACATGCTTCAGATTACATTTCAAATCTTGGTGCATTTCGAGCACATGCGCTTAATGTGATAGGGCAGCAGTAAATGCTAACAGAATGCTTGGGTGAAAAGAGAGAGGTATTAGCAGTAGAGAAGGAAATGCTCAAGGGTGTATAGGGAGAGGTATTAGCAGTAGTGAAGGAAGTGCTCATCGGTGTATAGGGAGAGGTATTAGCAATAGAGAGGGAAGTGCTCATGGGTGGATAGGGAGAGGTATTAGCAATAGAGAGGGGAGTGCTCATGGGTGTATAGGGAGAGGTATTAGCAATAGAGAGGGGAGTGCTCATGGGTGTATAGGGAGAGGTATTAGCAGTAGAGAGCGAAGTGCTAATGGGTGTATAGGGAGAGGTATTAGCCATATAGAGAGAAGTGCTCATGGGTGTATAAGGAGAGGTATTACCAGTAGAGAGAGAAGTGCTCATGGGTGTATAGGGAGAGGTATTACCAGTAGAGAGAGAAGTGCTCATGGGTGTATAAGGAGAGGTATTACCAGTAGAGAGAGAAGTGCTCATGCCGCTGTATAGACAATGGTGAGATCTCACTCGGAGTATTGTGCGTAGTACTGGAGGCCATATCTCCAGAAGGATATAGATACATTGGAGAGAGTTCAGAGAAAAGCTACTATACTAGTACATGGGGTGTAGGATAAAACTTACCTGGAAAGGTTAAAGGACCTTAACATGTATAGAAGAAAGAAGAGACAGAGGGGATATGATAGAGACTTTTATATACATATAAAGGGAATCAACACATTAAAGAAAGAGAGGAGATTTATAAGAAGAAAAACTACCACAAGAGGAAATCGTTTTATATTAGAGGGCAAAGGTATGGTGTCTTAAGTAATATGAGGAAGTATTACTTTACTGAGAGAGTAGTGGATACATGGAATAGCCTTCCTGCAGAAGTGGTAGCTGCTGGATTTTGATGGATTTTAAGCATGTATGGGATAGGCATAATACTATATATAAGATAGGGATAAGTATAAGGCTAACCTTCATATAAGATAGGGATAGGTATGATGCTATACTTCATAGAAGATAGGGTTAGGTATAAGGCTAACTTTCATATAAGATTGGGATAAGTATAAGGCTATCCTTCATATAAGATAGAGATAAGTATAAGGCTATCCTTCATATAAGATAGGAATAGGTATAAGGCTATCCTTCATATATGATAGGGATAGGTATAAGGCTATACTTCATATAAGATAGGAATAGGCATAAGGCTATCCTTCATATAAGACAGAGATAGGTATAAGGCTATCCTTCATATAAGATAGGGATAGGTATAATGCTATACTTCATAGAAGATAGGGTTAGGTATAAGGCTAACCTTCATATAAGATAGGGATAGGCATAAGGCTATCCTTCATATAAGATAGGGATAGGTATAAGTCTATCCTTCATATAAGATAGGGATAGGTATAAGGCTATCCTTCATATAAGATAGGGATAAGTATAAGGCTATCCTTCATATAAGATAGGGATAGGCATAAGGCTATCCTTCATATAAGATAGGAATAGGTATAAGGCTATCCTTCATATAAGATAGGGATAGGTATAAGTCTATCCTTCATATAAGATAGGGATAGGTATAAGACTATCCTTCATATAAGATAGGGATAGGCATAAGGCTATCCTTCATATAAGATAGGGATAGGCATAAGGCTATCCTTCATATAAGATAGGGATAGGTATAAGTCTATCCTTCATATAAGACAGGGCCAGGGACGATTCATAAGTATTCAGAATATTGGGCAGACTAGATGGGCTAAATGGTTCTTATCTGCCGACACATTCTATGTATTGGAAGTTTGGCATACCGATTCCACAGCCCTGCGGCCAACCCTTGTGATGTCACCTCTGGCCATGCTTCCATCTGTGATACTGTTCTTTCTAAACCCTTAAAGAAAATATTTCAAACAACGTCACTGAATGCGTCCATTATGATGTCATCGCGTATGAGAGGTTCAACCCATCAATATCCATGCTGTAGCACACCCAAGTGACATACACAGCAGAATGTTCACACAATATGCTAGAAGTGTCTGGAAAGTCTCCACTCTTGAGCCCCTAGACCCCCTTCAACTCCACTGGAGGCGGCCTGGTAGTTGGTAGTTTTAGGCTACATTCACACTACATTTTGGGCATATGGCAATACTCATGTTTGCACAGTATCAGTTTTGTTGCTGGATTAAAAACAGTCTTCTGCCACCATTTTCAGTCCGACAATAAAACTAATACAGTGCAAAAATGAGCCGACCGGAGTCACAATCTGACTGTGGCCGGCTCATTTAAAAGAATGGGATGCGGGGCGGGTCTGGCGGGGATACGGCAGTGGCCAGCTTTTACATTTCCCAGCCGGATCACGCAGCCATATGCTCAAAATGTAGTGTGAATGCAGTTTATATAACCCCCTTTGACTTTAAAGGGGTACTCCGGTGGAAAACGTTATTATTTTATTTTATTTTTAAATCAACTGGTGCCAGAAGGTTAAACAGATTTGTAAATTACTTCCATTAAAAAATCTTAATCCTTCCAGGACTTATTAGCTGCTGAATACTACAGAGGAAATTCTTTTCTTTTTTGGAACACAGAGCTCTCTGCTGACATCACAAGCACAGTGCTCTCTGCTGACATCTCTGTCCATTTTAGGAACTGTCCAGAGAAGCATATGTTTGCTATGGGGATTTTCTCCTACTCTGGACAGTTCTTAAAATGGACAGAGATGTCAGCAGAGAGCACTGTGCTCGTGATGTCAGCAGAGAGCTCTGTGTTCCAAAAAAAAATCATTTCTTATGTAGTATTCAGAAGCTAATAAGTACTGGAAGGATTAAGATTTTTTTTAATAGTAATAGTAATTTACAAATCTGTTTAACTTTCTGGCACCAGTTGATAAAAAAAAAAAAAAAGTTTTCTACCGGAGTACCCCTTTAAATGACAGTTGCGCAAAAACAGCGTAGCCCCACGTGGATGTGCCATGGATGTCCCTTTAATCCAAGCTAGAGCTTGACTTTAAATCACCAATAGGTCCTTAGGTAACCTACTGTGCAAAATACAATGGGGGGACATTTATCAAAACCTGTCCAGAGTAAAAGTTGCTAAGTTGCCCATAGCAACCAATCAGATCGCTACTTTCGTTTTTGAAAAGGCCTCTGAGAACTAAAACAAGCACGCTGATTGGTTGCTATGGGCAACTAGTTAGCGTTTCCTCTACCCTGGTTTTGATAAATCTCCCCAATTGTCTTTCAGTGCTGATTATTTTTAAGGTTCAAGAAACAATTGGTTCCTTCCGATTCTTCATAGTAAACCAATAAAGACAGAAAAAAACATTTTAACTCTTTAGGATGCGGTGATCTGCTACAGACGGACACTTCCAATAAAACATGTCAAGAATGTATAGCAGCGAAACGAAATATTTGCGCAACACTGCCCCCTGCTGCTTTCTGTAGGCTGAAATAGTTTTACTCAGCTTAAGCCAGTGTTTCGCAACCAGTGTGCCTTCAGCTGTTCCAAAACGACAACTCCCAGCATGCCCGGACAGCCTTTGGCTGTCCGGGCATGCTGGGAGTTGTAGTTTTGCAACAGCTGGAGGCACACTGGTTGGGAAACACTGGCTTAGGCTTATGATGCGCCACGATTTATCAAAACCTGTCCAGAGGCAAAGTTGCTGAGTTGCCCATAGCAACCAATCAGATCGCTTCTTTCGTTTTGCAGAGGCCTTGTTAAAAAGGAAAGAAGCGATCTGATTGGTTGCTATGGGCAACTCAGCAACTTTTCTTCTGGACAGGTTTTGATAAATCGTGTCGCATCATAAGCCTAAACCAGTGCTAGGGGCCCGGAGCCCTAAGTGAAGGGCCACATGGGAGGCGCCTCCATCCCTGGGAGTAGTTGGGGAGTAAGGGTTAAATAAATATAAAAAATAAATGGTATTTGTTATATATGTTGGTTTTGTTTGAATATAGGTGGGTGCTGATTGGTCACTCACCTGTATCTGGGCAGATGTTCCTGGCCAGATGGTCAGCTGGCCTTGGATTGGTCGCTGGGCAACGGCGGGAACTTTCTGTGTTTATAAATGTTGGTACCGCTCCTGGTTCCAGTCAGAAGCCGGCGAGTCAAGTAAAGAACGGCTGTCCGGGCATGCTGGGAGTTGTAGTTTTGCAACAGCTGAAGGTCCGCAGGCTTGAGACCACTGCTGTACGCTGTATACCTGTGCCCGGGCTGCAAAAGATGCAGAAAATAAACTTAACTCACCCACGTCGGCCGCACGCTGGGGACGGGAACGCCGGACAGCCGTCAGCCTATCACCGGCCAGAGCGATGCCCCGCCCTGGCCAGTGATAGGCTGAGCCCACTGTCATGTATGTAGCCGGCTTCTTACATGACAGTGGGCTCAGCCTATCACTGGCAGGGGCGGGGCATCGCTCTGGCCGGTGATAGGCTGACAGCTGTCCAGTGTTCCCCCAACGTGGGTGAGTTAAGTTTATTTTCTATATCTTTTGCAGCCAGGGCACAGGTATACAGCGTACAGCAGTGGTCTCTAACCTGCGGACCTCCAGCTGTTGCAAAACTACAACTCCCAGCATGCCCGGAAAACCGTTGGCTGTGGGGGCATGCTGGGAGTTGTAGTTTTGCAACAACTGGAGGTCCGCAGGTTGGAGACCACTGGCGTACAGTGAGTTCCATCGCCGGCGGCCCCCAACAAAGAGGAGGGGGGCAGTGCTTGACATATGTGAGTAGTACCCCGCTGGGCTGATCATTAATTGGGGGGAGCAGAACAGCGCTGGCAGGTCACATGATTTTGGGAGGGAGGGGGAATACCGTTATATACCGTGGAACCGCCGTAAGTTAAAAAAATACTGTGATACACATATATGGTCATACCGCCCAGCCCTAATAGGGTGTGTCACAAGAACCAAGCACCATATTGTGATTTATAACTACGCAGTGAGAAAGTAGAAACTTAAAATTAATAAAAGTAAGTACATATTATTTTACTACCCGAGGTCAGTTATACTTTTGTCTTTACATAGTTGAACGCGCTGACAACAAAATCACATATAAATTATCAATGGAAACCAAATTTAGCAACCCATGGAGGTCTGGATATGGAGTCACACTCAAAATCAAAGTGGAAAACCACACTACAGGCTGATCCAACTTTATGTAATGTCCTTAAAACAAGTCACAATGAGGCTCAGTAGTGTGTGTGACCTCCACGTGCCCGTATGACCTCCCTACAATGCCTGGGCATGATCCTGATGAGGTGGTGGATGGTCTCCTGAGGGATGTCCTCCCAGACCTGGACTAAAGCATCCGCCAACTCCTGGACAGTCTGTGGTGGATGGAGCGAGACGTCCCAGATGTGCTCAATCGGATTCAGGTCTGGGGAATGGGCGGGCCAGTCCATAGCATCAATGCAGTCCCCTTGCAGGAAACACTCCAGCCACATGAGGTCTAGCATTGTCTTGCATTAGGAACTCAGGGCCAACTGCACCAGCATATGGTCTCACAAGGGGTCTGAGGATCTCATCTCGGTACCTAATGGCAGTCAGGCTACCTCTAGCGAGCACATGGAGGGCTGTGCGGCCCCCCAAAGAAATGCCACCCCACACCATTACTGACCCACCGCCAAACTGGTCATGCTGGAGGATGTTGTAGGCAGCAGAATGTTCACCACGGCATCTCCAGACTTTGTCACATGTGCTCAGTGTGAAGCTGCTTTCATCTGTGAAGAGCACAGCGAATTTGCCAATCTTGGTGTTCTCTGGAAAATGCCAAACATCCTGCACGGTGTTGGGCTGTAAGCACAACCCCCACCTGTGGACATGGGGCCCTCATACCACCCTCATGGAGTCTGTTTCTGTCCATTTGAGTGGACACATGCACATTTGTGGCCTGCTGTAGGTCATTTTGCAGGGCTCCTCCTTGCACAAAGGCGGAGGTAGCGGTCCTGCTGCTGGGTTGTTGCCCTACTACACGTCTCCTGATGTACTGGCCTGTCTCCTGGTAGCACTTCCATGCTCTGGACACTACGCTGACAGACACAGCAAACCTTCTTGCCACAGCTCACATTGATGTGCCATCCTGGATGAGCTGCACTACCTGAGCCACTTGTGTGGGTTGTAGACTCCCACTAGAGTGAAAGCACCACCAGCATTCAAAAGTGACCAAAATATCAGCCAGGAAACACAGGAACTGAGAAGTGGTCTGGTCTGTGGTCACCACCTGCACAACCACTCCTTTATTGGGGGGTGTCTTGCTAATGGCCTATAATTTCCACCTGTTGTCTGTTCCATTTGCACAACAGCATGTGAAATTGATTGTCAAGCAGTGTTGCTTCCTGAGTGGACAGTGTGATTTCACAGAAGTGTCATTGACTTGGAGTTACATTGTGTTGTTTAAGTGTTCCCTTTATTTTTTTTGAGCAGTGTATAGAATACAGGGAACATCGATATCAAAATATAATTTTACCAACAGTAACCTACAAGCCACATACAAAGACATTGGACAATTGTTGCTTCCAACTTTGTGGGAACGGTTTGGCTCTTTTCTGTTCCATTATGACTGTTAAAGTGCACAAAGCAAGGTCTATAAAGACATGGGGGGAGATTTATCAAAACCTGTGCAGAGGAAAAGTTGTCCAGTTGTCCATAGTAACCAATCAGATCGCTTCTTTCATTTTTCACAGGCCTTCATGAAAATGAAAGAAGCGAGCTGATTGGTTGCTATGGGCAACTGGGCAAGTTTTCCTCTGCACAGGTTTTGATAAATCTCTCCCATGGTTGGGTGGTCTAGTGAGGAAGAACTTGACTGTGACTGGCCGCACAGAGCCCTGACCTCAACCCCATCCAACACCATTGTGATAAAGGGAAACAGAATTTGCCAACCAGGTCCTCTCCTCCAATGTTAATCTCCGACCTCAGCAATGTTCCTATGTATGAACAAACTCCCGCTCCCCTTCCCCCACCTAAAGAAATAAATAAATCCTTATTTCATATTCTTTTAAAAAGTCTTCCCAGGAGAGTAAGGCTGGGTCCACACTACGTTTTGTCCCATACGGGAGCGCATACGGCAGGAGGGAGCTAAAACCTCGCGCTCCCGTATGTGACCGTATGCGCTCCCGTATGCCATTCACTTCAATGAGCCGACCGGAGTGAAACGTTCGGTCGGCTCATTTTTGCGCCGTATGCGCTTTTACAACCGGACCTAAAACCGTGGTTTTAGGTCCGGTTGTAAAAGCGCATACGGCGCAAAAATGAGCTGACCGGACCGAACGTTTCACTCCGGTCGGCTCATTGAAGTGAATGACATACGGGAGCGCGAGGTTTTAGCTCCCTCCTGCCGTATGCGCTCCCGTATGGGACAAAACGTAGTGTGGACCCAGCCTAAAAGCTGTTACTGCAAAAGTGACATGAATGGGATTTTTGATGGCAGTTTTAAGGACTTTTTGCCAGGAGTAATAACGGAGGTTTTTTTTTACAGGATGATACCTGTAGTGTGAAAGGGGCCTAACATCCCACCTAAAGGCATCCTATATGTGACATGAAGGAAATGTATCGGTCACTGAGGACGCTCAATGACATCACACGAGAGATTACCAATGGTGACCGCACAATCTGATACTTCAATATATAGTGGGACAGACTCGCTCACTCATTGGGGGAAATTTATCAAAACCTGTGTAGCGGAAGCATAGTGCAGTTGCCCATAGCAACCAATCAGATCACTTTCGTTTTTCATAGGCCTCTTTAAAAACGAAAGAAGCTAGCTGGTTGGTTGCTATGGGCAACTGCACCACTCTTCCTCTGCACAGGTCTTGATAAATTCCCCCCCAATTTTCTCTAGGCAGTTTCTCTTGACATCATGAAATTATGTTTGTAGTAGAGCCCTGCATCAGGACTGGGACCCCGCTGGACACACGGAAAAAAAAAAAAGGAAAAAAAAAAAACTTGTGTGTGGTCACAGAACATACAGCAGGTCCTGCACACCAGAGACTGATGAAATGGCACAGGGGTTACTAGCCCTAAAAGCTGTGCAAAAAAGAGCTATCCAAACACTGTACCTCCAACTCTTTCAAAACTACAAGTCCCAGCATTACAGGACTAGCAAAGGGTGACACACATACACACCTGTTTCACCAAGAGCGATTATTAGGCTGTACGGCTGGCTGTGCCGAACGCTGTTTCTCACTGCAAGCGGTGACATATGAAGGACATAGGAAAATGCATAAAAATATATAAAATTTTTTTTTTAAACACTGTACTTTTAGCACTAAACCTTTGCACTAATTTAGGAAGAAGCAAGTTATTCACTCACCATATTGGCCCTAATTTATGGTGAGTGAAACCCTAATAGTTTTTTTCCCATAGCAACCAATCACATCTCAAATTTCTTTTTACAAGAGCTTGTTATAACATGAAACTGGTTGTTATAGGGGGAAAAAAAAAAAGAGACAATTACTGTTTTAGGCAGATTGATAAATCTGGATAATTGTCTTTGGTGGTTGAGTGCAGGCAATCTACAATAATAATTGTGTGTATACAGCATAAAACCAGTTACGGAGGAGCAGAGGTTAAAGTTTCAGATCGCGGGGGGAGGTCCAACCAATGGGGCGATCACCTGTACAGGGCCACGGAAGCCTGCGGGAAGGGGGCGTGTTGACCAACGCACGAAGCTTCGGCTGACACGGCCCCTCAATATAACTCTATGGCCTTCGGCAACCTCCAGCTCTGCCATAGCGGTGTATTGAGGGTGTGTGTCGGCCGCCGCTTCGTGCTGCCGGGGACCCGTACAGGACATCACGGAGAGGCTCAGCAGTCAGAAGGGTCAACAGAGAGCACTGTGGTCAGACAGAAAAGAACAAGTCAATTTCCCCTGTAGTATACAGCAGCAGATAAGTAGTGGAAGGATTAAGTTTTTCTATTAGAAGTAATTTACAAAACTTCAAAGCAGGGATTTTTTTTTTCCCCGGGAAATTCTATTGCAACAGAGTCCTCTTGTTTTCAGTGGGATTCTGCTGCACTGTGCAGACAGCAGAATTTCCGAAGGACACATCTGCCGAGGTAATTCTGATTCCAGTCCCCGCAGAAAGACCTGACATGGGAATTCCTTTTGCAGAATCGACTTGGAAATGCATTGGTTTCTATGGAGAGGGTGCATTTCAGTGCGGTCTTAGCACCGGCTTATTCTTACGTTGCCGGATGTCTGCTGAATGTCCGCCCAGAAACTTTCCAGGCAGACATTAAAAAGGTTATCCTAAGATTAAAACGTATTTCTGGTCTACAGGATAGGGGATATCTATCTAATGGAGTGGACAGAAGACCTGCCCTGATTCTGCGCCATTCATTCTCTTTGGGGCTTCCGAACATTACCAAGAACTGAAGTGCGCTATGTTTGGAAGTTCTACAGACAGCAAATGGAGAGATGGCCAAGTATGTAACTGACCCCATTCCTATGATTAGAGGGGGGTACCAGTGGTCAGACCACTATCAAGCTAGTTTTTCTCCAAGCGTTTCCCAATCAAGGTGCCTCCAGCTGTTGCAAAACTACAACTCCAAGCATGCCCAGACAGCCTTTAGCTGTGCACGCATACTGGGAGTCGTAGTTTTGCAACAGCTGGAGGCACCCTGATTGTGAAACACTGCTCTATCCTGTTAGAGTGAAACAATCTTTTTAAATGTGTATACTAGAGATGAGCGAACTTACAGTAAATTCGATTCGTCACGAACTTCTCAGCTTGGCGGTTGCTGACTTTTCCTGCATAAATTAGTTCAGCTTTCCGGTGCTCCGGTGGGCTGGAAAAGGTGGATACAGTCCTAAGAAAGAGTCTCTTAGGTCTGTATCCACCTTTTCCAGCCCACGGGAGCACCTGAAAGCTGAACTAGTTTATGCAGGAAAAGTCAGCAACTGCCGAGCCGAGAAGTTTGTGATGAATCGAATTTACTGTAAGTTCGCTCATCTCTAGTGTATACCAAAGAGAAAAAAGTCCACTAGGCACTGCTAGCCAGTGTATACTCAATAGGAGCAGTAATGAGTGCGCTTTTCAGGTGTGGGGTGCTATTCTGTTTAGTGCAGTATTCGCAGCATATATCGTATAAGGAATAGAAGAATGCACTCACCACATGACTATACTGTTCATCTGGGTCGCTCTTTATTAGAATCTTAATCGTGATGTGTACAGCTTTATCAGCGGAGTAACATCAGGAATACAGGCACCGTATAACAGTATAATCGTGTGGTGAGTGCCTTCTTCTACGATATATGCTGTTAATCTTTTTAAAGACTAATCTTTTTTTAAATAGTATTGTAAAAGTGATCTGGTGGAGTACTTTAAAGGGGTACTCCGGTGGAAAACCTATTTTAAAATCAACTGGTGACAGAAAGTTAAACAGATTTGTAAATTACTTCTATTTAAAAAAAATAATCTTAATCCTTCCAGTACTTATCAGCTGATGTATACTACAGAGGAAATTCTTTTCTTTTTGAATTTCTTTTCTGTCTGATCACAGTGCTCTCTGCAGACACCTCTGTCCATGTCAGGAACTGTCCAGAGCAGGATAGGTTTGCTATGGGGGATTTGCTCCTGCTATGGACAGTTCCTGACATGGACAGAGGTGTCAGCAGAGAGCACTGTGGTCAGACAAAGAAATTCAAAAAGAGAAGAGAATACAGGATAGATTTTTAAATAAAGTAATTTACAAATCTTCAATAAAGAAAAATGTAGGCGCACTCACCGCTCGGCGGAGACAACTGCATGTCGGGGTCCTATTCACGGGGAGCTGGGTACCGAGATAGGCGCAGGAAGTGTGGTGCTCGGAGGCTAGGCCGGCAGTTTCGCACGTAAGTGCGTGCTTCTTCCGGCCTCTGGAAGAAGCACGCACTTACGTGCGAAACGGTGAGTGCACCTACCTTTTTCTTTATTGAATATTTCCGATACTTGATGCTTGTATGTGTGCACCCCGCAGGAGATACGAAGATAGGTACTGGGGTTTGGCCGCACTCCAGTCCGGGTGATATATGCCCTTGGAGTGCTCTCTCCTCTTGTCTTTATATACATTTAATTTACAAATCTGTTTAAAGGGGTACTCCGGTGAATTATTATTTTTTTTTAATCAACTGGTGCCAGAAAGTTAAACAGATTTGTAAATTACTTATATTAAAAAATCTTAATCCTTCCTGTACTTATTAGCTGCTGAATACTACAGCGGAAATTCTTTTCAAAACACAGCTCTCTGCTGACATGAGCACAGTGCTCTCTGCTGACATCACTGTCCATTTTAGGAACTGTCCAGAACAGCATAGGTTTGCTATGGGGATTTTCTCCTACTCTGGACAGTTCCTAAAATGGACAGAGATGTCAGCAGAGAGCACTGTGCTCATGATGTCAGCAGACAGCTCTGTGTATCAAATGGAAAAGAATTTCCACTGTAGTATTCAGCAGCTAATAAGTACAGGAAGGATTAAGATTTTTTTAATAGAATTTACAAATCTGTTTAACTTTCTGGCACCAGTTGATTTAAAAAATAAATAAATAAATAAAGTTTTTCACCGGATTACCCCTTTAACTTTGTCACCAGTTGATTTAAAAATTGTGAATTCCCCTTTAAGGAATATCCCATAATCATATACCCAAAAAGTCCAGACATTTGAAGAAAAAAAAAAAATCACACACCCAAATTTGTTATTCACGGTCTCAATTTCTTTTTTAATGTGCATTTGGACCAGGAAAAAATAAAAATCAGAGTACAGTTTTGGATGAGATCATAAGAGCAGCAGACCCAGAAACCAAGTACACTTCCCCCCCCAATGCAGTTATATAGCGGTAGAGAAAACGAAATACACATTTTATCCACCAGCTAAAATGAGAACCCAGACTGCAAAAGAAAGAACTGAAAAAAAAAAAAAAAAACGTACCCATGATTACGAGGACACGTCTACAGCAGATGATATCGCACATTCATAGTCATCAGTTGTGTAAATGACGGGAGGACAAAAATTGTGTGCGCACCCATTAGGTCGTCATTAGAAGACAAAGAAGAACGTTTGCTGTATGCAAAACAAGGCATCTCTTCCAGGAAACAGATGTGCGCCGATGTTCTATACTCCCTGCATGCCCTATGACAAGCGCACTGGAACAAGGCCTGGTCCGCACACTACTACGAGACATGACGCAATATAGCAGCATGTGGGGGGCTCTTGCCGTTTTATTTCACGGAGGTGGTTGGGTCTTTAAATTTAGAACATCGAAAATGACATCGTATTACAAAAATAGGTCAAGGAAGTGAATTGGCCTACTAAAACAGTATACAATAATCTCCCAGGATTAACAAAAAAAAAAAAGTCTCTAGCCGCCAAAGTGGTATAAGTGCTTTATCGTGTGCGTGGTGACAACGGCCTGGGTGACTCTGTTAGGTCTTGAGACAAGACTTTGGTAAGGACACTGCTATAGGAAACAATGGTAAACATTATTGAGTACATGCCGAAAGATGGAAGCTTTCCATGTGCCCCCTTGTAGGGTTACTGCTGTAACAGACGGGTATTAAACATATATGCACACGGCTCTGCTCAGAGATGATTGGGCAAACTCCAGCCAAGGTCTGTTTCTAGCCTGGTCTTAAGGTATAGGTGCGGCCATAGGGGTTTAAACAGCATGGAGGCATCGATAGGGTCGTATATGGTGTTAACATAAGGGCCCTGTAGCTTTGGCAGGTATGGTAGTGCTTGGTGTTGAACATTCATGACAAATCAGAAGAAAAATTATATCACCAGAACTGGTTAAGAACGAGACATTCTATCGGTTTGTTTCTGCACGTTGTATTGGGTGGAGGGCAGAGGCCTCTCATGCTAAGAGCGATAAAACATTAAAAGCCTAGGAACCATTCAGTAACTTGTGTCTGGAGCTTCTCTGAATCGTGTGCCTTGCCAGTGCGTCTCAGTGGCCGGCCCTCCTTTCCTCCTGGCGCTTGGTGATGATGTATTTGAAGAACTCGTACACAGACCATGCGATGGCTGTGGAGGGCATCTGATAGATGACCCTGGCCTGGACCCCCCGGAAGTAGGCAGTCACGCCACCTATTTGGTAAACCGTCCTGAAGGCATTAGCCATGCCTGTGATATGTCCACTCACATTCAGGGAGTTCAAGGCCAAAGATTCCTGTGTGTTGAGTAAAGTCTTACAAACGTCCAATGGTGTGGTGACTGCAGCCGCCACCGCTCCCGCACAAGCCCCAGAGAACATGTGGGAGGAGGGGTTGTACTGTCTGTGGGGATTAAGACTCTCCTGCAAGAACTCATATGTCATGAAGTGTATGGCCTGGAACGGGATGTTCATAGTCAGTTGGGTTGTGTAGCTCCTGTAAAAGGCACTAGCGCCCTCATTCCGCCACACCGCCCTGATACAGTCAGTGACTCGCCGGTAGGGGGAATTGTACATCTGCATCCTCTGCTTGATCACTTTGAGAATAGGTCAACAACGAAAACCAGGTCCAGATGGGTCCCAAACAGGGAAGGGGAAGAAGAGAAAAAAAACAGGTTAGTTGAGATTTCACAGCAAAACATGTAAACAATATAAAAATACACTCCACCTATTTTAACCCCTTAAGAACCAAGCCCATTTTGACCTTGAAGGGGTACTCCACTGCTCAGCGTTTGGAACAAACTTTTACGAACTCTGGAGCCGTTGCCGGGAGCTTGTGAAGTCATTGCCCGCCCCCACATGACATCACGCCCCACCCCCTCAATGCAAGTCTATGGGAGGGGGTCCCTTTTAGGAGTAGGAGCAAATCCCCATAGCAAAAGTATCCTGCTCTGGACAGAGGTGTCAGCAGAGAGCACTGTAATCAGACAAAAGAACTTCCTGTGGAGCATACAGCAGCCGATAACTATTGAAAGGATTAATATTTTTTAAACAGAATTTACAAATCTGTTTACCTTTCTGGCATCAGTTTACTTAAGAAAAGTGTTTTCCAGCGGAGTACCCCTTTAAGCTGGCCAGCTATGGAGTAATATGTGACTACGCGTCACTCTGCTGCCTCTTGTACGTACTCTTCCATAGCCGGCCATCTTATAAACAGAAGAGCCATCTGTCTACATCACAGGGGGGGGGGGGGGGGGGGGGTGTGAAGCTGCATGCTTGTACAGAATGGGACCAATAGTGAAGCTTTGGGGAATTAGTAAGTGATTATAAATTATTACTGCAGTTTGCAATAAACTTTAGTAAAGCTGGCAAACCCCTTTAATTCATATGCAATTTTTACAACTCTCACATCCTAATAAGCTTAGCATTAAAGGGGGTATCCAGAAATAGAAGAACAACAGATAAAAGAAAAAAAGGCGTCACTTCTGTCCTTAGGTCCTGTGTGGTGTTACAGCCCAGTTCCAGTAAAGTAAATGGAGCCATAATGTAATTACACATAAAAGCTGAGGACAGGAGTGGTGCTTTTAAAAAAAAATAAAATAATCAACACTTTTTTGGGTAGGGTCACGTATCGTATTTTATTGCGTTTTTGCTGCTCTATTGTCCTACTCATTGAAGTCAATGGGTAGCAAAATCAGCTGTGTAATGTGTTACCCATTGTCTTCAATGGGTAGGAAAATACACAGCAGCAAATGCATAACAAAATACATGTACAATACACATGTGACCCTACTTTAAAGGGGTACTCTGCTGGGAAACTTTTTTTTAAATCAACTGGTGCCAGAAAGTTAAGCAGATTTGTAAATTACTTCTATTAAAAAATCTTTACCCTTCAGGTGCTTTTTAGCAGCGGTATGCTAAAAAAGTTATTTTCTTTTTGAATTTCTTTTTTGTCTTGTCCACAGTGCTCTCTGCTGTCACCTGATGCCTTTATCAGGAACTGTCTGTCCAGAACAGGAGAAAATCCCCATAGCAAAACCTTTGCTACTCTGGACAGTTCCTGACACGGACAGAGGTGTCAGCAGAGAGCACTGTGGTCAAGACGGAAAAGAAATTCAAAAAGAAAAGAATTTCCTCTGTAGCGTACAGCTGCTAATAAGTACTGGAAGGGTAAAGATTTTTTTTACAGAAGTCATTTACAAATCTGTTTAAAGGAGTAGTCCAGTGGTGACCCAGTGGTGAACAACTTATCCCCTATCCTAAGGATAGGGGATAAGTTGCAGATTGCGGGGGTCCGACCACTGGGGCCCCCTGCGATCTCCTGTACGGAGCCCCGACAGCCCGCGGGAAGGGGGCGTGTCGACCTCCGCACAAAGCGGCGGCTGACACGCCCCCTCAATACAACTCTATGGCAGAGCCGAAGCGCTGCCTTCGGCAATCTCCGGCTCTGCCATTGAGATGTATTGAGGGGGTGTGTCGGCCGCCGCTTCGTGCGGTGGTCGACACCCGCTATCTGGCCGGAGAGCCTGGCCTCTGTACAGAGAGATCGCAGGGGGCCCCAGCGGTCGGACCCCCCCCCCCCCCCCCCCCCGCGATCTCAAACTTATCCCCTATCCTTAGGACAGGGGATACGTTTTTCACCACTGGACTACCCCTTTAACTCTCTGGCACCAGTTGATTAAGAAGAAAAAAATGTTTTCCACCAGGGTACCCCTCTAAGCCTGAAAGCAGCAAATTGTGGATCACACACACAACCCTCCTTCCACAGTACAGAACAGCATTGTGGGTCATACACGGATGACATTATTCAGGACCACAGCCTTATTGATTATATAAAACATCCAGTACAGGTGAATCTACAATTCAGTGTCCGGGCTTCTCACCTTCAGCAGGATTCATAGCTGCGTCATGTAACAGTGTCGCTACACATCCTGCGGCCCCTGAAAGACAAAAACTGCATCAAGTGAGGGAGAGCAGACGGCAAAGGGTTAACTCGTCTTGGAATCGCTATGACGGCTGCATTAAAGTGTGTGGAGCGGTGCTAAACCTGACCTGCTGAATATTCACTCATACGTGAGAATTCCCTGCATCAGTGTTTTCCAACTCAGCGTGCCGGCAGCTGTTGCAAAACTACAACTCCCAGCATGCCCGGACAGCCAACGGCTGTCCGGGCATGCTGGGAGTTGTAGTTTTGCAACAGCTGGAGGCTCCCTGGTTTGAAGACCCCGAGCTAGAAATTCAATTCCTTAGTGGGTAAGGAAAGTGACATCTCCAAGAGGTCACAAAGCATTGGTTGCCACTTTCGTATTTCGTTAGTCATTTTTATAAACTTTTGACGCGGCGTCCAGACAGGTCAATAGAGTTTATCGTACCAGGTCTCGGTCCTGACACTTGTAACCAGGTAGAGCGCCTGGTAGCACTATTCCTCCCACGACTGAGTTATAGCAGGGTGGAACCTGAACTTGCGATCAGTCGGATCAGGTTCCACCCGGCTATAAAACTCACGATCGCGGCAGTTCTCAGGACCGAGCCGCCATCTAAACTTTTGACATATCTGGCCTTTAAAAGGGGTACTCCGCTGCTCAGCGTTTGTAACAAACTGTTCCGAATGCAGGAGCTCGTGATGTCATAGCCCCCCCCCCCCCCTCAACGCAAGTCTATAGGAGGGGGCGTAACAGCCGTCATACCCCCCTCCCATAGCCTTGCATTGAGGGGGCGTGAGAGTGACATCATGAGGGGGCGGGGCTATGACGTCACAAGCCCCCGATGCCGACTCCGGAACAGTTTGTTCCACATGCTGAGCAGTGAAGTACCCCTTTAAATGTATCGTAATTTAGATGTAAGAATATAGCTGGAGGTGTAATCCCAAGGGTGTAAGGCTTTGTAACATGACATGCACTGCGGAGGATTTTAAGGGAGTGCTAGGGCCCAAGACAGGTAGAATTATAAATGTTTTACACCATTTACGGTAGGATTTGCTTGCATAATAAAATCATGATTTTTTATAATTTTTTTATTTTTTAGAGGGGGTTTAGCTATTGTTCAGTCACCTTTGATCACCATTAATAAGTTACCTCTAGATACAATCTACATTTAACATTAAAGGAGTACTACAGTGTTAGACACTTTTCTGCGGATAGGGGATACGTTTCTGAACGCGGGGGGGGCCTCTCTCATAGAGATACATGGCGGAGGCATATCGGGGCAGCGTCAGGAGAGCTGTGGCAGAGCCGGGGCCCCATACAGGAGGAGATCGCGGGGGGTACCAGCGTTCTGGCCCCCACGATCAGACACTTCTCCCCTATCTGCAGGATAGGGGTAAGTTACCTTTGCTTTACTTATCTCAGACTGATCTTGAGTTGCATCATGTCTTCTCTATTCACATCCAGAATGCTGCTGGTTGCTGTTTAGCATCAGGTAGCATTACACCCCATCGAGTCTGCAAGCATTGCCTAATGGGAGATTTGTGCTTTTTTTTTCTCTACGTAAGACAAATACTACGAGGGAGATTCATCAAAACCTGTCCAGAGGAAAAGTTGCCCATAGCAACCAATGAGATCGCTGCTTTCATTTTAAACAAGGCCTCTGCAAAATGAAAGAAGCGATCTGATTGGTTGCTATGGGCAACTTTTCCTTTGCACAGGTTTTGATAAATCTCCCCCTACAATTCCCCAAATGTGCTTCAGTAGGACATGCTTTGTGTATACAGTAAAAACAGAGTGCTGCTACCAGATGTCAGGTCAGAGATGGAATAATGGATAATAAGGTCTAATGCCCAAACCAAAGGCTGCACAGAAACCTTCCCTTTAGGTTTCTAAATCAGTGTTTCCCAACCAGGGTGCCTCCAGCCAAAGGCTGTCCGGGCATGCTGGGAGTTTTAGTTTTGAACACCTGGAGGCGCCCTGGTTGGGAAACAGTGATCCAAGTCATTGCTATTTGAAGCTTTCCATTAGCCTTAAAGGGGTACTCCGGTGGAACACTTTTTTTAAAATCAACTGGAGCCAGAAAGTTAAACAGATTTGTAAATTACTTCTATTAAAAAATCTTTACCCTTCCAGTACTTTTTAGCAGCTGCATGCTACAGAGGAAATTCTCTTTTTCTTTTATTTATTTTTTGTCTTGTCCACAGTGCTCTCTGCTGACACCTAATGCCCTTATCAGAAACTGTCCAGAGCAGGAGAAAATCCCCAGTGCAAACCTATGCTGCTCTGGACAGTTCCTGACACGGACAGAGGTGTCAGCAGAGAGCACTGTGGACAAAAAATAAATAATTAAAAAAAATGAACTTCCTCTGTAGCATACAGCCGCTAAGTACTGGAAGGATTAAGATTTTTTTTTTTAATAGAAGTCATTTACAAATCTGTATAACTTTCTGGCACCAGTTGATTAAAAAAAAAAAATAAATAAAAATAAAATGTTTTCCACCGGAGTACCACTTTAACACGTATGCCAGGAAAGCTTGTGTCGTATATGGCCTATTATGTATATGAAAAGTATGGAATAATGTAGATCAGTGTTACCCAACCAGTGTGCCTCTCCAGGTGTTACGAAACTACAGCTCCCAGCATGCCTGGACAGCCAAAGCATGCTAGGAGTTGTAGTTTCACAACAGCTGGAGGTACACACTGGTTGGAAAACACTATAGTAGACCATGCCATTCCATTTACGATAATCTGCAAAAAATCTAACATATCTATTATATGAATGCTATAATAGTATACAGATATCCATTAAACATATACGTCACAAGCAGAGATTCAATAGTATTTATGGCGCATACGTAAAACTGTATGACGCCAGTCACCCCCTCCTTTTAGCATATCCACATTACTTTTCTGGTACCTTATACCACAACCTTCTCCAGTGCTACTGAATACACACTTGATTTGTGACCCCCCCGGTACTAGGGATCGACCGATATCGATTTTTTAGGGCCGATACCGATAATCTGTGACCTTTCAGGCCGATAACCTATACAGATATTCCGGTATAAGTTATCGGCTATTTCACCACCAACAACCCCCCCCCCCCCCCCGCAGAAGCCGCTGCAGATCAATGAACTGCAGCGGCTTTTGCGGGGCCAGAGACCGCCGCCACTGCTCGCTTCTCCCACCCTGCCTAGGTCCTCCCTAGTCCAACCACCACTGCCGCTGCCCCATTGCCTCCCCCATCCCCGGTTTTATAATTACCTGTTCCCGCGGTCCGTGCTACTTCTGGCTCCGGCGGCGTCCTGAGCTGTCACTGTGCGCACTGACGGTGATGTCTGGTTGAAGATGTCACTAGTCATTGCGCTGCGCAGGACGCCACAGGAGCCAGAAGTAACGCGGACCCCGGGAATAGGCAATTATAAAACCGGGGATGGGGGAGGGAATGGGGCAGCGGCGGTTGTCTCTGGCCGGGGAGGGGGGGGGGGCATTATCGGCATGGTAATTACCGATACAGATAATGTCCAAAATCGTGACTATCGGCCATACCAATAATCGGTCGATCCCTACCTGGTACATAACCAATATACATTATAATATAAATTATATATAATTGATTGTATCTAGATATAAAGTAAAGGATGATTTTCAAAGGTAACCCTACAGATAACCAAAACAAATGCAAGTAAACCTTCGCTTTGTGTACTCCTACTGCCAAATTCAGCACTTAATTTTTTGGGGATATGAAATGCTAGGCTTCCAGATTAAAATTAAATTTTAAGCTTTTTCAATCCTGAAACCTGGGACACTTATGTGACACAGTAAAGCGATGCAATCCAGCAACGAGTGAGGAAACGGCTGCTGATCTGACGCCGCTCTTCGTGTCTCCCAGTGATCCGCTGCTGGCATGGACTCGTGCTCAGACCAAACGAGCAGGGTGACAGACGCCCAGCGCACACACACGGCAGAGTCACAAGCCGCAGCACCGCCCTGCAGAACACAGTCACAGCAGCTATGCGGAGCTATGTGTGCGCGCGCGCCCTCCTAATGGTCGCTTCAATAATGATAAACCAGCTGCAGGCAGATCCTGTGCAAAGTCACAATAGCGTGAGCTTCAGAGGAACAATACTGTCATTGATAGCCCCCTCCTAGCTGACAGTGGGCTCAGCTGGTGCTCCTAAATACGATTTTTAGTTTTTCAGTCTTATGATTACACCACCCATCTGCCGGTCTTTTGGTTTTTCCAGGGGAAAGGGTTAACGTCCATTAGACGCTGTGTAGGGAATTGGTGAAGATGGGTGTTCTGACATGTAGGACTCACTCCACTTCTATGGCATAAAAAGGAAACCTTCTACTATGACTAATGGGGGTACTTTCCAGGGTGCACGGACACAGTCCTATAGCTTTAGAGTCTGACTCTTGGCAGTGCACCATGGGATCACAATATTCCTAAAGAAAAAATATATAAAAATCTTGTGCAGAAAGTCTCAAAAAAACAGCACAACCGTCGAGCATTATGCAGGAATCATCAATACCATTAGCTATATGGCTATTGCCCCCAGGGCGGATAACGTCGCTCAGTGTCTTTTTTAGTTTTTCATAGCAGGCAAAATAGAGAGCATGGGCCGGCCCTGCGCCGGTGGCGGTAACATTCATTCCCCGCATCGGCCTCCAGAATCCTTCGGTGCGGATGATTTTGGACAAGGCTTCCATGACGTTGCGGTAGCGGGCTGCGGGATCAGGCTGCAGACTCTGCATGCGGGTCTAGAAGAGAAAGAGACGAGAATTATCCCCTGCGGTAAGATGCTGCATTATCACAGTATATATACCCTGTATATACAGACGCAGAAGAGCAAACACTACGTAGAAGTGCGGGTAAATGAAGTGCAACAATATTTCTTATTGCTGTCACTCAATATTTAAGTTTTAAAAGGTTTATGTATTAACTCATTTCTGAGAAGCGTATTGTTACAGGCAGTGCAGCTGTGGAAGAAATCAGCAAGGCCCCATTCACACTAAGGAAATTCTAGGCGGATTTTCCTTCCAGCAGCCTTCTCAGGAATTAGCGCTTAATGGGGTACTCCGCTGCTCGGCGTTTGGAAAAAACTGTTCCGAACGCTGGAGCCCGTGACGTCATAGTCCCGCCCTGGCCATCACGCCCCCCTTCCATAGACTTGCATTGAGGTGGCGGGGTGTGACAGCATGAGGGGGCGGGGCAATGAAATCACGGGCTCCCCCCCATATCATGTGACCCGTGGGCACTGCTTCCCCCCAGTTTATCAACCCAGCGCTGCGTTGTCCCCCCACATCGGGGGACTAATATGTCACCCGCAAGTGCTCCTTCTCTCCCTCCCCCAATGAATTATCAGCCGCTGCGCTGTACTGTACTCTGTATTCCTGTGCCCGGGCTGCAAATATTAAGCAAACTTTAACTCACCTTCTTCCTACTTTCCCCCGTTGCTCAGGAACCGGCCTCGCGGTCCTCCGCTGCTCTTGCTTCCTGGGGATGGGAACGTCACAGGGCCGTCGGCCTATCACTGGCCGCAGCGATGTCCCGCTTAGGCCGGTGATAGGCTGACTGCTCTCCGACGTTCCCATCCCCAGGAAGCAGCAAGAGCAGAGGAGGACCGCGAGGCCGGTTCCGGGGGGAACGGTGAGTTAGTTAAAGTTTATTTTGTATATTTCTGAAGCCGGGGCTCAGGATAGTACAGTACAGCGGATGATAATTATTTTTTTTGGGGGGGGTGCACTATCGCTTTAAAAAGGAAAGCTGTCTACTTTCTCCCCCCACACTAACCGGCGGTACTGGCTGGTAGTGTGGGGGACGCTGATCAGTTTGATGTCTACCATGCCAGTGTCCGCCCCGCCGTTCGGCTGAAATCTTCCATTTTCCGTATATGCTAATTAGGTGCTAACTGGCACTCTGACATCAGCGCCACTCATCTGCAGCTCTGCCCAGCTCATCAATATTCATCCCCTCCCTCCGCCTCTCCCTCTTCATTACAGAGCGGGGAGAAGAGGGAGAGGCGGAGGGAGGGGAGGAATATTGATGAGCTAAGTGGAGCTGCGGACGAGCAGCGCTAACGTTAGAGTGCCAGTTATGCCGCCTGTGCCAGTTAGCACCTAATTAGCATATACAGAAAATCGAAGATTCCGACCGCACAGATACGGTTGGCATCAAACTGATCAGCATCCCCCACATTACCAGCCAGTACGGCTGGTTAGTGCGGGAGGAGCAACCTGACAGTTTTCCTGTAACAATGGGTGTCCTGGTGGCCCCCAACCAAAGCGATCAATTATTTACCCTGTATCCTATGTATACACATTCACTGTGTATCGTCCAACAAAAACTACATGAGTGGCCTTTAAAGCATTCTACAGTCAGGAGCCCACAGATCTATATGAATGCAGCGCTCCCTGCTCCGCTGTCTTTGTATACAAGGTCATCTGAGCATCTTTATATATCTTGCGAGTCACATACTCGGCAGTAACATTCAGGTCCATTCCTGTCAGCCATGACAAGACAAGGTGACTCCACCGCCGCACCCTCTATACACCCACAACTACACCCGTCTGCTGTATCATGCCGAACAATTGCCTGATCAAAAAGATGTCTGTTGTCTAATCACATCTTTAATTTCCTAGACTCGTGGTAAATGAAAGCAGACATGACTGGTTGCTATAGGCAACAGTTTCTAGTTAAAAAAAAACCCTGCAGCCTGTGCTCATACCATGCTGAGAACAGTAGTTCCCCCAACAGCACCAAATGTTTACATCCCCAGTGGATGGTCATTTAGACCCACCCTTCTTTGGTGGGATAGCAGACTTTGTTGCCATAGTAACCAGGCACAGCTCAACTTTCAGTTTACCAGAGCAACATAAGACATGAAAGCTGAGCTCTGCTTGGTTGCTATGGGCAACAAAGAATAATACTATAAGACTGCACCATAAAGCTTCCCACTTGTGTAAGTCCTATGCTGTTAGGTTAACCATTTCTTATGGATGAGTCTTAAAGGGGTACTCCGCTGCTCAGCGTTTGGAACAAACAGTTTGGAATGCTGGAGCTGGGAGCTCGTAATGTCATAGCCCCGCCCACTCATGACATCACGCCCCCTCAATGCAAGTCTATTGGGGGGGGGCTATGACGTCACGAGCTCCCGGCGCCTGCTCCAGCGTTGGGAACAGTTTGTGCCAAACGCTGAGCAGCGGAGTACCCCTTTAATAGTGCAGCACATTCCCCCCCCCCCCCCTTCTCCGTCCTGTCTGACAGTCTAGTTGCCATGTATGCCAGTCCTAGGGTTTGTATATCTTACATTACGCAGAACCCATCATCCCCAGGACTGTTATCAATTGGATTTTGCAGCATCATTCACACTGTGGAAATTCCATACTCCAGATTCAACCCAAAAAAAGGTACATGTTGATTCTTTTGGTGGAATCCGCTCAGGGCAGTCTTAGCGCCCGCTTGTTTTGCCCATGCCCGCTCCAGACGGAACCTCCACCTGGAATATCTGCAGGCTCCAATTCCATAGCATAAATAAGCCCAGGGGCGGGATGCCAATAGGGTTAAGAGATGCGGAGCGATTGGTGCATTTATGAACCTATTTCAGATGCCCAGAATAAAAGGGGTTAACCCAAGATTAAACGTTACTCCTAGCCACAGGATAAGGGAATATCTAGCTGATCATTGAGGTGGGGGGGAGGGGTCTCTAGCCCCCCCCAAGTAAATGGAACAACTGCACACACACTAGACCACTACTCTACTAACCTGTACTCCACGCAGGGGTCAATTTACCTTCATACAGAGGATCGGTGGCTGGACCCCCCCCCCCCCCCCATCTTATCCCGTCGGTCAGGGATAACCCCCTTCGAAGCCGGCATTTATTATACAAGTATGACTGCTTTGCATAGGAAACACACCTGTCACAACTGTGCCCTACACTTCCTTGTTGTAACACAACACAATGATACAATCCAGGTTTCGGTCCTTGAGCACATCCTGTCAGTTACGAGGCGGTGTCGCAACGCATGACTAAACATCCAGGGCACTGTTTCCCAACCAGGGTCACCTCCAGCTGTTAAAAAAAAACTACAACTACTAGCATGTCTGGACAACCTACAGCTGCCCGGGCATGCTGGGAGTTGTAAATCTGCAACAGCTGGAGGCACCCCGGTTCATGCTCCAGCGAGTCACGGCGAAATGATTATTAAAGAAAACCTGAAAATACCTGACACTTATTTTGTTTACATTTTTTTTTTTTTTTAAAGGGTACTCCGGAAAAAAAAAAAAAAAAAACACAACAACAACAAACACCACAACAAACACCACAACAACCACCACCGCCACAACCACCATCACCACAACCACCATCACCACAACCACCCTGTACTTACCTGCCTCACTCTCCCCACAGAGTCCAGTATCGTGGTGCATAGTGCAGTATGTTATATTGCCGCTAAGCCAATCACTGGCTAAAGCAGCAATGTGACATTCTAGGAAATGGACCACGGCGGAGATCGGGCATTATGGGGAAATATATATATTTTGTGCTGGGTACCCCTTCATCTATTCATAGTAAGACCTATCACATACAGCAGTGTTTCCCAACCAGGGTGCCTCCAGCTGTTGCAAAACTACAACTCCCAGCATGCCCGGACAGCCGTTGGCTGTCCGGGCATGCTGGGAGTTGTAGTTTTGCAACAGCTGGAGGCACCCTGGTTGGGAAACAATGACATACAGAGATAGAGCAGGCTCCAAAACTTGTATGGCCGAGTACAATCCAGAGGCTGCATAGGACCCATTCACGAGAAAAATTCAGCTCGGAAATTCAGTTGCAGCAGCCTCCCATTGATTTCTCTGGGATTACCGTTGATTTCCACAGAAATTTTAATTCGGACCGTGCAGAAAACTCGTTCTGCTTGGAAATGCATTGCAGTCTGTGGAGACGCCGCATATCTGAGCAGCTCCGCTGCCCACGGAAGGTCTCTGGGCACACATTCTGTTGTGTGATTGGGCCCTAAAAGGGGCCTAGTCACCTGTAGTCTTCAAGCTAAATGTTATTGTGTAGACTGAAAGCAATACGTTCATTAGGGACGGTCAGTCACTTTCCCACAGCACTGAATGCTGCCTGTGGTGAATTCGCTTCCGTCTTGGCAGCCATATTGGTTGCCACCCAGCTTCCCAAGATACGGGTACGACCAAAAGGCAGGTAAACAGGATTTTTATCTGGTTCTCGTGGGTTCTCTCTGCGGTCGGCCTGACCCACTCGTTTGCTCTAATTGCCCTCGTTGTCTGCGCCTTACAGCAGCTTTCCCCGGATCGTTCTCCTCTTAAGCTCCGTCATTTGCTCAGATTAGTGCAGGGATACAGTTACCTGCTGTTTAATCTACACGCTGATGCCCAAACCGGTTTTACATGAAAAAAGTAACACCGAGCGTGGCGGCCGCAGACAAATTACTTAACACTTTAAATATAACAAACAAGATTCTCAGGCTGGCAGCTCCCTGCAAGATGGCGACGCATGTGCTACACACACCCGCACGGGCACCACCAAAGGAATCTTCAACACATGGCTGACCCATCGGGATGTGGATTGGGATGCCAGGAAGTCACTTAGTCACAATGCGACTACGGACGTGTATGCATTACTATGCAGGGAGGCAGCCGGGCAGCTGAGAATCTGCATGTAAATCAGCCTGCGGCCCTTCCTGCTGTTACCAAACTACAATTCCCATCATGTACTGACAGTCTTCGACCCAGAGCTGCTGGGAGTTACTACGGTAGACTGGTATTCCCCAACTGCTGCATAACCAACCCCAATCACGCGGCCCCAGCCAGCTTTCAGTTGTCAGGGCATGATGGGGGTTGTAGTTTTGCAGCAAGTTGTTTAAAATTCACTCTAATCAGTTACTCCCTTTAAAGGGGTACTCCACTGCCCCAGCGTCCGGAACATTTAGTTCAAAACGTTGGGTTTGGGCTGCGGGGGTCGTGATGTCACTGCCACACCCCCTCGTGACATCACGCCCCCCTCAATGCAAGTCTATAGGAGGGGATGTGGCCGTGACATCACGACCCCAGCACCCGGAGTAGGGATCGACCAATTATCGGTTTGGCCGATATCGCCCGAAATTCACGATTTTGGACTTTATCGGTATCGATATGCCAATAATTCCCCGCCCCCCGGCCAGAGACCACTGCTGCTGCCCCACTGCCTCCCCCATCCCCGGTTTTATAATTACCTGTTCCCGGGCTCCACGCTATTTCTGGCTCCTGCAGCGTCCTGCGCTATTGCTGTGCGCAGTGCAATGACGTCCTCAACGTTACGTCACCGTCAGTGCGCACAGTGACAGCTCAGGACGCCGCTGGAGCCAGAAGTAGCACAGACCCCGGGAACAGGTAATTATAAAACCGGGGATGGGGGAGGCAATGGGGCAGCAGCGGTTGAACTAGGGAGGACCCCAGGACAGGCAGGGGGAGAGAAGTGGATGGTGGTCTCTGGCCCCGCAAAAACCCGCTCTAAATCATTGATCTGCGGGGCCGGTGGGGGGAAATAGCCCATAACTTATACCGGAATATCAGTATAAGTTATCGGCTACCGGCCTGAAAGGTAACAGATTATCGGCACTAAAAAAAAAATCCATAGCGGTCGATCCCTAATTCGGAGCTAAAATGTTCCTAGTAGAAAGGAGTAACTCACTTGGAGTGAAGATCCCTCAGCACATCCAGACACATCAGTAGATATAAAACTTATTTTGTTGTCTTAAAAGACATCAGGGTAGCAAATCATGTTAAAAACCATGGACCGACACGTTTCGGCAGTGTAGCCTTTCTCAAGGTCTGCTATAATGTTCCATACACTGGGGCAGTGGATTACCCCTTTAAGGAACGTTCACACAGACTGTCCGGTCTTAGTCATCTGGAAAAGCAGGGTGACAATAAGTGTCATACATCCTCTGCTCCTATTCTCTCTGTATAACTTAGCACTTGTTCAGAGTTTTAGGAAAGTTGGATCTCTAAACTTCGCAAAGTACGACATCACCCACTTTTATTCTTTTTGAGGAAGAAGGATCTGGCAGAAAGCAACCAGTGCATCCAAACGTCATGGGAGGGGATTATATTAGACCAGTGTTGTGTTTCCCAACCAGTGTGCCTCCAGCTGTTGCAAAACTACTACTCCCAGCATGCCCGGACAGCCGAAGGCTGTCCGGGCATGCTGGGAGTTGTAGTTTTGCAACAGCTGGAGGCACACTGGTTGGGAAACACTAATAGACCAAAGGCTGTCCGGGAATGCTGGAGGCACCCTGGTTGGGAGACACTATTAGGCAGTGCCAACTCACCGGGCACCATGGTGGCATCAAGTTCTCTAAGGCCTGACAGTCTTTGACCCAGAGCTGCTGGGTCTTACTACAGAGGACCAGTTTTCCTCAACCGACTTAAAACTACAACTCCCATCACACACTCACAGCCTTCAGAGCACGATGGCCATTGTAGTTCTGCTGTCTTTTCCACCTATTTTAAGAGCCGAGGCAAGTGCTCTCTATCACCCAAAGTGCAAGAAAAAGTACAAATGTGTCACACTAAAAAGAAAAACGTGCACAAAGGATGCGGTCTATCGCTAAGCCCTTCTCCGATAGGAGAGAGGCCCCCCAACAAACCTACCCTTCCCCTCTGGGCCAAAAGGCACCTGCAAGGATGCAGGTTCGATGCCCCTTTTCGCCGAAGCTACTAAGGGGCCGAAAATGCTCCCGGCTTCAACCTAGGCATTAACCAGGGTATCAGCCAAGGAGCCGTATACTGATGCCATCTTGACCGAAGCCAAGATGCCCAAGGGTTGCAGGGAGGTGAGGAACCTAATGGCCACACACACCTCCCCTAGACCGCCAGGAGGGACACCCAGAGGGGCTACCGCACCCTGACAAATCCTGTGTACAAAACAACATGTCCTTTCCACCTATTTCCCGCTTGTAGTTGGGTCATTGGGCACCATCTTCAAGATCTCTGCTTGCCATAAGTAAATGAAACTGTGCAGACCAATACCTGTCAATGTTAATGCTACAACTCCCATCATGCTTTAACAGCATTCGTTCACCCCCCCGGCTGCTAAGGCTAACCAGACCAGCCCTCTACACCTGTTGCAAAACTAAAAGTCCCGACAGGCAAAGACAGGGGTTGTAGTTTTAGCACTTGTAGCAGTAATCCCGGCTATAAACGACAAAGATGTTTCAACTGCATGTTGCAAAACTACAACTCCCAACATGCCCTGAAAGCTTGCAACCTACAGCTGTTGGGTCTTACTGGACTAGTGTTCCCCAACCGTTGCAAAACTACCTATTGTGGCCTGACAGCTTACATTTCAAGGCAGCTAGGCCTAAGTTAGTGTTTCCAACTCAGGGTGACTCCAGGCCTTCGGCTGTCCGGGCATGCTGGGAGTTATAGTTTAGCAACAGCTGAAGGAACACTGGTTGGGAAACACTGGTTTAAGTAGAACAGCACTGTACACCTGTTGCAAAACTAATTCCCAACACACCCTCAACCTAACGCTGCAAGATCTTACTAGATTTGCTTTCCCCACTTGTTACAACACTACAACTCCCATCGTGCCCTGACAGCCTTTGTGCCCGCCCTACTTTCTGATCTGCTAGACAGGAACGCTCAGCCTTTTGCAAAACTACAACTCCCATCATTGCATGACACCTTACGAGCTGCTAGCTCTAACTAGATCAGTTCTCTACACCTGTAGAAAAACTACAACTCCACCATCCCCCAACGCTGAAAAACTACAATCCCCCTTATTCTCTGATGGGGGTTGTAGTCATACAACATGTAGTCAAGCAGTGATCCAGCTTTAACTGGGCACTGTCAGTATTTGATATGGAAAAAGCCAGTCAAAAACTGACCCCCCCCCCCCCCCCGCCTGCTTGGACACATACTAGTCCTGCTGTGTCCATGCATCATCACCTATGTCATGGACACACTTCCTTGATTGACAGCTGTGAGCGCAGGGCTCAGAGCTGGAGGAAAAATCCTCCCACTGTCATCTTGTGTCCGGCTACTGTCAGTGAGGACAAGCTGGGAGTTGTAGTTTTGCTAATGCTAGGGGAGATGTGAGCAGACAGCATACTGAGGGAGGGGGCGGAGACCTGCACAGTGAGGCCACGCCCCCTTCCTTTGGGAGGAATTCAGACTAGTGAGCTAAATTAAAAGTGTAATAAAAAATAAATAAAGGTGCTAGACACATAAAAATGAGATGTACATGGTCAGGATTAGGTACTGAGTGATATAAAAATATATTTTTTTGTGTGATCTGACGCGTACGCTTTAAGTGAGAAAGATGTTTTAACACTACAACTCCCAATGTGGCCTAAACTTTCACAATCCAAAGCAGCAAGGTCTGAGTTAGTGTTGCAAAACTACAACTCCCAGCATGCCCTGAAAGCTTGCAATCTAAAGCTAAGTCTTACTAGACTGGTGTCCCATCCCCTCCCCAAGCATTGCAAAACTACAACCACCATCCTTTGCATAAGATACTGATGAGGGTTGTAGTTTTGCAAGATGTAGTTGAGAGGTGGTGCTGCTCACTAAGAGAACTTACAGAGCAATACAGTGATCCCTCAACTTACAATGTCCTCAACATACAAGTCTTTTCTGGACCATTGTAACTTGAAAACAGACTCAACATACAATGTACGGACCGTCCAGATCTGTGATACCTGTCAATGGCTGGAAGAACCGACCAATCAGAATGGGCATTCACTGGTAAAACCCCTGTATTACTGAAGTGTATGCACTGACTGGTGTCTGGTAGCGCCCCCTACAGTACAGGGAGGTATTATATGTTCTGTACTCTATACCTGTATTACTGAAGTGTATGCACTGACTGGTGTCTGGTAGCGCCCCCTACAGTACAGAGAGGTATTACATTTTCTGTACTCTACCTATATTACTGAAGCGTATGCACTGACTGGTGTCCGGTAGCGCCCCCTACAGTACAGGGAGGTATTACATGTCCTGTACTCTTTACCTGTGCCAGGGTTAGCTGCTCCTTTGGACACCAGGTGAGGACGACTCCATTTTACATTTTTAGGACATTTGTGTACTGTACAGGACCCTGAAGAAGCTCCTGTCCTCTACCTAGACCAGCATTTCCCAACCAGGGTGCCTCCAGCTGTTGCAAAACTACAACTTCCAGCATGCCCGGACAGCCTTTGGCTGTCCGGGCATGCTGGGAGTTGTAGTTTTGCAACAGCTGGAGGCACCCTGGTTGGGAAACACTGACATAGACAGTGATTACAGCTCCCAGCAGGTCTTTCTTACTTTTATATGTAAGGATTTGCTTTATCTATATTAGTTATCTACGTATTTATCTTTAATCCTCACTTTTTCCTATTTTTTGGATGATATTTTGGCAACTTCAGAACCAATTCCCAGGTTTCCATAGAGTTCTGGTCTCAACATACAATGGTTTCAACATACAATGGTCGTCCTGGAACCAATATTGTAACTTGAGGGACCACTGTACTTGTCACTGCTGAGGTTTCGTTACAATCGTAGAAAGGCAGGATGCAACTATTTAAAGTATTGTATGTAATGTCCATTCATTGTCAGGAGGCTGGACTACTCCCAGGCGATGATGGGAGTGCGGGGCGCGCAGGGGGAGGGGCCGGCTGAGTGGCAGTGATGGCCGCCTCCCCCTCGGACACGTGTGTCCCATCCCCCCCCCGCTGCCCACCATGTGGCTCTCACCTTGACACAGTCCACAGGGTACATGAGACAGTGCTCCATGATCCCGGCCACGGCTCCCGCCAGCATGTGTGTAGTGACGGTGGATCCCTCCGGGAGCGCCTCGTACTCCAGATCGGCGGGGCTCCCCTTACTGCCCAGCTCCCGGGCCCGGCCCATGGTCGTAGACTCAGCAGCGTTCAGTTCGGTGTCAGCAGCGCCGGGCCCTCCAGCAGCAGCCGGCCATCCACGCTTCACCCAAGCTCCCAGCACCCGGGCGGGATCCCCGGCGGACGCGCCCCCTCGTTCCTTCAGCACGGCCTCCAGCTCCATGTCACAGTCTATAGGCTGCTCCCGGCCGCCGGTCTGGGCCCCTGAGCGCCGCTGCTGACCCGACACCGCCGTGGTGGCGCCACCGAAACGCCCGAAAACTCGGGGCCCCCCCAAGCACACACCCACTCCGCGCCCATTGGGTGGCAGACGCGGCGTTGCATAATCCCCGCTGCGATTGGCCGCCTGGGATGCCAATCATTATCTGTCATGTACTCATTGGCTGGCCACTTCGCCCTTTAGCGCCCTCTTTGTTTACTGCTATTTGATTGGCTGGGGAAGCGAAAGCGGCGGGACCGACTGTGATTGGCTGAGCGGGCTGTCAGTATAGAAGGTTTTTTGTTATTTCTTGCATAATCTCACTCTGTAGTTGTCAGCGCGTCTCGTGCGGTCACGTGGGATACCTAGCCGTAGTGGGCGTGGCTAGGGAGCCGCTCTGTATTGGGGGAGTGCTGAGCGCCTCAGTGTGGATTGCAACCAAGGTCAGGGTAGCAAGGTCATGCGGCTTATACAAGTTAGGTTACACGAGTGATCTATTCTGTACTCATCCCAAGCTGGATGATTGTAAATCAGACCCTGCTGTATATTTGAAGGAACTGACCCCCCCCCAAAATTCACACATCCCAAGGCCCCTTTGATCAAAGATGTTGTCTCATACTTAAAAATACAGAAAAAAAATGACATCCCCTAGCGGACAAGTTTAAGATCACGGGGGTCCGATTGCTTGGGCCCACCACAATCTACGGAGCCCTGGCTCTCCCTCGGAGCAGTGTATCACAACCCTCCGCCTGAAGCGGGGGCCGCCACACACACTCCATATATCTCTATGGGAGACCCTGAAGCGGGGGCCGCCACACACACTCCATATATCTCTATGGGAGACCCTGAAGCGGGGGCCGCCACGCACACTCCATATATCTCTATGGGAGAGCCTGAAGCGGGGGCCTCCACGCACACTCCATATATCTCTATGGGAGAGCCTGAAGCAGGGGCCGCCACGCACACTCCATATATCTCTATGGGAGACCCTGAAGCGGGGGCCGCCACACACACTCCATATATCTCTATGGGAGACCCTGAAGCGGGGGCCGCCACGCACACTCCATATATCTCTATGGGAGACCCTGAAGCGGGGGCCTCCACGCACACTCCATATATCTCTATGGGAGAGCCTGAAGCGGGGGCCGCCACGCACACTCCATATATCTCTATGAGAGAGCCTGAAGCGGGGGCCGCCACGCACACTCCATATATCTCTATGAGAGAGCCTGAAGCGGGGGCCGCCACGCACACTCCATATATCTCTATGGGAGAGCCTGAAGCGGGGGCCGCTATGCACACTCCATATATCTCTATGGGAGAGCCTGAAGCCGGGGCTGCCACGCACACTCCATATATCTCTATGGGAGAGCCTGAAGCGGGGGCCGCCACACACACTCCATATATCTCTATGGGAGAGCCTGAAGCGGGGGCTGCCACGCACACTCCATATATCTCTATGGGAGAGCCTGAAGCGGGGGCCGCCACGCACACTCCATATATCTCTATGGGAGAGCCTGAAGCGGGGGCCGCCACCCACACTCCATATATCTCTATGGGAGAGCCTGAAGCGGGGGCCGCCACGCACACTCCATATATCTCTATGAGAGAGCCTGAAGCGGGGGCCGCCACGCACACTCCATATATCTCTATGAGAGAGCCTGAAGCGGGGGCCGCCACGCACGCTCCATATATCTCTATGGGAGAGCCTGAAGCGGGGGCCGCTACGCACACTCCATATATCTCTATGGGAGAGCCTGAAGCCGGGGCTGCCACGCACACTCCATATATCTCTGTGAGAGAGCCTGAAGCGGGGGCCGCCACGCACACTCCATATATCTCTATTTTTTTCTTTTTTTTTTTCTTTATTGAAAGCCGAGGTACGTGCTCTCAAATCACCCAAGTACAAGTAAAAAGTGCAAGTTGTCACACAAACAAAACGTGCACGAGGATGCGGTCTATCGCAAGCCCTTCTCCGAAAGGAGAGAGGCCCCCCAACAATCCAAACCCTTCGCCTCCGGGCCAAAAGGCACCTGCAAGGTTCCAGGTACGATGTCCCCTTTCACCGAAGCTACTCAGGGACCGAAAGTGTTCCCGGCAGACAACTAGGCGTTAACCAGGTTGTCACCAAGGAACCAGTAAAACCGGTTTGGCATCCTGCCGAAACAGGATGCCACGGGGTATAGCAGGGAGGTGAGGAACCTAATGGTCACACACACCTCCCCTAGATCGGCAGGAGGGACACCCAGAAGGGCTACCGCACCCTACCAAATCCTAGTGGACAAAACGAACACAAAAAGTGGACACAGTGACAAATAAATAAATAGGTGGATGTGCGCAGTGTGTAATACTGCCCGGACATCCGACCGGATCTATAAAAATTCCCCGATCCTAGCCGGAAGGCCGGGATACTAAGGGTGAGTGCCCAGAAGATTGAGAGAAAAAGTGCATGCTATGTGCTTTCATTCAAGTGGGGTTGCCAATCCCAAGTGAATTCTGGCACCCTGGGGTCACCACTCCCAGGGCACTTGTGCACCTCGGCCTTCACTCTACCCGGACTTTAAGGCCAGATCCAGCAGGGAACAGGTCTCATTGGGGATGACTGCTGTGCTTTACAGCCATCCCTGGTACACCCGTCCTACTGTGTGGTTCCCCATCCTGCCTTGGTGGTCTTCCACACCACCAACTAACAGGAAAGGTACTACACTTGATCTTAGCCAAAAGGCAGAGAAGCGCTCCATATATCTCTATGAGAGAGCCTGAAGCAGGGGCCTCCACGCACACTCCATATATCTCTATGGGAGAGCCTGAAGCGGGAGCTGCCATGCACACTCCATATATCTCTATTTTTGATTGAAAGAGCTTTATTGTCCGTTCAGTCATTACAAGTCATACAATAAATTACAGTCACACAAAGCATGACAGTACAATACACAGCAAAGGTTCCCTAAGCTATACATCGCACACCATGCTACTCTAACACTCAGCTCAATCCTGTAGTAGAAAGGCACAAGAGATCGAACAACAAAACAATACATTCTGTGATCGGGGTAGGGGTGTGGGTGACTATGTGGGGGTGGGGAGGGGGCTGGATCACAGGGCCAAACTGCTGGGCTGTATCGTCAGGGAGAAATGGGAGAAGGAGAGGGGTCTTCACTCCTCTTCTTCCTCATCAACGGCCGGGCTGTCCAAGATGGAATAGTCTCTAAGCAGGTTCTTGATGAGCCTGCGGCAGTCCCGGATGGACATGTTTTCCCTGTTGATCCCGAGGCGGTTCCTGGCAAGCCACACTGTGTCCTTAAAACAGTTCATAAGGCGCAAGGCCTCCTGGATGGCCTCCACGTCGTGGGTCCCAGGGAACAGACCGTAAAGCACCGAATGGTACGATAGGCAGCTCCTGGGTACAGAGTCTCTGAGTTCATGTTCTAGGGCGTCCAACAGACCCTGTGCAAAGGGGCACTGCCAAAACAAGTGAAAAGACATAGGGGCACCGGGGGGCAGTACCGGGTTTTGCACAGGTTGCGGGCATGCATGAATGACCTGAGAGTGAGTCCTCCCTTCACGGCCATCCACGACAAGTCCTTGTGTCCATTGGTAAGCCGCTTTGAGGCCACATTATTCCAAACTGTCTCTGCAGTGGCTGCGGGGAGTCCCGGAACCAGCTCGGTCAAGTCCTTAGCTCGGATCAGCTTGTGGATTGTCTTCGGCTTCCATAGGTCGGGTTTCAGTCCTTCCAGCTGGTGCTCCCTCACAAACCGGACAACATCCCCATAGAACCAGGGAGTGTTCCAATTGTAAGAGATGGAGCTGTCCCACTTGTCCCAGCCCAGCTGTCTCCAGAGGGGCATGAGAAGCAAGCGAGACATGGACCTGCCCGCTGAGCCAGTCTTTTCGACAAGAGTCCGCTGCACGGTGACAGATGCAAAGGAGGCCCTCAGCAGAGTGGGGATGTCGGGTATTCCCTTCCCACCCTTGCGGGGCTCCTTGTACATCACAGTCCTCTTAACTCTGTCCATTTTGCCCAAGATGAAGCCAAACACTGTCCGGGTGATGGCCTTGCAAACGTTGTTATGGGGAGGCCAGGCCTGTGCAGTGTATTGGAGCACAGGCAAAACTTCACTCCGCAGGACAAGTGCCTTGCCTTCCATCGAGAGCTTTCTAGAGCTCCACAGTCCGATCTTCGAATTTATCCTTCCTAGTCGGTCTTGCCAAGACTTAAGGGCCGCTCCTTCCTTCCCGAACCAGACTCCAAGTATTTCAATGAAGTCCGGCTTAACTGTAAAGGGGAAGGGGGCGGAAGAAGCCAGGTGCCATTCCCCGAAGAGCATGGCCTCCAACTTCCCGCAGTTGACTTTTGCCCCCGAAGCTCTGCCGAAGTCCTCGCAGGTCTGGACGAGCGCAGTCACCGAACGTTGGTCAGCGCAGAAGACGGTCACGTCGTCCATGTAGAGCGAGCACTTGACCTCGTAGCGATCTGGTCCTGGTACGGTGATCCCTCTGATCTCTCCATTCTGCCGGATAGTCTCAGCGAAGAGCTCTATAACACAAACAAAAAGAAGAGGTGAAAGAGGGCAGCCTTGTCTAACCCCTGAAAGGATGGGAAAGGGGTCAGTCTTCCAGCCATTCACCAACACCGTGCTGTAAATGTCAAAATACATAACGTTAACAAAAGAGCAAAACATCTTCCCCAGACCTAGCCTGCGCAAAACCCTGTCCATGAATGCGTGGGAGACACGGTCGAACGCCTTCTCCTGATCTAAGCTGACCAGGGCGGGGCGGCGCGGCCCCCGCGGTCCTGGTTGTAATGGACCGTGTCTCTCACAAGGGCAAGGCTGTCAGCAATCCTGCGACCAGGAATGCTGCAGGTCTGGTCCGGATGGACGATCTGCCCCATGACAGGTTTCAGCCTGTTGGCCAGCACTTTGGCAAGGATCTTGTAGTCCGCGTTCAGGAGAGAGATGGGACGCCAGTTTTTCAGGTCACATCTCTTCCCCTTCCGCTTATACAAGATCGTGATCATCCCTTTCCTCAATGACGGAGGCATTCTGCCCCCCACCACCATCTCCTCGTACACCTCCAACAGGTCCGGACAGATCAGGTCACCCAGCGCTACACTGCCCGGGGTCCTGCCGGGCTTAAAGGATTTAGCGGCAGAGAGCAGCTCCCCCACCGTCAAGGGATCGTCCATAGCCGCCGCACCTGCGGGATCAACAACGTTAGTGATACCTGACAGGAACCTCTCGGCGGCTTCGGGGTCGGATGACTTGGGGGCGTAGAGGTTGCCGTAGAAGTCGGAGACGACCCCCATCACTTCCTCCTTGCCACTCCTCATGTGTCCGGTCTCATCTCGTAGCTCAGTCAGGGGCGTGTGGCCAGCATGGAGCTTCCTGAAAAAGAAAGAGTTACACTTCTCACCCTTCTCCAGGTTCTCCACTTTGGAACGAAAGACGATTCGCTTGGATTCCTCCTCAAAGTGCCTTTTCAAGCTCTTTTTGGTCTCCTCCAGCTCCTCCCTGACGTCCCAGCCACACTGGAGCAGGTCCTGCAGGGACCGCAGCTCGCGCTGCAGTTTCCTGAAGTCCCACTTCTTTGCACACGCCTGTTGTCTGCCTTTTGCCTGAAAGAAACAACGGAATTCGACTTTAACATATTCCCATCAATCGCTGATGCACTTGAACAGACATTTGTCATTACGCCATACAAGGTACGCATCCCTAAGTTCCTCCATGACCTCCCTCTGCTCCAACAGGGCACAATTCAACTTCCAGGAGCCTGGGCCAGGTGGGAATCCATGGCCCAGAGTCCCCCAGAATCGAATGGCCCTGTGGTCAGAGAAGAAGCAGGGGACCATAGAGTACGACACCTTTCTGACTGCTCTCGAAGTGAAGATGAAGTCTATCCGAGAACGGAGCGAGCCATCGGGGCGGCTCCACGTATAGTTTACGGAGCCGTTCCCGATGGACCCAACAACGTCCATCAAGGATGCCTCTGTCACCATCTCAATCAGAAGTTTAGACGTCACGTCCAGGTTGGCGGATGTGCCAGAACTGCGCCCGTCCACCTCAATGGGGCAGTTGAAGTCACCACCCAACACTACTGCCCTAGTGGTGGCGAGTTCAGCCCGCAGGGCCTGGAGAACCTCCAGTCGGACATCCCTCTCAGGGGAGGCATACACGTTGATGAGCCGCATGGGCTCACCCGCCCAGGAACCGTCTGCGACAAGAAGTCTGCCACAGACGACGGACGGAATCAAGTGCAAAGTTACCTCCCCTGATCAGGATGGCCACCCCCGCAGACCTATTGTCACCCCCACCAGACCAGTAGGAAGGGCCGTGAGGCCACTGCCTGGCCAGATGCTTGTAAGACCTAGAAGCAGACAAAGCACATTCCTGCAGCATGTAAACATCACACCTCTGAGAGTCTAAGAACGTAAGGACAGTCTGAAATCTAAACCAAGCTCTAATACTCCTCACATTAATGCAGAAGATGTTGAGATCAGCCATGGGAATAAAAAGAGAGGTTAGTTCAGATACTAGTTACCACTCTGGTCGGGCGGGTCCTCTTCTCTGGCGCCTGTCGGCTCCTGTGGCTTCTCATAGCGCCCTTCCAAGAACTCGTCGTAGACCGTGTTGGCCGGAGTGTCCAGGATTTTCTTGACCTCTGGGTCCTGTAGCAGCTCCTCTATAGATTGAGCTTGGACTGGCTCTGCTTGGACCTGCTCCACTTGGGCTTGCTCCATCTCCTCTCCTTCTGAAGCTTGAAGGCTCTCGCAGACCTGCTCCATCTCCTCCTCCTCATCTGAAGCTTGAGGGGTCTCGCAGGTCTCGATAATCTTTCTTTTGTGGGACTCTTCTGATGCGTTGTCCCTTCCTTTCCTCTTCCTTTGTATGGTACCTGGGGGAGGAAGCACAGGAAAGTCCTCCGAAGGGCGGGCACCAGCAGCTGGAGGGGGGTTAGGTGCTGCTGGGCCAGGAGAGAAAGGAGGCTGGGTGGGGCGGGGGGCAGGAGAGAGTGCCCGGGCAGGGGAGGCCGGGGCAGGGGTGGGCCGGGCAGGGGAGGACGGGTCAGGGGTGGGCCGGGGTGGGGTACGGGGGACAGGGGTGGGACGGGATGTGGCAGGAGGGGCAGGGGTGGAACGGGATGGGGCAGGAGGGGCAGGGGATGGGGCGGGAGGAGCAGGGGCGGAAGGGGCAGGGGAGGGACGGGGCAGGGGTGGTGGCTTTCGCCTTCTTACCCTCCTTGGTTGGCTTGGCCATCCGTGCTGCTGGCTCCGGAGCTGGGGCTGGCTTCGGTGCTCTCGCTGCCACAGATGCCCATGTTCTCTCCCTCTGGGGGCAGTCCTTGTAGCTGTGGGCTGCCAATCCGCAGAGGTTGCAGGTCTTGCTCTTGGGGCAGTCCTTGGTCGTGTGACCTGTCACATGGCAAAACCTGCAGGCATCCTCCTTACAGTCCTTGCCCTCGTGGCCCATCTTGCCACATCTCCTGCAGGTCTGCGGCATGTCCGGGTAGAAGATAAGTCCTGTGGAATTGCCCAAGGAAAATGTCGGTGGCAGGTGCTGTAGTCCGTCTGGAGAAGCAAGGTTCTTGTTCAGTCTGACGACCACAGACCACTTGCAGGTCCAGTATCCGAGGGAGTTCAGGATGCGGGTGGGCTCCCTCACCACTGTGCAGAAGCGCTTCAGGAAGGTCGAGATGTCCGTGCCTGGGGTATGTGGGTTCCGCATTGAGACCGTCACCCGCCTCTCCTCTCTTTGAATAGGGCAGTTGCCCACAAAGCGAGAGAAAGGGGATTCGGGACTCGCCGCTTTCACCGCCTCCCAGTATCTTCTACAGATCCCAATGGTGGCAAAGGTGATGTAGAAGATTCCAGAGAAGAAAGTTGCTATTCCCAGGGTATCAGCCGTGGGGAAGCCTTGATCCGCCAGCATCTTCTTGCAGAACACGTCGTGGGACATGTCCGGCACCCTTCCGTCCACGGGCTTGAGCTTCAAGGCAAGAGTCTGCCTCATCCAGGGCTCCAGGGTTGGAGCTTCCAGGTTGGGAATTCTGCCGCTCTTCTGCCTTGCTGTGGTGGAGGTTGAAGCTTGCTGTGGTTGGGGCTGGACCTCCAGGCCTTGCCCTGCAGCCTCCTGGGTGGACTTGCTGGTTGAGGCCATGGCTTCTTCCAGCAGGCTCTTTTCCGCTTCCTTGCTTGTGGAGAGGCTTCGCAAAGTCTTCTTTTCCGGGTGGGAGGAGCTATGCAGATCCGATCCCGGTGGGAGGAGCTATGCAAATCCTTCTCCAGAGGCAGCGAGTTTCTTCGAAAAGATTCTGCGCTGCCTTCGTCTTTGCCGCTGTTCCGGAATTCACCGCCGATTCCCTTCTTCCAGGTTCTTCGTCGGCTTCTTCCTGAGCTGCAGTCTTCAAGATCTTCTCCTTCTTCAGATGTTCAGAGGCAGGCAGGAGACGATCTTCAGGTGGTATGCTCTTGAGAATTGCGGTTCTAATAAGAACGAAAAGTACTGCAATCGTACTACGCAAAATCTCTACCACAATGCTTGGAGTTCTTCAGACCTTAGTGATCATGGTATCTCCCCTGCCAGGTAAGTATCATGCATGAAACTCTGTATCCTAGAAAGTATCCCTTTTGACCAACCAGATCGTTTCCAAAGGTTGATTAATAGGGAATCCTTTTGGATTTTTTCATTAAACACATTGTGGCCGAGAGGACTTAATGAGATGATAGAAAAAAACACTTTAAATACATGTTAAAATATAAAATACTTTCTAATAATTGATGAAGTTCCCCCTAGAAAAGAGATATAGGGAGATTTTAATGATATTTTTAGACAACTTTTTATTTTGATTGATTTGTATGTACAGAGCGTCCTTGAAACGTGTTACATGTATTAATAAAGCAAAAAGATTTATCCATGTCGGTTGTGGACAGCGCTGCAATTTCCCTACCTTTTTGCACCGGATGGTGCATTAAACCTGTTCACGATACAGGTGGGGAGGTATGTCCTTAGAGCACAAGGTGTTATTGTAACTAATGTTAGGGATCAAAATGCCACAGAATTCATCTTAAGGATGAACATCATGAGACACTGTTTTGAGGAAATTGTCAGCTCATTGCATGCATCTCTCCCTCACATGTCACCTTCAGGCCAGGGAGTCGCGCAAACCCACCTGAGAACGCTCCAAGCTGAACAGAAGTTCGTCAACCAATAAGGAGAGATCTGTCGTGTAAGAATCCAAGATATATGGGCTGTTACTCTACAACCGCAGACAGAGACGATCATTTGGTGCTGTGCCCAACCAGGGGTGAAGAATCAAGATTATCAGGCGTTATTGGAACCCATTCAGCTGGAACACTACCCTCTTGTGCGTACCGCAAGGAGTCTCGTGACTGTGAAGGATGGAAGAGTCCCGGTTCGAGTGGTTAATCTGTCAGATTTCACTACCAGGCTGCCCAAGTATACTCCTATAGCCCAGCTGTATCATCTGGACTCCAAGGATGTAGTGTCAAAGCCCCAAGTAGCCCGACAGTGGACCGCCCAGACTGCCCAGAGGGCTGACAAGGGTCATCCAGAACCCTGGTGGGCCCAGCTACAGATAGGGGGTGAAGACACTCCCAGAGACCAGGATGTGGGAGTCATCCAAGTGGCTAAGCAATACAAAGAGGCCTTCAGTAAACACCCCACCTATTTTGGTCAGACCACGATGATCCAGCATCGGATTCTAACTGGCGATAGTCCCGCAATTAAGGAAAGACATCGCCCAGTAGCACCTGGGATGTACCAGACGATGAAGAGGATGTTACTTGAGATGAAAGAGGCTGACGTCATCCAGGAGAGCCAAAGTCCTTGGCCTGCTCCCTTGGTTTGGTCAAGAAGAAAGATCGAACCATCCGCTTCTGTGTAGACTACAGGAAGCTAAATATGTCACTCACAAAGATGCCTATCCTCTTCCCAGGATAGAAGAATCTCTGACGGCCTTGGGATCTGCTGCCTACTTTTCCACCCTAGACCTGACCAGTGGGTATTGGCAGGTACCGATGGCTGAGGAAGACCATGAGAAGACAGCATTTGTGACCCCGATGGGGCTCTTTGAATTCAGGAGCATGCCCTTTGGACTGTGCAACGCACCTGCCACCTTCCAGCGCTTGATGGAATGATGCCTTGGACATCTAAACTTCCAGAGTGTACTTCTGTATCTAGACAACATTGTCTATTCCAGGACTTATCAAGAGCATCTGGACTATTTGAAGGAAGTCTTCCAAGTCCTCATACAACATGGACTAAAGGTCAAGCCATCCAATTGCCATCTACTGAAACCAAGCGTTCACTATCTGGGACATGTTGTCAGTGCCGAGGGTGTGCAGTCTGACCCTGCAAAGGTGAGTGTTGTGAAGGACTGGCCCACGCCTCGCATGGTACGGGACATCAGAAGCTTCCTGGGGTTCGCTGGCTACTACAGGTGTTTCATACCTCACTTCACCCAGATTGCTGGACCCCTTACGGCTCTTCTGATTACCTGGCAGCCACTCTCTTTATGGTCTATACCGACAACAATCCGTTGGCACACCTTAATACTGCAAAATTGGGAGCCATTGAACAACGTTGGGCCTCCAGACTGGCCAACTATGACTTCAATAGCAAGCATAGGAGTGGTAAAATCAACATCAACGCTGATGGTACTCTCACATCTGACTCCTGGCGAAGAACCGCCCGTAGAAGACATGTGGGAGGACGTAGAGATGCCGCCCTTCTACCAGAGGTTCGTGAGACAGAATACTCTGGCTACCCAGGAGGGCGAAGAGCCTGGGCCTCCCAAAATTCCTGAGGACCTGTATATTTGGAAGACTCTACAGGATGAGAACCGAGTCAGAGGCGATCTCTTGGATTACCTGCTCCACAAGAAGGTGCCAACCCGTCTACGCAGGTCACAGGGAGACTTTGAATTGAAACGGTTGTGGCGACAACAAAATCGGCTGTTCCTTCACAAAGGACTGCTGTACAGAAACTCCTCTGATCCAGTCTCAGGAGAGCGTCTGCATCAAATTCTAGTTCCCCGAAGGGACGCAGCCATGGTCCTTAACGCCTACCACGACCAGTTGGGACACTTTGTAGTCCACAAGATCGAAGCCACCATCAGACGAAGGTACTACTGGGTGGGAATGCGCGGAGATATCGAAAAGTGGTGCGCCGAATGCACGGTCTGCAATGTCACCAAGAACCTCCGCAAGGATGCGAGAGCACCTCTACATCCCATCTATACTGACAGGCCTAACCAGATGGTTGCCCTGGACCACGTGAAGTTGTCGTCCACCTGGACTGGCTACACCTATGCTCTTACCATGGTGGATCATTATTCCAAGTGGGTAGTAGTCGTCCCCGTCAAGGACCTCACTGCCAAGACTGCTGCTCAGATGTTTTACACCCATTGGGTCCAACCTTTGGGGTGTCCGGAGTCGGTCCTCACAGATCGAGGGACCGCGTTTGAAGCTCAGTTGTTCCAAGAACTCTGCCAATTCCATGATTGCAAATAACTCCGGATTACAGCATATCATCCTCAAGGAAATGGCTTATGTGAGAGGATCAACCAGGTGTTCATTCATATGCTAAGGGAAGCATCTTTCTCCAAACATGAAGAGTGGCTCCGACTTATGCCTGAGCTGCTGGAAATCTACAACAACACGATCCACCTCTCCACATGGTACACTCCTTTCTTCCTCATGATGGGACGACATTGCCAACTGCCAAAAGATAGGGCTTTTGGATTGCAGCCACCCTTTAATAACTCCCCTCAAGCCTCCCAAGACTGGGTCTCTGAACATCGCTGGAGGATCGAAGAAGCTAAAGAAATTGTGGAGAAGAAAATGGGCGAGGCTCAAGGCCGGCAGCAAAAGGATTACAATCGGCATGCTTCAGCCAAACCCTTACAGCTTGGAGATCGAGTGTGGCTTAGGAAATTTCCCAGGACGCATAAGCTAGATTTCCTCTGGGAGACCGAACCTTATACCATCACTGCAGTGCTGCATTCTGACATGGATGTCTATGAGGTGCAGAAGGAGGGATTTGAACCACAGGTGGTCCACAGAAATAGAATTAAATTCTGTCTCAAGGAAGATTTAACATGTACTGCCTCCTCCTACTCCCCCAGCAAGACCGGTGAGATAATATGTTCCGGGAGAAGGGATTCATCCATCAATGGACATTCCAATGTTCTCCCCTCAGCCGCCTGCAATGTTCTGTGGTGTACCGTGTCCAGCTCCAGTCCAACCATCTTTGATCTCCTCACCCAGTGCTAGTCTATCTCCAGTGACAGCTCCAAGCAACTCAGACCCTTCTTCACCCATTCCAATGGGTGCACTCAGTCCAAACAGGAATCTCACTCCTGCTTCCAGCCCTCCAGCTGGTCCCTCAGGGACTGAAGTTTTCAGAGAGTTGTCGATCAACAAAGTTCCTGATAGCCAAGAGGTGGTGTTGCGTCGGTTTCAAAGGTCTACTCAGGGTAATCTACCCCTCAGATACCAAGACTGACTTCCAAATAATTTCATGTACACATAGTGCATATCCTCACTTCTCTAGTGTACTTACCTCACACTAATTTCAGTACACAAAATAAATATCTCACACTTCAAGTAACTCAACACAAAGCTTTAGGGACTGTAACGTGTCATTATTCAGTTCCATACCACTGTTTGTACACTAACTTGTTATTTTTATTTCTACGTGTTCAGGATGCTCTTCCTGGCCAGAAGGCGCTCCTGTAAGCCTAAGTGTATACACATATTCAGTAAAGTAACCTATGTTAGGATTACCTAGGAAGAGTTCTAGGGATAAGTGCGTGTAGCCAAAGGACCCTATTAGCTAGGTTTTGGTTAGACAGCCTCAGACAAGCCATTACAACACCAGTGTGCATAACAGGTAACTAATGTGGTATAAATAAAAATATAAAGTGAGATTCAAATGTCTTAGTATGTAGTAACTCTCAGCTTAGCATACATAATTCTAACAGTTTAGTCAAAGTAGAGAAGGAAAAAAGTAAATAATAAAAGTCAATAAATGATAGGATATATTTCATGTGTCATAATGTCATCTTGTTCATGAATTCATGGACAATACAATCCTGTTCATGAGTTTACTAGCTTCCCATGTTTGTACAGTAAAGTGATATAATCTTGTTGGTATACAAATATAAGAAAGAAAAAAAAACTGTTTTAATATTTCGAGCCTGCAATGACTTTTATCAAAAGCAAGGACTCTTTTGTTATGTGTTGATACAGCCTGACTAAAAGGACATTTCAAATTATGCCCAAGACAGTCTAAAAAGTCTCAGTACTTCGTCCCTCTGTCTCAGGGGACAATCGTCGAGGCCGACTCATTTCAAGTAAGGGGGTTTGTGGTGTCCCGATACTGTACGTGCACTGTACCTTGTGTAATAAGTCCCCAAAGTCAGAGTTCCTCCGTACTGATGGGATGCTCTTAGTGGGATAATCCTAGTCGACTCTTCCTTCTTTAATTTTATGTACATATTTTATATATTGTATAGTGTAAATGTTGCTTCCAGGACCTTAGGTCACATGATTAATAATTATATTGTTCTGCTAAGGTTAAGGACCTTCCAGGTCAGGTGCTCATGTCACGTGATGTACCACAATGCATTGTATTAGGACTGACAGGTCTGGGAGATCAATAAGCTTGAAGCCTGCCCCTTTAGATATAAGGGCGCTGTTATCCAATACTCACTCTCTTGGGTTCCGGACTAGCAGAGAGATAGAAGCTCCGTGTGTACCTTCAAGACAAATCTAGGCCTGAAGCCTGCTAACTTCAGCCGAATGCAAAACCGTGAGTTCAATCTAACTCAATCCTAATCCTACGTGACTGCTGGACCTAAACAATACCCCTAAATCCAGTGGAACAGCGTAAAGCAAATCCTTCAAGCTTATTCCCTATAAGTTCCCAACCAAACCTGTGAGGAACCTAAAGTCCGGTCCTCTGTAAAGACTGTTACTACGTTTAACCTGCATAAAATCTGCAGTAAAGTTATCTTCAGTTTACTAAGATTCCGGTTGTGGACAATCCTTTATTCCTCCCTATCGTTCCTGGGACGGGTGGCGGTAGGATACATTTACAGAGAGGAACCCGCACCCTGGTGTCACGACAGTTAAGGGTTAAACCAACACCCTTTCATCACTGCACAGCTACACCCTACCTACCCTACACCCCCAAGCTACCACACTTTTTTCCATCAGTAATATGAGCAGATTAGAGCATTATTGAACCGTATTATCTACAGACTGTATACTTTTCCTCAGCCAGGTTGCAAAATTTTAACTCAGAGTCTTTGACCTTTGCTTCACCTGTAATACGATGAACACTTTCTTCTCAACTAGAACTGGCCAAAACCCAAGAAACATGACCATGTGCAGGTTAACCCCTTTCCGCCGCAGTGATTTTCATTTTTCTTTTCTTCTCATGTTTTATGTTTCCTTTTTTGCAGCAACCCTTGATCTTTAGTTTTTATTGGCACTATCATGGAATGAACAGGACTTTTTGATTCCTTTTTATTCCACGACTTATGATGAGCAATGACCAAAAAAAAAACTGTGGTGGCTGAATTTGGGAACAAGCCTTGTGGGGGTGTAGGGTAGTTAGGGTGTTGCTGTTCGGTATAGTTAAGGGTGCTGTTAACCCTTGTCACTCGTGATGCCAGGGTGAGGGTTAAATGCTGTGTTTCTTGATAGGCCTATTGCCACCCTTCCCAAGAGCAATAGGTGATGCAGAAATAAAGGATTGTCCACAACCACTGTTAATTGAAAACTTGCAGAAACTTTTGCTGAAGAATTTCGGTACATGTAGTAATAGTAACAGTCCAGATAACAGAGTCTCTATGCATATAGCTTGAGCAGCGATTGACAGTCGGTTGGGATGAGATAAGCCCAATTTAGCTTCTGAAGGATTATATAGCAGAGATCCGCTGGATTTAGGGGAGTATTTAGGTCCAGTGATCTTGCGGTGAGTAGCGGGGAATTGCTTAGTCTATCCGTTATATTAGAGGCCTAGGCCGCAAGGCTTTGGTCTAGTAAATCGTCTTGTAAGCTGCGGAGCTCCTACCTCTTCCAGAATCAGCAACCCAAGAGAGATGCTGTTTTCTTGGCAGCACAGGAACAAGAGAGAGCTTAATGGCTGCAGCTCCCTTATATGAGCAGGGGGCTGAGCCTTTTTAGATTGGTCCATACAGCTGTCACTCACTGTTACAATGGATTGTGATCACATGACTAAACCACCAAAGGTCCTGTAGCAAAAGCATAGAGTTCTAACCTAATCACGTGACCCGCAGGTCCTGCTACGCTTGAATAGGTAGGCAATTAAATATACACATGTTTATATACTTATACTTATATGAACTTCTATACAGTCACTGACTAACCGAGGGGTGACAAGGGGAAAACTACAAAAGAGGGACCCCAACGTCCTAGGAACTCTGACTATGGGGACCTCCATAAAGGTAACGTATACAATACGGTACCGGGACACCACAAACCCCCTTACTTGAAATAAGTCGACCCCGACGCCTGTCCCCTAAGGCAGAGGAACTAGGACTAAAACAGGATTTTATATATATATATATATATATATATATATATATATATATATATATCATTTTTATACATCCTGACAAAACCTAAGTAAACATTAAACACATTTATATTCTCTGGATACTCCTACTAGTATCTTGACTAGACAATAGGAATTCATCTAGACATTTTGAAACTATCTAGACAGTGATGAAGCTATCTAAACTTTAGTTTCTAACTCCTTAGACATTAATTATAGCTCTCTATGACATTTATGAGGCTACCTAGACATTGATATACAGCTCTCTATAACATTTAGTCTCAAGCTGTGTAAACATTTTGAAATCTCACCACATTTTATTTTTTTTGCCACGATGAGTCACCTGTTAGTACACAGAAGGGTATATTGGCTTGCCCAAGGCTATCTACCAATAAGGATGGCTACTAGGGTCTATCGGCTACAAGCTACTTACCCCTAGAACACAACAGTATAACCTACCTAGGTTACCTATAGAAATACGTGTTTAATTCTAAGCTTGCAAGAGCACCTACTGGCCAGGTAGAGCATCTCACACACGTAATACAGAGAAAAGAGATATGAGTGTACCTAACAGTGGCAGGAATTGGGTATCAATAGGCTACAATTCCTAAGTGTGTCTTGAATGTGAGATATACTTTTGTTTTTGTGTATGTACTGAAAAGACTGAGGTAGTACATTTAAGTGAGTAGTTTAAGTACTATGTGTGCAAGTACTGCTTACTAGTTAGTCTTGCTATCTTAAGGGTAAGTTATCCTGTTATTTTTGTTGAGACAGGTGCTAGCGATTGGCGACTAGAAACAATGTCACTCTTGGAGGAGCCAAGAGAGTCCCCTATTGAGCAACTACTTAAACACCTTTTAGCATTTTTATACCTTTGCATGTACATGTGTACAAGAGTTATTTACATTTTTGTTTTTGGTGTACACGTGCATATAGCGGACAATTTTCCGTGTACAGCCTTTACTTACTTTTTATGTACACAGACACAAAGCTATTTTTCTGTGTACAGGAACCATATACATCTTTATGATACATTTATTAACACTCCAACAAGGTTCAGGCGCATACACCTGATAAGTGCAACATTTAGCCAGCGAGTCCTATAAATATAGGGTTATGTACATAAAATGGGCATGTAAGGATCTGCAGTCCACCTACACTAGAAGTCTATGTTTCACGGTTGTCCCAATTAAACCGGGCACAAAACTTACGAATCTCCTACTGGCTAGGAGTCTCTTGACTTGATGGTCAGGCACAAAGCTTAAGGGTTACATTGCTGAACTTGAAACTGGAACAATCTTAGCACAGTCCTGCTAGGCACATGTCTTGAACTTGGTTACTAAAAAACAAAAGTAGTTAACATAGAAAAGCAATAAACATTACTTTACAGTCCTTCAAAAGACATTTCTCCTGAATCTTCTTGTGCCTTTTGTAGATCCTTTATACCTCCCAACATCTGGAGCAGGCGAGGAGTTAATATAACTCTCCCACACCACATTGGTGAGAGTAGAATGGGTAACAGTAGGATTTAGAGTGACCAAAGGCTTACTGGCCGGGATCACAGTTGGTGCATAAGGTTTTAGCACATTCGCCATATCAGGAGTGGGGCAAAACACTTTCATCGGTACCCTGGAAGCAGGCAAACTCTCCATGTCAGAAGAAGGCCTTGGTACATACGTTGGTACCTGTGCAGGAGGCAAACTCTCATTGCTCTGAGAGGGCCTAGGTACGTGCGTTGGTACCTCTGGAACAGACAAACTCTCATTGCTCCGAGAGGGTCAAGGTACGGTCTTTGGTGCCCGCAATTTAGGCCAACTTTCTTGATCTTGAGCATGACTTGGCACTTTACTGTACACAGAAGATGATTGATGCTGTAGAGGCTCCTCCTCCTTGAGTACGGTGGTGGAGGCATCAGGAGCAGACCATTTCGGGCTCAGGTTGAAGGGATCCGATTCCCAATCTGTAGACAGAAAGTATTTGAAGGGAAGCTGTGTTGGGGCTGTTGGTCTTGTGACCGCTGCAGCCCATTCTCCACGCAGGCTCTGGACGGGGGTGTACTCCACAATTTCACCCACCTCCAAGGAGTAGAACTTATGGCCTCTGTACTGCTCGCCGGTTTACGAGGATGGTTTGCCCTGTGTGGCAATCTAGGAGTGTCCCATAACCTCTGACCTTGTCGAACTTGGCCACAGTTGCTCTTCGTCGTTCTAGAGGCTCCTCCCCAAATGGGATGGTCCCATTTGCGGATGAATAAAGCTTCCATCTCTTCTTTCATTATTTCTGCTTCATGATTCCTCTTTTTATGTCTTTTGTGATTGTTATATTATATACAATATTGGTACCTATTATTTATTCTGTCTCTTCCTAGATTTTACCATTTTTAATAGAATTTTTTATGCTATTTTTATGCTGTATTTTATATTGTATATTATTTATGTGTCCATTTTGACTTTTATTCCCCCTTCTCTCTTTCCCCCCTTTTTCTATCTCTTCTATTTTCCTCTTTATTTCCCTGATATATATGAGCCATTCCACACATCATATTATATGTTTTTTATATCTAAGAATTTTTCATGTTCAATACAACTCTCTCTGCATCATATAATCCCTACATATTTGTATTTATTTATATATATTCATTTATTTATCATTTAATATTTCACATTATTTTTTCATATTCAGCTATATCTATATCTACACACCAATGTAGTATTTTCCCCTTCATTCATATCACTGTGATCTAATTCTTGACATCTATATTCCTTTTTTCATTCATTAATATATACCCTTCTTATTACTTTCATCTAATTACATTCATTCATTTACAGATATGCGATCATATTCTATTTAATATATCCTTTAGCCTTACATTTCTTTCCATCTTTACAATTTTATTCCACACATATTCACATCACCTCCACCTACATTTTTTTCACCTGTCTATTCCGGGTTTTCCTTCTAGTGACATCACCTGATTTTGCCTTATTTAAGCCTGCTCTGTATGTACTAGCCCCTTAATTTATCTTGGCTACTGAAGAATGCGACACTAGTCATGAAACGCGTATAGCCCTTGGTATTTTACTACTGCCATATCCATCCCACCGGCTAATAGCCGCTATACCAGCCGATCCAGTCTTGACAGCGCTGCAGTACCCCGGTTTGAGGACCAGTGCAAATCGCGCGCAATTTACACTGCACACGGACGCCGACTCACCTCTGCTGAAACTCCCCTATAGGCCGGCTGCCGATTCGTGCCAAGCAGAATGATTTTTTCAACGCACAAATATCCAAAGCTGGTTACTGCTGTACCGAAAGCGAGTGCTTGCCGCAGGAGAAGCGCACTCATACACTTACTGCTATTGCTCTCTGGAATCTGCCGTTTTCAGGGACACTCGACTGCCTACAATCTCTGTCTACTCAGCGGTAAAGTATCGCTTTAATCCTATCATTAACTGTATCAGCATTCTATTACAATTTTGTTACTTTTTGGATACAATTACCGGCATTTTACTAACTTCTCCTCTCAACACTTTGATGAATGACATTTAAGTCTACCTCAATTCGCACATGTAAACTTGTGGAATCTGTCAAATTTTTTGCTACTATAGACTATTTTTTCTTCTTTTCTGAGATGGCTGGCAATTTTTAGCATCATATTTTAGGACACTTTATTCAATATTTTTAATACCTGAGCAAGGGCCCTGCTCGGGTATTGATTGTATTATTAAAATTTAATAAATGTTTAAGATTATTTAATTCATTGTACACTTTCAGGCTTTTTATTACCATATTTATTTTTATTATCACTTTTATTGTCATCCCCTTTTCTCCTATTCCTTTTCCCTTTTTTTCCGCTACCCCTTGAGGACTGGTTATATAATATTTTATTATTATTATATAATTTTTCTCTGCCTACTATTTGGTCTTTTGGGGTTCTTAGACCATACCAGTTAACCTCAGGTTAGAATATTGATTGAGCTGCACTAACTCTATTCTATATTCACATTTCCTTTACCCCTAGTGATTCTTTGTGCTCATCAATCTCATACACCTTTTTCTATCTTCTCTCTATATCACTATGACTATCTGGACACATTTAGAAAATAAGAAAAAAAACTATTGATGAATTTCGCTTTTCGCCAGTTCTTAGATTCTACACACTGATAACCAGGAGAATGTTATTTCTATAGCCCAAACATTTAGACAATTAGAGAATATCCTTTGTAAAAGACTTAGACAACAATGGGAGGTCAAAAGTTTAGAACATTATCTAAATTTGGGTATTACACCAAAAGGACTATCAGTCCACAAGATAGCTGCTAGTGAACTCAGCAGTGATCAATTTAATCTCAAATGGGAATCCTTATTAAAAGAACAATCTATTAGCATTGTTAAATTGATTATAGAAAGAAGAAAAAAACTGGTCTCAGAATTGGACAGTGAAATATCTAAGATGAAAGAAAATTTGGGTACATTGCCTATTAATGATGAATATAAAACATATGAAGAATTCACATTAAAAAAATTAGACAGTCTAGAAAAAGAAATCACTCAAAAGAAGTCTAAAAAGATATCTTGGCAATTAACAAAAAACACCAAAAATCCAATAGTATCTCAAGTTAAAGAAAATCCAAAAAAGAATGGAGATCAACCTCAGCTAATGCCAGTATACAATGTCCCACAAATAACAGATTCACATCACTTACTGATAACAATAATGACCATCGTTTTTTTAGGCAAAAACCAAACATGGAGGAATCACAATCCATCACCACACGGACGTTATCGTCCTTACTACCCAAACTATCACTCTCCCACCCAAAGACACTATCACAGGTACCAATCCCCACACAGACACCAATCCCCACACAGATACCCTTCTCAAACACCATATCAAAATTATTATCATCACCACAGACCCTCTTACCAACAATATCGCCCCCCCACATTCACCGACACCAACTACACCTCCCAATTTCCAAAACCAGAACAACTTCCACCCAAGATACGCACAGTACAAGCAGAAATTCACCAAATTCCTGTCATTCACACCACGCACCACATGTGTACCCCCAAAAAAAGAGGGTACGCAGAACACATAAGCTAAATTCTAGAAGAAACACAACCCCCCCAAAAATTGGGCAAGACACACTAAAAGATACAGAAATTATTTTCAACCTCAGTTCCATTTCTCTCACACAACCCCAACAAACTTTACTCAATAAAGGGCTAAAATTTGCCCCCAGTCAACCAATCAGTAAATTCGATACCTATATAGGTATAGAAAAATATGTCCGACGTCTTTGCCTTAAGAAATATTTTCTTAAACAGCCTTACTTTACCCCTCCCACTCAGACTGATCCATACAAACATACCTCATGTACCTTAAAATCCAGCTTTTATCAGAAACACGAAACAGGACCGGATATTCTAGCTTTTAAGAAATCCATACAAGCAGATCTGAGAAAAATTAAAACCACATCCAAACACAATAATATTACCCATAAAGAAAAAATAGCAATTTCTGAATTCCAAAAAAATGAAAATGTTACTATTCGCCCTGCAGACAAGGGAGGTGGTATTGTACTGTTAGATACTGATAAATATAACAATGAATGCCATAGACAATTAGCTGATACTAAAACCTATATGTTACTTAAATCTGATCCCACCCAAGATTTTATTAAAGCACTAAAGACACTTTGTGACGATGCACTTTCACTAGACATACTTACCTCCAAAGGACACGACTTTATTTTAGGCACTCAAGCGAGGACACCAGTTTTTTATTGTCTCCCAAAAATTCATAAAGATAATTTGAACCCTCCCGGCCGACCGATTGTATCCGGTATTGAATCTCTCACTTCCAATTTATCTCAGTATATAGACCGTTTTTTACAACCTTTTGTACAGTCGACTAATTTTTATCTTAAAGACACCACCCAAATTATTCAAATTTTAGAGAACGTTACATGGGAACCTGATTTTATACTAGCTTCCCTGGACATAAGTTCTCTATACACCGTCATTCAACACAAAGCCGGTCTAGAGGCAGTCAAATATTTTTTATTGAAGGGAGACATTTTACCAACCCAAATTGATTTTATTCTTGATTCTATCACTTTTATACTCACACATAACTATTTTTATTTTGAAGATGCCTTTTATCTACAGTTGACCGGCACAGCTATGGGCACGAGATTTGCGCCCAGTTATGCCAATCTATTCATGGCAGCCTGGGAGGATACCAGTATCTCTCCCAGGATAGGCGCGGATCTCGTGCTCTGGCGACGGTATATTGATGATATTTTATTCATATGGAAGGGACCTAGAGACTCTTTAGAGATTTTTATCCAGGAACTCAACACTAATTTGCTTAATCTAAATTTTACTCCCCATATTAGCACTGAATCTCTGGAATTTTTAGATCTTTTAATCACAGTAAATTCTCCAAAACTAATATGTAGTACGTATCACAAACCTGTATCCAAGAATAGTTTTATCCGTTTTAACAGCTGCCATCTTCCAAGGTGGCTTTTAAATGTTCCATTTAGCCAATATAGAAGACTAAAGCGCAATTGCACTTTAGAAACCCAATTTGAAGATGAGGCTCTTAAACTCACAGACCAATTCTTTGAAAAAGGATACCCACAACAAATTTTAGATAAATCCTTTTTAAAAACAAAAAACCTTGATAGAACTACTTTTTTTTACACAAACCAGAGATCCAGTGATATCAGAACCTGAAGCCAAAATCATTTTACCATTCAACAAAGATTATAAACAGATAGAAAAAATTCTAAAAAAGCATTGGCACCTTCTAAAAAATGATAAAATTATTGGCCAATATTTACCGTTGTATACACAAAAGCGGCCAATCTAGGGATCCAAATAGCCCCCACAATTAAACCCCCTTCCAAACAAGTAACATCAAACTGGTTTCAATCAATTGGTTTTAATAGATGTGGCACATGCCTAGGTTGCAGAACCACTAAATTCGCTAGAAAAAATTTAGAAGTCGTCTCCACATCCAATCATACATTCATGAAATCAAAGAGTGTCTAACTTGTAACAGCAAGGGTGTCATATACCTCATCCAGTGTAAGTGTGGTAAACAATGTATAGGACGCACTAAACGCCAGCTAAAAATCAGAATATCAGAACTTATCTATAACATTAAAAAAGGCATGAAATCCCATCCATTATCCCTTCATTTTCATGAGTCACTGTTACGCCTAGCGCTCCGGGTCCCCGCTCCTCCCCGGAGCGCTCACGGCGCCTTTCTCCCTGCAGCTCCCCGGTCAGCGCTGACCGGGAGCGCTGCCCTGTCATGGCCGTTGGGGATGCGATTCGCACAGCGGGACGCGCCCGCTCGCGAATCGCATCCCAGGTCACTTACCCGTTCCCGTCTCCTGCGGTCATGTGCTGGCGCGCGCGGCTCCGCTCTCTAGGGCGCGCGCGCGCCAGCTCCCTGAGACTTAAAGGGCCAGTGCACCAATGATTGGTGCCTGGCCCAATTAGCTTAATTGGTTCCCATCTGTTTCCTGGCTATATCTAGTCTCCTCCCTTGCACTTCCTTGCCGGATCTTGTTGCCCTAGAGCCTAGTGAAAGCGTTTTTGTGTGTTTATACCCTGTGTACCAGAACTTTGCTATCTCCCCTGACTACGAACCTTGCCGCCTGCCCCCGACCTTCTGCTACGTCCGACTTTGCTTCTGCCTACTCCCTTGTACCTCGCCTATCTTCAGCAGCCAGAGAGGTGAGCCGTTGCTAGTGGATACGACCTGGTCACTACCGCCGCAGCAAGACCATCCCGCTTTGCGGCGGGCTCTGGTGAAAACCTGTAGTGTCTTAGAACCGGTCCACTAGCACGGTCCTCGCTATCCCTCTCTGGCACAGAGGATCCACCTCCTGCCAGCCGGCATCGTGACAGTAGATCCGGCCATGGATCCCGCTGAAGTTCCTCTGCCTGTTGTCGCCGACCTCCCCACACTGGTCGCCCAGCAAGCCCGACAGATTGCCCAACAAGATCACCAGCTGTCGTACTTGACCACCATGACTCAGCAACTCCAGTCGCAGCTACAGCAGATTCAGTCTCAGCTACAGCAGCAGCAACCATCTCCTCCGCCAGCTCCTGCACCTCTTCCGCAGCGAGTGGCCACTCCTAGCCTCCGCCTGTCTTTGCCGGACAAATTTAATGGGGACTCTAAGTTTTGCCGTGGCTTTCTTTCCCAATGTTCCCTGCATCTGGAGATGATGTCGGATCAGTTTCCCACTGAAAGGTCTAAGGTGGCTTTCGTAGTCAGCCTCCTGTCTGGAAAAGCCCTGTCATGGGCCACACCGCTCTGGGACCGCAATGACCCCGTCACTGCCTCTGTACACTCCTTCTTCTCGGAAATTCGAAGTGTCTTTGAGGAACCTGCCCGAGCCTCTTCTGCTGAGACTGCCCTGCTGAACCTTGTCCAGGGTAATTTCTCCGTTGGCGAGTACGCCATACAATTCCGTACTCTTGCTTCTGAACTTTCCTGGAATAATGAGGCTCTCTGCGCGACCTTTAAAAAAGGCCTATCCAGCAACATTAAAGATGTTCTGGCCGCACGAGAGACTCCTGCTAGCCTGCATGAACTCATTCATCTAGCCACTCGCATTGACATGCGTTTTTCTGAGAGGCATCAAGAGCTCCGCCAGGAAAAAGACTTAGATCTCTGGCCACCTCTCCCACAGTCTCCACTGCAATCTGCGCCTAGGCCTCCCGCCGAGGAGGCCATGCAAGTGGATCGGTCTCGCCTGACCCTGGAAGAGAGGAATCGCCGTAAGGAAGAGAATCTTTGTTTGTACTGTGCCAGTACTGAACATTTTCTGGTGGATTGCCCAATCCGTCCTCCACGTCTGGGAAACGCACGCTCACACTCAGCTCTCGTGGGTGTGGCGTCTCTTGATGCCAAGTCGGCTTCTCCACGTCTCAAGGTACCTGTTCGGATTTCCACTTCAGCCAGCTCTCCCCTCTCAGCCGTGGCCTGTCTGGACTCTGGAGCTTCTGGGAATTTTATTCGGGAGTCCTTTGTGAATAAATTCCATATTCCGGTGACCCGTCTTGTCAAGCCACTCCGCATCTCCGCGGTCAACGGAGCCAGGTTGGACTGTACCATACGTTTCCGCACGGAGCCCCTTCTTATGAGCATCGGATCTCATCACGAGAGGATTGAACTTTTGGTCCTCCCCAATTGCACCTCGGAAATTCTCCTTGGACTTCCCTGGCTTCAACTTCATTCCCCAACCCTGGATTGGTCCACTGGGGAGATCAAGAGTTGGGGGTCCTCTTGTGCCAAGAACTGTCTAAAACCGGTTCCCAGTAACCCTTGCCGTAACTCTGTGGTTCCTCCTGTATCCGGTCCCCCTAAGGTCATTAAGGACTCTGCCTGCCACAGGAAATGCCCCTCCCCCCCTCCCAGGCAAGCTTCTGTGTCCCCTCATGGCCCTCGTCCTGGTGTCACACTGCCCCGTGCCAGGTCTCGCCCTCTGCCCTCTCTCCCCATTCCTACTCCTGCGGTTCTGCCTGCCGTTGAGGAATCCCTCCTTCCTTTCCCGGTGTCCTCATCCCAGGGGAGGCAGTTACCCGATAAAGAGAAGGGGAGACCTAAGGGGGGGGGTACTGTTACGCCTAGCGCTCCGGGTCCCCGCTCCTCCCCGGAGCGCTCACGGCGCCTTTCTCCCTGCAGCTCCCCGGTCAGCGCTGACCGGGAGCGCTGCCCTGTCATGGCCGTTGGGGATGCGATTCGCACAGCGGGACGCGCCCGCTCGCGAATCGCATCCCAGGTCACTTACCCGTTCCCGTCTCCTGCGGTCATGTGCTGGCGCGCGCGGCTCCGCTCTCTAGGGCGCGCGCGCGCCAGCTCCCTGAGACTTAAAGGGCCAGTGCACCAATGATTGGTGCCTGGCCCAATTAGCTTAATTGGTTCCCATCTGTTTCCTGGCTATATCTAGTCTCCTCCCTTGCACTTCCTTGCCGGATCTTGTTGCCCTAGAGCCTAGTGAAAGCGTTTTTGTGTGTTTATACCCTGTGTACCAGAACTTTGCTATCTCCCCTGACTACGAACCTTGCCGCCTGCCCCCGACCTTCTGCTACGTCCGACTTTGCTTCTGCCTACTCCCTTGTACCTCGCCTATCTTCAGCAGCCAGAGAGGTGAGCCGTTGCTAGTGGATACGACCTGGTCACTACCGCCGCAGCAAGACCATCCCGCTTTGCGGCGGGCTCTGGTGAAAACCTGTAGTGTCTTAGAACCGGTCCACTAGCACGGTCCTCGCTATCCCTCTCTGGCACAGAGGATCCACCTCCTGCCAGCCGGCATCGTGACAGTCACATAATAATAATCCTTCTGAATTGTCATTTTTTGCATTACATTCAGTTAAGAAATGTTGGAGAGGGAGTGATCCCATCCCACGTATGTCCCAGGCAGAAGCGAGGAAGAATCTTTGAATTTGACACATTGGTCCCTAAGGGCCTCAATGCCGAGATGGAACTTTTTGGATTTCTTTGAGATTCCCACCAGCGGGGTTTCACCCCATGGTCCATCACCGTCTGGTCGTTTATCGACACGATGATGCACCCTGGGGGCAACCCCGCGTGTGGACACCACGTCCATTATCTCTGCTTTATGATTTTTATGTCTTTTGTGATTGTTATATTATATACAATATTGGTACCTATTATTTATTCTGTCTCTTCCTAGATTTTACCATTTTTAATTTAATTTTTTATGCTACTTTTATGCTGTATTTTATATTGTATATTATTTATGTGTCCATTTTGCCTTTTATTCCCCCTTCTCTATTCCCCCCTTTTTCTATCTCTTCTATTTTCCTCTTTATTTCCCTGATATATATGAGCCATTCCACACATCATATTATATGTTCTTTATATCTAAGAATTTTTCATGTTCAATACAACTCTCTCTGCATCATATAATCCCTACATATTTGTATTTATTTATATATATTCATTTATTTATCATTTAATATTTCACATTATTTTTTCATATTCAGCTATATCTATATCTACAAACCAATGTAGTATTTTCCCCTTCATTCATTCATATCACTGTGATCTAATTCTTGACATCTATATTCCTTTTTTCATTCATTAATATATACCCTTCTTATTACTTTCATCTAATTACATTCATTCATTTACAGATATGCGATCATATTCTATTTAATATATCCTTTAGCCTTACATTTCTTTCCATCTTTACAATTTTATTCCACACATATTCACATCACCTCCACCTACATTTTTTTCACCTGTCTATTCCGGGTTTTCCTTCTAGTGACATCACCTGATTTTGCCTTATTTAAGCCTGCTCTGTATGTACTAGCCCCTTAATTTATCTTGGCTACTGAAGAATGCGACACTAGTCGTGAAACGCGTATAGCCCTTGGTATTTTACTACTGCCATATCCATCCCACCGGCTAATAGCCGCTATACCAGCCGATCCAGTCTTGACAGCGCTGCAGTACCCCGGTTTGAGGACCAGTGCAAATCGTGCGCAACTCACACTGCCCACGGACGCCGACTCACCTCTGCTGAAACTCCCCTATAGGCCGGCTGCCGATTCGTGCCAAGCAGAATGATTTTTTCAACGCACAAATATCCAAAGCCGGTTACTGCTGTACCGAAAGCGAGTGCTTGCCGCAGGAGAAGCGCACTCATACACTTACTGCTATTGCTCTCTGGAATCTGCCGTTTTCAGGGACACTCGACTGCCTACAAGCTCTGTCTACTCAGCGGTAAAGTATCGCTTTAATCCTATCGTTAACTGTATCAGCATTCTATTACAATTTTGTTACTTTTTGATACAATTACCGGCATTTTACTAACTTCTCCTCTCAACACTTTGATGAATGACATTTAAGTCTACCTCAATTCGCACATGTAAACTTGTGGAATCTGTCAAATTTTTGCTGTAAATTTTTTGCTACTATAGACTATTTTTTCTTCTTTTCTGAGATGGATGGCAATTTTTAGCATCATATTTTAGGACACTTTATTCGATATTTTTAATACCTGAGCAAGGGCCCTGCTCGGGTATTGATTGTATTATTAAAATTTAATAAATGTTTAAGATTATTTAATTCATTGTACACTTTCAGGCTTTTTATTACCATATTTATTTTTATTATCACTTTTATTGTCACCCCCTTTTCTCCTATTCCTTTTTTCTTTTTTTCCACTACCCCTTGAGGACTGGTTATATAATATTTTATTATTATATAATTTTTCTCTGCCTACTATTTGGTCTTTTGGGGTTCTTAGACCATACCAGTTAACCTCGGGTTAGAATATTGATTGAGCTGCACTAACTCTATTCTATATTCGAAGTTCTTGAAAAGGTCGGGCTGCGTCTGCCACAACTTTCCGCTGTTCCGGCGCCTTTTTGCCATCTTCACCACGTGGAACGCTGCTCTCCGCCATGTCTGTACTCTCCGGCTCCCTGTGCAGACTGAAGAGGTCACTGTGCATGGTGTCTTTTATAGTGGGCTTCCCCAAAATTGAGGCCGGCAGGAAGGATGTCATCGGTGAAGCCCAGACTTCCGGTCCTCCCAGAAACAACTCCTATGTCTCCAAGTTCCCTTTCGGTTGCGACACAGCAACTTGGCAGCCACGCTCAGGGGCGGAAGGGGCGCAGCGCGGGCCTTTTTCATGTGCTTCTCTGATAGCAGGTTGACTCCTCCCATGCTGACTGGACCAGAGGATCGTAGCATGAATTTGTTTAGCAGTTTACACATTCTTGCTGCGCATTAATTTTCGCCTCCCCCCTTACTTTTCGCGTGGCCCCCTTGCAAGTTGCACCACGCGGACCACTCTTGTACACGATAATGCGGTCTGCAACACATGAATAAAGTCCGTCCCTTTCTGGGGGGGAGTAAAACTTCACTAGTGGCAACAGCAGTAGGCACACACCTGAATCCTGTTTGTGCGATGCCAAGTAGGCTTGTGGTGGCTGAATTTGGGAACAAGCCTTGTGGGGGTGTAGGGAAGTTAGGGTGTTGCTGTTCAGTATAGTTAAGGGCGCTGTTAACCCTTGTCACTCGTGATGCCAGGGTGAGGGTTAAATGCTGTGTTTCTTGATAGGCCTATTGCCACCCTTCCCAAGAGCAATAGGTGATGCAGAAATAAAGGATTGTCCACAACCACTGTTAACTGAAAACTTGCAGGAACTTTTACTGAAGAATTTCGGTACATGCAGCAATAGTAACAGTCCAGATAACAGAGTCTCTATGCATATAGTTGAGCAGTGATTAACAGTCGGTTGGGATCAGATAAGCCCAATTTAGCTTCTGAAGAATTATATAGCAGAGATCCACCGGATTTAGGGGAGCATTTCGTTCCAGTGGTCTTGCGGTGAGTAGCAGGGAATTTCTTAGTCTATCCTCTATGTTAGAGGCCTAGGCCGCAAGGCTTTGGCCTAGTAAATCATCTTGTAAGCTGCGGAGGTCCTACCTCTTCCAGAGTCAGCAACCCAAGAGAGATGCTGCTTGCTTGGCAGCACAGGAACAAGAGAGAGATTAATGGCTGCAGCTCCCTTATATGGGCAGGGGGCTGAGCCGTTTTAGATTGGTCAATACAGCTGTCACTCACTGTTACAATGGATTGTGGGTGATCACATGACTAAACCACCAAAGGTCCTGTAGCAAAACCATAGAGTTATAACCTAATCACGTGACCCGCAGGTCCTGCTACGCTTGAATAGGTAGGCAATTAAATATATACATGTTTATATACTTATACGAACTTCTATACAGTCACTGACTAACCGAGGGGTGACAAGGGGAAAACTACAAAAGAGGGACCCCGACGTCCTAGGGACTCTGACTATGGGGACCTCCATAAAGGTAACGTATACAATACGGTACCGGGACACCACAAAAAAATTCTGTCAAATGTATTTATTTTACATTTAGGCAAATTTTTCTACCCATTGACTTAAATTGGTAGATAAATATGCAGCAGGGAATATGCAGCAAAATATGCCACAAAATACAGCATGTGTGACCCTACCCTAAGGCTATGTTCACACCTCTGGAATGTCCACACAGAAAATCTCTTTGCGGACATTCCGGAGAGTGCAGGTACCTAGGGGTATGCATATTATGCTGGGAATGCCCATCTCATAGACAGTTATGCATTCTGTGTCGAGTTTGTAGAAAGAATGAACAGGTTCATTCTTTCTGCAGACACAGAAAACTGAATTTTCTGGCATGGAAAGTCTGCTGAATACAATGGGACTCACAAAATGCTCTAATTTTGACACAGAAAATGTGCTGCTCTCCACATCCAAAACTCATTGCTCAAAACCCTGCTACCACTGAGTTCAAGGGAAGCTGGAAAACACTCCGCACATTTGTATGTTCCGGCAGGCAATAGGACCACTCGGAAACGGGCCGTGTCTGTAGACGGCAATGTATTTCCTAGCGGAATCCGCACAAAGATTAGACATATCTATTATTTCCACGAAAATTATGCTGTGTGCACAGTGCAGCAGAGTACCATTGAAATCAAAGAAAGTCTGCGAACATAGCCCAACAAGGGTGTATTGACACGTACAGTATGCTGCGCATATTTGAAGAGCAGGATTTGATGCTGCAGATTTGACGCTGTGTACAGTCATTTAGCTTACATTAAAGGAGATCTTCAGCTAAATTAACTTATCCACTCTCCAAAGGATAGGGGTTAAGTAGCTGATCGCAGGGGGTCCGACAGCTGGGGCCACCGGGATCCCCGAGACAGGACCCTGCGCTCATTGAGGAGCGTGTGCTGCAGCCGCCACGCACTCCATTCATTTCTATGGGAGCGTCGAAAAGACTCCAGTACAGCTTTCGGGCATCAGAGGCGCTCCCATAGAAATTAATGGAGCGCATGCTGTCTACTGGTAGATGACACGTGCTCCTCACTAAGAGCACCGGGGTCCTGTCCTCGAGCCCCAGTGGTCAAAGTGAAAGTGAAAGTATGACGGTTAGCTCAGTGGGCTGTTCGGGATAGCCGCGGCGAAATCGCGGCATCCCGAACAGCTTACAGGACAGTAGGAGGATCCCTACCTGCCTCCTCGCTGTCCGATCGCCGAATGACTGCTCATTGCCTGAGATCCAGGCCTGAGCAGTCAAGCGGCAGAATCATAGATCACTGGTTTCCTATGAGAAACCAGTGATCAATGTAAAAGATCAGTGTGTGCAGTGTTATAGGTCCCTATGGGAGCTATAACACTGCAAAAAAAAGTGAAAAAAAGGGAAGAAAGATCATTTAACCCCTTCCCTATTAAAAGTTTAAATCACCCCCCATTTCCCATAAAAAAAACCACAGTGTAAATAAAAATAAACATATGTGGTATCGCCGCAGAGTGGTGGTACCTTCGTCCTTTCCCAGGGCTGTCAATCAAGTATGGATGCCGCTCGGCCTGATAACTACTTAACCCCTTAAGGACACATGACGTTCTCATACGTCTCCATTTCTGAGTCCTTAAGGACACATGACGTATGAGAACGTCATGTGTTTTACCGGCCCCCCGCAACCATCAGCGGAGCCGGTGCCCGTTGCCTGCAGAAATCGTTCAGCAGGCATCGGGGAATATCGCCCAGGGGGGTCATGATGACCCCCCATGTCGGCGATGGCCGCAGATCGCTGGACAATTCATTCCAGCGATCTGCGGCGGATTCCGGGTCAATCGGGTCTCCAGTGACCCGGTGACCCGAAATTATTGGCTGATCGGGCCATCAGAGACGGCTCCGAACAGCCAGAGCCAGCAGGGGTGAGGTGGCACTGGTGCCACCTCATGATCGCCCTGATTCGTCGGCCGGATTACCGGCCGACCAATCAGGGTGCCTGCTGCGGGTGTCACTCCCGCAACCCGCTCCGCCCCTCTTCCGGAGGACGTGAGCGGGATGTGCACCCCGGGTGCTGGGGACCCCGATCCCCGGCGTCCCTGTTGGGATCGGGGCCCCAGGAGTGACGGTGGCGGCGGGACTGACCTGCGCGGCATGGAGCAGCAGCAGCAGTAGGAGGTGAGTGACAGCCTCCTGCTGTTGCTTAGCAACAGCTCCCAGCATGCAAAAAGGGCATGCTGGGAGCTGTAGTTATGCAACAGCAGGAGGCAGACCACCACAACTCCCAGCATTCCCTTATGGGCATGCTGGGACTTGTAGTTTTGCAACAGCTGGAGGCACATTTTTCTATGGAAAAGTGTACCTTCAGCTATTGTATAACTACAACTCCCAGCTTGCACAATCAGCTAAAGTGCATGCTGCGAGTTGTAGTGGTGCATCTGGTGGTTGCATAACTACAACTCCCAGCATGCCCGTTGGCTGTCGGTGACTGCTGAGAGTTGTAGTTTTGCAACAGCTGAAGGCACACTGAGTTAAGTAGCAAACCAGTGTGTCTCCAGCTGTTGCATAACTACAATCCCCAGCATCCCCAGCCAAAGTAGTATGCCTCCGGCTGTTGCATAACTGCAAGACCCAGCATGCCCTTCCGCTGTCCGTACATGCGGGAGGTTGTAGCTTTTGCAACAGCTGAAGGCACACTGGTTGCAAAACACTGAGTTTGTTACCAAACTCGATGTTTCACAACCAGTGTGCCTCCAGCTGTTGCAAAACTACAACTCCCAGCATGCACTGATAGACCGTACATGCTGGGAGTTGTAGTTTTGCAACAGCTGGATGTCCACCCCCCCCCCAATGTGAATGTACAGGGTACACTCACATGGGCGGAGGATTACAGTAAGTATCCGGCTGCAAGTTTGAGCTGCGTCAAATTTTCTGCCGCAGCTCAAACTGCCAGCGAGAAACTACTGTGAACCCCCGCCCGTGTGACTGTACCCTAAAAACACTACACTACACTAACACAAAATAAAATAAAAAGTAAAAAAACACTACATATACACATACCCCTATACAACCCCCCTCCCCTCCCCAATAAAAATGAAAAACGTCTGGTACGCCACTGTTTCCAAAACGGAGCCTCCAGCTGTTGCAAAACAACTACTCCCAGTATTGCCAGATAGCCGTTGACTGTCTAGGCATGCTGGGAGTTTTACAACAGCTGGAGGCACCCTGTTTGGGAATCACTGGCGTAGAATACACCTATGTCCACCCCTATGTAAGTCCCTAATTTAGGCCTCAAATGCGCATGGCGCTCTCACTTTGGAGCCCTGTCGTATTTCAAGGCAACAGTTGAGGGCCACATATGGGGTATCACCGTACTCGGGAGAAATTGCCTAACAAATTTTGGGGGGTATTTTCTGCTATTACCCTTTTAAAAAAAGTAAAATTTTTGGGAAAACAAGCATTTTAGGTAAAAAAAAAGATATTTTTTTTACATATGCAAAAGTCGTGAAACACCTGTAGGGTATTAAGGTTCAAATTACCCCTTGTTACGTTCCCCGAGGGGTCTAGTTTCCAAAATGGTATGCCATGAGGTTTTTTTTTTTTGCTGTCCTGGCACCATAGGGGCTTCCTAAATGCGGCATGCCCCCAGAGCAAAATTCGCTTTCAAAAAGCCAAATGTGACTCCTTCTCTTCTGAGACCTGTAGTGCGCCAGCAGAGCACTTTTCACCCCCATGCGAGGTGTTTTCTGAATCGGGAGAAATTGGGCTTCAAATTTTGGGGGGGTATTTTCTGCTATTACCCTTTTTAAAATTGTAAACATTTTGGGAAACCAAGCATTTTAGGTAAAAAAAATATATATTTTTTTACATATGCAAAAGTTGTGAAACACCTGTAGGGTATTAAGGTTCACATTACCCCTTGTTACGTTCCCCGAGGGGTCTAGTTTCCAAAATGGTATGCCATGTGTTTTTTTTTGCTGTTCTGGCACCATAGGGGCTTCCTAAATGCGGCATGCCCCCAGAGCAAAATTTGCTTTCAAAAAGCCAAATGTTACTCCTTCTCTTCTGAGACCTGTAGTGCACCAGCAGAGCACTTTTCACCCCCATATGGGGTGTTTTCTGAATCGGGAGAAATTGGGCTTCAAATTTTGGGGGGTATTTTCCGCTATTACCCTTTTTAAAAATGTAAACATTTTGGGAAACTAAGCATTTTAGGTAAAAAATATATATATTTTTTTTACATATGCAAAAGTCGTGAATCACCTGTGGGGTATTAAGGTTCACTTTACCCCTTGTTACGTTCCCCGAGGGGTCTAGTTTCCAAAATGGTATGCCATGTGTTTTTTTTGCTGTCCTGGCACCATAGGGGCTTCCTAAATGCGGCATGCCCCCCCAAAAACCATTTGCCGCTCCTTCCCTTCTGAGCCCTCTACTGTGCCCGCCGAACAATTTACATAGACATATGAGGTATGTGCTTACTCGAGAGAAATTGGGTTTCAAATACAAGTAAAAATTTTCTCCTTTTTACCCCTTGCAAAAATTCAAAAATTGGGTCTACAAGAACATGCGAGTGTAAAAAATGAAGATTTTGAATTTTCTCCTTCACTTTGCTGCTATTCCTGTGAAACACCTAAAGGGTTAATACACTTACTGAATGTCATTTTGAATACTTTGGGGGATGTAGTTTTTATAATGGGGTCATTTGTGGGGTATTTCTAATATGAAGACCCTTCAAATCCACTTCAAAACTGAACTGGTCCCTGAAAAATAGTGAGTTTGAAAATTTTGTGAAAAATTTCAAAATTGCTGCTGAACTTTGAAGCCCTCTGGTGTCTTCCAAAAGTAAAAACTCATAAATTTTATGATGCGAACATAAAGTAGACATATTGTAAATGTGAACCCCAAAAAAAATTATTTTGAATATCCATTTTCCTTACAAGCAGAGAGCTTCAAAGTTAGAAAAATGCTAAATTTTCATTTTTTCCATCAAATTTAGGGATTTTTCACCAAGAAAGGATGCAAGTTACCATAAAATTTTACCACTATGTTAAAGTAGAATATGTCACGAAAAAACTGTCTCGGAATCAGAATGATAACTAAAAGCATTCCAGAGTTATTAATGTTTAAAGTGACAGTGGTCAGAATGGCAAAAAACGCTCCGGTCCTAAAGGTATAAAATGGCCTGGTCCTTAACCTCTTAAGGACCCATGACGTATGCATACGTCATGAGTCCCATTCCTGCGATATAACGCGGGGTCACACGGTGACCCCGCATTATATCGCGGCGGGCCCAGCGTCATAGTGAAGCCGGGACCCGCCTCTAATAGCGCGCGGCACTGATCGATGTGCCGCGCGCTATTAACCCTTTAGCCGCGCGCTCAAAGCTGAGCCGCGCGGCTAAAAACGAAAGTAAAAGTGCCCGGTTAGCTCAGGGAGCTGTTCGGGATCGCCGCTGTATAATCGCAGCATCCCGAACAGCTGTAGCACAGGAGGAGGTCTCTTACCTTCCTTCCTGCAGTCCGATCGCCGATTGAATGCTTCAAGCCTGACATCCAGGCTTGAGCATTCAATCGCCGAAAACACTGATTGATCCATTCCTATGGAGATGAATCAATCAGTGTTAAAGATCAGTTAATTCAATGTTATAGCCCCCCCTATAGGAGCTATAATATTGCATAAGAAAAGTGTAAAAAAATCATTAACCCTTTCAATTATCCCTTCCCCTAATAAAAGTTTGAATCACCCGGCATTTCCAAAAATAAAAAAAACATTATGTAAATAATAATAAAAATAAACATATGTGGTATCGCCGCGTGCGGAAATGTCCGAATTATAAAAATATACCGCTTTTTAAACCGCTCGTTCAATGGCGTACGCGCAAAAAAATTCCAAAGTCCAAAATAGCGCATTTTTGATCACTTTTTATACCACAAAAAAGTGAATAAAAAGTGATCAAAAAGTCTGATCAGAACATAAATGGTACCGCTAAAAACTTCAGATGACGGCGCAAAAAATGAGTCCTCAAAGTGCCCTGAACACAGAAAAATAAAAAAGTTATAGGGGTCAGAAGATGACCATTTTAAACGTATAAATTTTCCTGCATGTATTCATGATTTTTTTCCGAAGTGATACAAAATCAAACCTATACAAGTAGGGTATCATTTTAACCGTATGGACCTACAGAATAAAGAAAAGGTGTCATTTTTGACAGAAAATGTACTGCGTAAAAACAGAAGCCCCCAAAACTTACAAAATAGTGTTTTTTCATCAATTTTGTCGCACATTGATTTTTTTTCCCGTTTCACCGTAGATTTTTGGGTAAAATGACTAATGTCATTACAAAGTAGAATTAGTGACGCAAAAATTAAGCCATTATATATAATTTTAGGTGAAAATTTTTAAGAGTTATGATTTTTTAAAGTTAAGGAGGAAAAATTGAAAATGAAAAAACGGAAAAAGCCCGGGTCCTTAAGGGGTTAAGGCTTATTGGCATATGGGGCGGGAAAAATGTTCAACTCCTTTTCTGCACTATAGCGGACGCTCAGGAAAACATCCGGACATTGTGAGAGACTTTATTTTATCCTATATAAAAATCTTCAGATTTAAAGGGAACCTGTCACAATGATTTCACCCTGATCACGGCACAAAAAAATGAGCCCTCATACATCCCCAAAAGGGGACAATTTTAAGCATACAAATTTCCGGACCAAAAATAGTAAAATAAAACAAAACCTATATAAATTGGGCATCGTTGTAATCGTAGGGACTAAAGATGAGCGAACTTACAGTAAATTCGATTCGTCACGAACTTCTCGGCTCGGCAGTTGATGACTTTTCCTGCATAAATTAGTTCAGCTTTCAGGTGCTCCGATGGGCTGGAAAAGGTGGATACCGTCCTAGGAGACTCTTTCCTAGTAATGTATCCACCTTTTCCAGCCCACGGGAGCACCTGAAGGCTGAACTAATTTATGCAGGATAAGTCATCAACTGCCGAGCCGAGAAGTTCGTGACTAATCGAATTTACTGTAAGTTCGCTCATCTCTAGTAGGGACATAAAGATAACCTGTCATTTTTACAGAAAATTACACTGTATAATTTGCAAAACTTCGGCAGTCCGGGCATGCTGGGAGTTGTAGTTTTGCAACAGCTGAAGGCACACTGGTTGGGAAACACTACCCTATTCTAAAGGGAATTAAAACTGGTTAAACGTGAACTTTCAGGTGTTTATGGACTGAGGAGAACACAGAAATAAACATAGGTCAGTAGGGGCCCCGCACTGCACTGTAAACGCGGCCCGATAAACTCCAAGTCACATGACCTCAATGTTCGAGTTCCAGACAGTCTCTGCTGTCAATAAAGTTATTCAGAAAAAAAAAAAAAGCCTGAAGACGTGGTAACGGGAGCACGTAGTGCCGGCTGGCTGCTTCCGGGTGTGGAGAATAGAGGCATCTTATGTAGCTGTCTGTATGGGCACACGGTCTGTGACAGGAGCGCCTGGCAGCGGCAATTCATACTGAGCGGAAATACATCTGACAGGTTAAACAAGGTAGATTAGTAGATCGTATAAGGCTCCTACAGGTACCATGCTCCCCCCCTATAGGAGCCCCCGTGTACAGGTACCATGCTCCCCCCTATAGGAGCCCCCGTGTACAGGTACCATGCACCCCCCTATAGGAGCCCCCGTGTACAGCTACCATGCCACCCCCCCCTATAGGAGCCCCCGTGTACAGGTGCCATGCTCCCCCCCTATAGGAGCCCCCGTGTACAGGTGCCATGCCCCCCCTATAGGAGCCCCCGTGTACAGGTACCATGCTCCCCCCCCCATAGGAGCCCCCGTGTACAGGTACCATGCTCCCCCCTATAGGAGCCCCTTGTACAGGTACCATGCTCCCCCCCCCATAGGAGCCCCCGTGTACAGGTACCATGCCACCCCCCCCTATAGGAGCTCCCGTGTACAGGTACCATGCCCCCCCCCTATAGGAGCCCCCGTGTACAGGTGCCATGCTCCCCCCCCCCATAGGAGCCCCCGTGTACAGGTACCATGCTCCCCCCCTATAGGAGCTCCCGTGTACAGCTACCATGCCACCCCCCCCTATAGGAGCCCCCGTGTACAGGTGCCATGCTCCCCCCCTATAGGAGCCCCCGTGTACAGGTACCATGCTCCCCCCCCCATAGGAGCCCCCGTGTACAGGTACCATGCTCCCCCCCCATAGGAGCCCCCGTGTACAGGTACCATGCTCCCCCCTATAGGAGCCCCTTGTACAGGTACCATGCTCCCCCCCCCATAGGAGCCCCCGTGTACAGGTACCATGCCACCCCCCCCTATAGGAGCCCCCGTGTACAGGTGCCATGCTCCCCCCCTATAGGAGCCCCGTGTACAGGTACCATGCTCCCCCCCCCATAGGAGCCCCCGTGTACAGGTACCATGCTCCCCCCTATAGGAGCCCCTTGTACAGGTACCATGCTCCCCCCTATAGGAGCCCCTTGTACAGGTACCATGCTCCCCCCTATAGGAGCTCCCGTGTACAGGTACCATGCCCCCCCCCTATAGGAGCCCCCGTGTACAGGTGCCATGCTCCCCCTATAGGAGCCCCTTGTACAGGTACCATGCTCCCCCCTATAGGAGCTCCCGTGTACAGGTACCATGCCCCCCCCCTATAGGAGCCCCCGTGTACAGGTGCCATGCTCCCCCCTATAGGAGCCCCCGTGTACAGGTACCATGCACCCCCTATAGGAGCCCCCGTGTACAGGTACCATGCTCCCCCTATAGGAGCCCCCGTGTACAGGTACCATGCCCCCCCCCCTATAGGAGCTCCCGTGTACAGGTGCCATGCTCCCCCTCTATAGGAGCCCCCGTGTACAGGTACCATGCCCCCCCCCTATAGGAGCCCCGTGTACAGGTACCATGCCCCCCCCCTATAGGAGCCCCGTGTACAGGTACCATGCTCCCCCTATAGGAGCCCCCGTGTACAGGTGCCATGCCCCCCCCTATAGGAGCCCCCGTGTACAAGTGCCATGCCCCCCCCCTATAGGAGCCCCCGTGTACAGGCGCCATGCCCCCCCCCTATAGGAGCCCCCGTGTACAGGCGCCATGCCCCCCCCCTATAGGAGCCCCCGTGTACAGGTGCCATGCCCCCCCCCTATAGGAGCCCCCATATACAGGTGCCATGCCCCCCCTATAGGAGCCCCCATATACAGGTGCCATGCCCCCCCTATAGGAGCCCCCATATACAGGTGCCATGCCCCCCCTATAGGAGCCCCCATATACAGGTGCCATGCCCCCCCCTATAGGAGCCCCCGTGTACAGGTGCCATGCCCCCCCCTATAGGAGCCCCCGTGTACAGGTGCCATGCCCCCCCCTATAGGAGCCCCCGTGTACAGGTACCATGTCCCCCCTATAGGAGCCCCTTGTACAGGTACCATGTCCCCCCCCCCTATAGGAGCCCCGTGTACAGGTGCCATGCTCCCCCCTATAGGAGCCCCGTGTACAGGTACCATGTCCCCCCTATAGGAGCCCCTTGTACAGGTACCATGTCCCCCCCCCTATAGGAGCCCCGTGTACAGGTGCCATGCTCCCCCCTATAGTAGCCTCTGTGTACAGGTACCATGCTCCCTCCTATAGGAGCCCCCGTGTACAGGTACCATGCTCCCCCCTATAGTAGCCTCTGTGTACAGGTACCATGCTCCCCCCTATAGGAGCCCCCGTGTACAGGTACCATGCTCCCCCCTATAGGAGCCCCCGTGTACGGGTACCATGCACCCCCTATAGGAGCCTCCGTGTATGGGTACCATGCCCCCCCTATAGGAGCCCCCGTGTACGGGTACCATGCACCCCCCTATAGGAGCCCCCGTGTACGGGTGCCATGCTCCCCCCTATAGGAGCCCCCGTGTACGGGTACCATGCTCCCCCCTATAGGAGCCCCCGTGTACGGGTACCATGCACCCCCCTATAGGAGCCCCCGTGTACGGGTGCCATGCACCCCCCTATAGGAGCCCCCGTGTACAGGTGCCATGCTCCCCCCTATAGGAGCCCCCGTGTACAGGTGCCATGCTCCCCCCTATAGGAGCCCCCGTGTACAGGTGCCATGCTCCCCCCTATAGGAGCCCCCGTGTACAGGTGCCATGCTCCCCCCTATAGGAGCCCCCGTGTACAGGTGCCATGCTCCCCCCTATAGGAGCCCCCGTGTACAGGTGCCATGCCCCCCCCTATAGGAGCCCCCGTGTACAGGTACCATGCTCCCCCCTATAGGAGCCCCCGTGTACAGGTACCATGCTCCCCCCTATAGGAGCCCCCGTGTACAGGTGCCATGCTCCCCCCTATAGGAGCCCCCGTGTACAGGTGCCATGCACCCCCTATAGGAGCCCCCGTGTACAGGTGCCATGCCCCCCCCCTATAGGAGCCCCCGTGTACAGGTGCCATGCCCACCCCTATAGGAGCCCCCGTGTACAGGTGCCATGCTCCCCCCTATAGGATCCCCCGTGTACAGGTGCCATGCTCCCCCCTATAGGAGCCCCCGTGTACAGGTGCCATGCTCCCCCCTATAGGAGCCCCCGTGTACAGGTACCATGCTCCCCCCTATAGGAGCCCCTTGTACAGGTACCATGTCCCCCCCCTATAGGAGCCCCGTGTACAGGTGCCATGCTCCCCCCTATAGTAGCCTCTGTGTACAGGTGCCATGCTCCCCCCTATAGTAGCCTCTGTGTACAGGTACCATGCTCCCCCTATAGGAGCCCCCGTGTACAGGTGCCATGCTCCCCCCTATAGGAGCCCCCGTGTACAGGTGCCATGCTCCCCCCTATAGGAGCCCCCGTGTACAGGTGCCATGCTCCCCCCTATAGGAGCCCCCGTGTACAGGTGCCATGCTCCCCCCTATAGGAGCCCCCGTGTACAGGTACCATGCTCCCCCCTATAGGAGCCCCCGTGTACAGGTGCCATGCTCCCCCCTATAGGAGCCCCGTGTACAGGTGCCATGCCCCCCCCTATAGGAGCCCCCGTGTACAGGTGCCATGCTCCCCCCTATAGGAGCCCCGTGTACAGGTGCCATGCTCCCCCCTATAGGAGCCCCCGTGTACAGGTACCATGCTCCCCCCTATAGGAGCCCCTTGTACAGGTACCATGTCCCCCCCCCCCTATAGGAGCCCCCGTGTACAGGTACCATGCTCCCCCCTATAGGAGCCCCCGTGTACAGGTACCATGCTCCCCCCTATAGGAGCCCCCGTGTACAGGTGCCATGCTCCCCCCTATAGGAGCCCCCGTGTACAGGTGCCATGCTCCCCCCTATAGGAGCCCCCGTGTACAGGTGCCATGCCCCCCCCTATAGGAGCCCCTTGTACAGGTACCATGTCCCCCCCCCCCTATAGGAGCCCCCGTGTACAGGTACCATGCTCCCCCCTATAGGAGCCCCCGTGTACAGGTACCATGCTCCCCCCTATAGGAGCCCCCGTGTACAGGTGCCATGCTCCCCCCTATAGGAGCCCCCGTGTACAGGTGCCATGCTCCCCCCTATAGGAGCCCCCGTGTACAGGTGCCATGCCCCCCCCTATAGGAGCCCCGTGTACAGGTGCCATGCTCCCCCCTATAGGAGCCCCGTGTACAGGTGCCATGCCCCCCCCTATAGGAGCCCCGTGTACAGGTGCCATGCCCCCCCTATAGGAGCCCCCGTGTACAGGTGCCATGCCCCCCCTATAGGAGCCCCCGTGTACAGGTACCATGCTCCCCCCTATAGGAGCCCCCGTGCACAGTTACCATGCTCCCCCCCCTATAGTAGCCCCCGTGTACAGGTGCCATGCTCCCCCCTATAGGAGCCCCGTGTACAGGTGCCATGCCCCCCCCCTATAGGAGCCCCCGTGTACAGGTGCCATGCTCCCCCTCTATAGGAGCCCCGTGTACAGGTGCCATGCCCCCCCCTATAGGAGCCCCTGTGTACAGGTGCCATGCTCCCCCCTATAGGAGCCCCGTGTACAGGTACCATGTCCCCCCTATAGGAGCCCCTTGTACAGGTACCATGCCCCCCCCCCCCCCTATAGGAGCCCCGTGTACAGGTACCATGCCCCCCCCCTATAGGAGCCCCCGTGTACAGGTGCCATGCTCCCCCCTATAGGAGCCCCCGTGTACAGGTACCATGCACCCCCTATAGGAGCCCCCGTGTACAGGTACCATGCTCCCCCTATAGGAGCCCCCGTGTACAGGTATCATGCCCCCCCCCCCTATAGGAGCTCCCGTGTACAGGTGCCATGCTCCCCCTCTATAGGAGCCCCCGTGTACAGGTACCATGCCCCCCCCCCTATAGGAGCCCCGTGTACAGGTACCATGCCCCCCCCCTATAGGAGCCCCGTGTACAGGTACCATGCTCCCCCTATAGGAGCCCCCGTGTACAGGTGCCATGCCCCCCCCTATAGGAGCCCCCGTGTACAAGTGCCATGCTCCCCCCTATAGGAGCCCCGTGTACAGGCGCCATGCCCCCCCCCTATAGGAGCCCCCGTGTACAGGCGCCATGCCCCCCCCCTATAGGAGCCCCCGTGTACAGGTGCCATGCCCCCCCCCTATAGGAGCCCCCATATACAGGTGCCATGCCCCCCCTATAGGAGCCCCCATATACAGGTGCCATGCCCCCCCTATAGGAGCCCCCATATACAGGTGCCATGCCCCCCCTATAGGAGCCCCCATATACAGGTGCCATGCCCCCCCCTATAGGAGCCCCCGTGTACAGGTGCCATGCCCCCCCCTATAGGAGCCCCCGTGTACAGGTGCCATGCCCCCCCCTATAGGAGCCCCCGTGTACAGGTACCATGTCCCCCCTATAGGAGCCCCTTGTACAGGTACCATGTCCCCCCCCCCTATAGGAGCCCCGTGTACAGGTGCCATGCTCCCCCCTATAGGAGCCCCGTGTACAGGTACCATGTCCCCCCTATAGGAGCCCCTTGTACAGGTACCATGTCCCCCCCCCTATAGGAGCCCCGTGTACAGGTGCCATGCTCCCCCCTATAGTAGCCTCTGTGTACAGGTACCATGCTCCCTCCTATAGGAGCCCCCGTGTACAGGTACCATGCTCCCCCCTATAGTAGCCTCTGTGTACAGGTACCATGCTCCCCCCTATAGGAGCCCCCGTGTACAGGTACCATGCTCCCCCCTATAGGAGCCCCCGTGTACGGGTACCATGCACCCCCTATAGGAGCCTCCGTGTATGGGTACCATGCCCCCCCTATAGGAGCCCCCGTGTACGGGTACCATGCACCCCCCTATAGGAGCCCCCGTGTACGGGTGCCATGCTCCCCCCTATAGGAGCCCCCGTGTACGGGTACCATGCTCCCCCCTATAGGAGCCCCCGTGTACGGGTACCATGCACCCCCCTATAGGAGCCCCCGTGTACGGGTGCCATGCACCCCCCTATAGGAGCCCCCGTGTACAGGTGCCATGCTCCCCCCTATAGGAGCCCCCGTGTACAGGTGCCATGCTCCCCCCTATAGGAGCCCCCGTGTACAGGTGCCATGCTCCCCCCTATAGGAGCCCCCGTGTACAGGTGCCATGCTCCCCCCTATAGGAGCCCCCGTGTACAGGTGCCATGCTCCCCCCTATAGGAGCCCCCGTGTACAGGTGCCATGCCCCCCCCTATAGGAGCCCCCGTGTACAGGTACCATGCTCCCCCCTATAGGAGCCCCCGTGTACAGGTACCATGCTCCCCCCTATAGGAGCCCCCGTGTACAGGTGCCATGCTCCCCCCTATAGGAGCCCCCGTGTACAGGTGCCATGCACCCCCTATAGGAGCCCCCGTGTACAGGTGCCATGCCCCCCCCCTATAGGAGCCCCCGTGTACAGGTGCCATGCCCACCCCTATAGGAGCCCCCGTGTACAGGTGCCATGCTCCCCCCTATAGGATCCCCCGTGTACAGGTGCCATGCTCCCCCCTATAGGAGCCCCCGTGTACAGGTGCCATGCTCCCCCCTATAGGAGCCCCCGTGTACAGGTACCATGCTCCCCCCTATAGGAGCCCCTTGTACAGGTACCATGTCCCCCCCCTATAGGAGCCCCGTGTACAGGTGCCATGCTCCCCCCTATAGTAGCCTCTGTGTACAGGTGCCATGCTCCCCCCTATAGTAGCCTCTGTGTACAGGTACCATGCTCCCCCTATAGGAGCCCCCGTGTACAGGTGCCATGCTCCCCCCTATAGGAGCCCCCGTGTACAGGTGCCATGCTCCCCCCTATAGGAGCCCCCGTGTACAGGTGCCATGCTCCCCCCTATAGGAGCCCCCGTGTACAGGTGCCATGCTCCCCCCTATAGGAGCCCCCGTGTACAGGTACCATGCTCCCCCCTATAGGAGCCCCCGTGTACAGGTGCCATGCTCCCCCCTATAGGAGCCCCGTGTACAGGTGCCATGCCCCCCCCTATAGGAGCCCCCGTGTACAGGTGCCATGCTCCCCCCTATAGGAGCCCCGTGTACAGGTGCCATGCTCCCCCCTATAGGAGCCCCCGTGTACAGGTACCATGCTCCCCCCTATAGGAGCCCCTTGTACAGGTACCATGTCCCCCCCCCCCCTATAGGAGCCCCCGTGTACAGGTACCATGCTCCCCCCTATAGGAGCCCCCGTGTACAGGTACCATGCTCCCCCCTATAGGAGCCCCCGTGTACAGGTGCCATGCTCCCCCCTATAGGAGCCCCCGTGTACAGGTGCCATGCTCCCCCCTATAGGAGCCCCCGTGTACAGGTGCCATGCCCCCCCCTATAGGAGCCCCGTGTACAGGTGCCATGCTCCCCCCTATAGGAGCCCCGTGTACAGGTGCCATGCCCCCCCCTATAGGAGCCCCGTGTACAGGTGCCATGCCCCCCCTATAGGAGCCCCCGTGTACAGGTGCCATGCCCCCCCTATAGGAGCCCCCGTGTACAGGTACCATGCTCCCCCCTATAGGAGCCCCCGTGCACAGTTACCATGCTCCCCCCCCTATAGTAGCCCCCGTGTACAGGTGCCATGCTCCCCCCTATAGGAGCCCCGTGTACAGGTGCCATGCCCCCCCCCTATAGGAGCCCCCGTGTACAGGTGCCATGCTCCCCCTCTATAGGAGCCCCGTGTACAGGTGCCATGCCCCCCCCTATAGGAGCCCCTGTGTACAGGTGCCATGCTCCCCCCTATAGGAGCCCCGTGTACAGGTACCATGTCCCCCCTATAGGAGCCCCTTGTACAGGTACCATGCCCCCCCCCCCCCCCCCTATAGGAGCCCCGTGTACAGGTGCCATGCCCCCCCCTATAGGAGCCCCTGTGTACAGGTGCCATGCTCCCCCCTATAGGAGCCCCGTGTACAGGTACCATGTCCCCCCTATAGGAGCCCCTTGTACAGGTACCATGCCCCCCCCCCCCCTATAGGAGCCCCCGTGTACAGGTACCATGCTCCCCCCTATAGGAGCCCCCGTGTACAGGTACCATGCTCCCCCCTATAGGAGCCCCCGTGTACAGGTGCCATGCTCCCCCCTATAGGAGCCCCCGTGTACAGGTGCCATGCTCCCCCCTATAGGAGCCCCGTGTACAGGTGTCATGCCCCCCCCTATAGGAGCCCCGTGTACAGGTGCCATGCTCCCCCCTATAGGAGCCCCGTGTACAGGTGCCATGCTCCCCCCTATAGGAGCCCCGTGTACAGGTGCCATGCCCCCCCCCCTATAGGAGCCCCCGTGTACAGGTGCCATGCCCCCCCCTATAGGAGCCCCCGTGTACAGGTACCATGCTCCCCCCTATAGGAGCCCCCGTGTACAGGTACCATGCTCCCCCCCTATAGTAGCCCCCGTGTACAGGTACCATGCTCCCCCCCTATAGTAGCCCCCGTGTACAGGTACCATGCTCCCCCCTATAGGAGCCCCCTTGTACAGGTACCATGCTCCCCCCTATAGGAGCCCCCGTGTACAGGTGCCATGCTCCCCCCTATAGGAGCCCCCGTGTACAGGTACCATGCTCCCCCCTATAGGAGCCCCCGTGTACAGGTACCATGCTCCCCCCTATGGGAGCCCCTGTGTACAGGTACCATGCCCCCCCTATAGGAGCCCCCGTGTACAGGTACCATGCCCCCCCCTATAGGAGCCCCCGTGTACAGGTGCCATACTCCCCCCTATGGGAGCCCCCGTGTACAGGTACCATGCTCCCCCCTATGGGAGCCCCTGTGTACAGGTACCATGCCCCCCCTATAGGAGCCCCCGTGTACAGGTACCATGCTCCCCCCTATAGGAGCCCCCGTGTACAGGTACCATGCTCCCCCCTATGGGAGCCCCTGTGTACAGGTACCATGCCCCCCCTATAGGAGCCCCCGTGTACAGGTACCATGCCCCCCCCTATAGGAGCCCCCGTGTACAGGTACCATGCCCCCCCCTATAGGAGCCCCCGTGTACAGGTACCATGCTCCCCCCTATGGGAGCCCCTGTGTACAGGTACCATGCCCCCCCTATAGGAGCCCCCGTGTACAGGTACCATGCCCCCCCCTATAGGAGCCCCCATGTACAGGTACCATGCTTCCCCCTATAGGAGCCCCGTGTACAGGTACCATGTCCCCCCCTTATAGGAGCCCCCGGGTGCAGATACCATGCTTCCCCTGTAGGGGCCCCCAGGTACAGGTGCCATACTCCCCCCTGTAGGAGCCCCCGTGTACAGGTACCATGCTTCCCCCTATAGGAGCTCCCCCGGTACAAGTGCCCCCCCTTCCATGTGAACACACCTGGGGTGCAGGTACGTTTCACCCATAGAATTCCTCCAGTTCATGGGTACAATGACGCCCCCCCCCCCCCAAATACATATTAACCTATACATGATGTAAGAATTTGGAAAGTTGACCATGTAACTGAAAATGCTTCAGTCCTTATCCTATTGGTCACAGATGGCGTTTTTATGTTTTGTTATCTTCATCCAGCGTGTCAGCTGTGTGTTATCTGGGGGTTAATGTTCAACAACTCATGTAACACGTCATGTAACATTAGGGAGCAATAGAAAAATGACGCCTGTTCCCCAGGTGTAACTCTCCTGTACTTCTCAGCCAGGACAGGAGGAGGAGGCAATGTTGGTGTATGAGGCTCCACTTCCCTGCGGCAGACTGTGTAAGAGGTGACATGTGGATGGGCGACACCAGGAGCAGCTGACGGAGATCATATGGCCAGGTAACTAAAATACATACAAAATACATTTCAGATATGAAGAGAGTAGATATATCGCAAACGGGCAGAACTGGACAAAATGGAGTTGCTCATATGCCCATATTAATATAATAATATATATTTTTTTTTTTAATCCTGTAAAAGGTGGATCCATATTTCCGCCTTCCTTTACACTAGTGGCTGCAATCTCTGGTTGCTGGGTATAGTAGGTTGGAGGATACTACTCTAAGTAGTTAGTCCAGTGTTTCCCAATCAGTATGCATCCAGCTATTTCAAAACTACAAATCCCAGCATGCCCGGACAGCCTTCGGCTGTCCGGGCATGCTGAGAGTTGTAGTTTTGAAACAGCTGGAGGCGCACTGGTTGGGAAACACTAAGGCTACATTCACACTGCCGGTTGTCTCCGGCAGTGTGAAGCCCGTTATTTTAGCATCGAGAAAAGCTGTAGAAAAAAAAAATAGTGCTTGCACTGTCTTTTTCTCCTGCTTTTTAGAGATGAGCGAACTTACAATAAATTCGATTCGTCACAAACTTCTCGGCTCGGCAGTTGATAACTTATCCTGCATAAATTAGTTCAGCCTTCAGGTGCTCCGGTGGGCTGGAAAAGGGGGATACAGTCCTAGGAAAGAGTTTCCAAGGACTGTATCCACCTTTTCCAGCCCACCGGAGCACCGGAAAGCTGAACTAATTTATGCAGGAAAAGTCATCAACTGCCGAGCCGAGAAGTTCGCGACGAATCGAATTTACTGTAAGTTCACTCATCTCTACTGCTTTTCTCTCTGAAAATAAAGGCGCCCGACGGACCCCATTGACTATAATGGGGTCCATTGGGATCCGTTATTGCTTGTTATGACCTGTCTAAATTATGGCCGTCAAACTGCAAAAAAAAAAATTCGTTTGCCGGCCGTATTTGACGGGTCATACCGGCAGTGTGAAAGGGGCCTAAGTTACCGATAGATCTTTCCAATTTTCCTTTTTTGAGGTCAGGCAATAGACTTTTATTGAAATCAATGTTAAAGGAGGACTATGGTGCTTTTTTTAAAATTAACCCTCCGTGCCCGGGCTGCAAAATGAAACAAAATATTTAACTCACCTTCCTACGTCCCCCCTCCCCGTTGCTCCGATATCAGCATCCCGTTCATCGGTCCCTGTCGTCTTCCGCTTCCTGCGGGTCGGTGAGTCACGTTGCTCTCAGCGTATCACCAGCCGCCGCAGGACATTGCTGTGGCCGGTGATAAGCTGAGAGCAGAGTTGCTCACCGACCCGCAGGAAGTGGAAAAAGACAGGGACCGGAGAACGGGGGAACGTAGGCAGGTGAGTTAAAGTTTTTTGTTTCATTTTGCTGCCTGGGCACGGAGGGTTAATAAAAAAAAAAACAAAAAAAAAAAAACGCTATAGTACTCCTTAACAGTCTAATAAGTAAATATCCAAGAGCAGCTTTCCTGACACGTGAGCCACTAGGCTCCTGGAACTTCTCCAGCCCCAATAAATACTTTCTATTGTTTTCTGTAAGGGATTTCGCCCACTTTTTAGCTGATGGGGGGGGGGAAAAATACTCTGAACGTGGAGACTCGTCTCAGTCATTAACCCCTTAAGGACTCAACCCATTTTGGCCTTAAGGACTCAGACAATTTAATTTTTAAGTTTTCATTTTTTCCTCCTCGCCTTCTAAAAATCATAACTCTTTTATATTTTCATCCACAGACTAGTATGAGGGCTTGTTTTTTGCGCGACCAGTTGTCCTTTGTAATGACATCACTCATTATATCATAAAATGTATGGCGCAACCAAAAACACTATTTTTGTGGGGAAATTAAAACGAAAAACGCAATTTTGCTAATTTTGGAAGGTTTTGTTTTCACGCCGTACAATTAATGGTAAAAATGACGTGTGTTCTTTATTCTGAGGGTCAATACGATTAAAATGATACCCATTATTACGTACTTTTATATTATTGTTGCGCTTAAAAAAAATCACAAACTTTTTAACCAAATTAGTACGTTTATAATCCCTTTATTTTGATGACCTCTAACTTTTTTATTTTTCCGTATAAGTGGCGGTATGGGGGCTCATTTTTTGCGCCATGATCTGTACTTTTTTTTGATACCACATTTGCATATAAAAAACTTTTTAATACATTTTTTATAATTTTTTTTTTAATAAAATGTATTAAAGTAGGAATTTTGGACTTTTTTTTATTTTTTTTCGTTCACGCCGTTCACCGTACGGGATCATTAACATTTTATTTTAATAGTTCGGACATTTACGCACGCGGCGATACCAAATATGTCTATAAAAAATGTTTTTTACGCTTTTTGGGGGTAAAATAGGAAAAACGGACGTTTTACTTTTTTATTGGGGGAGGGGATTTTTCACTTTTTTTTTACTTTTACATTTTTTTACATTTTTTTTTTACACTTGAATAGTCCCCATAGGGGACTATTCATAGCAATACCATGATTGCTAATACTGATCTGTTCTATGTATAGGACATAGAACAGATCAGTATTATCGGTCATCTCCTGCTCTGGTCTGCTCGATCACAGACCAGAGCAGGAGACGCCGGGAGCCGGACGGAGGCAGGTGAGGGGACCTCCGTGCGGCGTTATGAATGATCGGATCCCCGCAGCAGCGCTGCGGGCGATCCGATCGTTCATTTAAATGGCGAACTGCCGCAGATGCCGGGATCTGTATTGATCCCGGCACCTGAGGGGTTAATGGCGGACGCCCGCGAGATCGCGGGCGTCGGCCATTGCCGGCGGGTCCCTGGCTGCGATCAGCGGTTATGCTTAGGACGTAAATGTATGTCCTTTTGCGTTAAGTACCACCTCACCAGGACGTACATTTACGTCCTGCGTCCTTAAGGGGTTAAAGTCATGCACTGTATCTATGTGTGTAGAGGATACATACAATGATCAACCATAACATTGAACCCAAAAAGTTGTGACCCACTGAGACACGGACTACACAAGCACTTTGAAGGTGTCCTGTGGTATTTGGCACCAAAACATTAGCAGCAGATCCTGTAAGTTATAAGGTGACCCCCTCCCACAGCTGCTCTGTCTGATTGAGATCTGGGAGTTTGGAGGCCAAGTGGCCACTTTGACTTTTTGTCATGTTCCTCATTCCTGAACAATGGGGGAGATTTATCAAAACCTGTCCAGAGGAAAAGTTGCTGAGTTGCCCATAGCAACCAATCAGATCGCTTCTTTCATTTTTAACAAGGTCTCTGCAAAATGAAAGAAGTGATCTGATTGGTTGCTATGGGCAACTGGGCAACTTTTCCTCTGGACAGGTTTTCATAAATCTCCCCCAATGTTTGCAGTGTGACCGGGACATTATCCTGGTGAGGCTGCTGCTATTAGGGAGTCCCTCTGCCCTGAATTTGGGGGTGGGGGGGGAAGGCTTGGTCTGTACAATAATTAGGTAAGTGGTAAGTCTCTCAGTAACATCCATATGATGCCAGGACCCAAGGTTGCCCATCACACTGTGTTCTTCCTGGAGTACACACTTGTGCCATCTCTTCCACAGGTAAGTATAGCACTTGGCCATCCACATGAAAGGATGACCGATCAGACCAGGCCACCTTTTTTCCATGGTCCAGTTATGATGCTCATGTGCCTATTGTAGATGCTTTTGACAGTCGATGGGTCCATATGTGCACTCTAATACATAACAATCTGTGATTCCCTTTCTATCATAGTCAGCAGTGACTTTTATCATTTGTGCCTAAGTAGCTCTTCCCTGAGGTCACACCACACAAGCTCGCCTTCACTTCCCACACACAACAATGAGTCTTGAGTGCTCGAGACCCTGGTTCTGGTTCACTGGTTGTCCTTCCTCGGACCATCATTTTTCTAACCACTATATAATGGGTACACCTCACAAGACCTGCTTTTCTAGAGATATATATGTAGATATTTTTTTATATGTGTATATAATACATACATATATCTCATATAAGGGAATAAACCACTCACATTTTATTAAATATTTTAGGTCACAAAACTGAAGAAATGACCCTCTGCTCCAATGTAAAGTAGTGAGTGCATGTCCTGTATAACAGTGTTTAATGTTGTGTCCCCTTAAAATAACCCAACACACGACTATTAATGTCTAAACCTTGGAGTGGAAATGTCCAAATTGGGCCAAATCAGCCTTTTTCCCTCCCCGGTGTTATGTTTCTTGTAAGGCTATGTTCACACGTGGCAATGTCCTCCCTGGAAAATTTCCAGCCGGACATTCCGTAGACAGAGAGCGGCAGCAGAACTTGCCGACGCCAGGACTGCTCAAAATGCGCTCCATAGATAATGCATTTTTGTGTGGATTCCTCAGAGAGAATACACAAGTCTGTTGTTTGGCTGCATTCACACCATGTTTTTGCAATACAGTTCCCGTATTAGGTTTTTGAGTAAAAAAAAAAAAATGAATTCCTCAAAACCTACTAAACTGTATCAATACGTGTGTACAAATTTTAACCAGTGTATGGTTAAAAACCATATACGGTTTGAAAAATGATATACGGTTGCATCCGTTTTTTAAGAAAGACATATACGTTTTTAACTTTTCACTCCATTATGAATAAAGTTTCACTTGTTTGATTGAAATTCCAAGAAAAAAACTGTGCAAAGTCAAAAACCGTATGGTGAAAACCGGATGGAACCGTACGCACATACGGTTCTATATGGTTACCATTGACTCCTATGTTAAAAAAAACTGTGGTTGGCTACAGTTTTGGGTACGGGGGAAAAAAAAAAACGTTCAAAACGGACACAACCGGATGCATCTTTTGGCATGCGGTTTTCAATGGAGAGTCAATGCATACGGTTTTCAATACGGTTCCATAAGGTTTTCAAATAGAACGTATATGGGAACTGTATTGCAAAAACGTGGTGTGAACCCAGCCTTTCTGTGGATGCCAGAATCAGCATTCAAAGTATCCAGTGCCAGAGGCAGCAAAACAACCCCAAAACATCATTGAACCTCCACCATATTTCACTGTAGGTACTGTGTTCTTTTCTTTGTAGGCCTCATTCCATTTTTGGTAAACAGTAGAATAATATGCTTTACCAAATAGCTCTATCTTGGTCTCATCTGTCCACAAGACGTTTTCCCAGAAGGATTTTGGCTTACTCAAGTTCATTTTGGCAAAATGTAGTCTTGCTTTTTTATGTCTCTGTTTCAGCAGTGGGGTCCTCCTGGGTCTCCTCCATAGTGGGGTCCTCCTGGGTCTCCTCCATAGTGGGATCCTCCTGGGTCTCCTGCCATAGAGTTTCATTTCATTTAAATGTTGATGGATAGTTCACGCTGACACTGATGCTCCCTGAGCCTGCAGGACAGTTAAAATATCTTTGGAACTTGTTTGGGGCTGCTTATCCACCATCCGGACTATCCTGACACCTTTCATATATTTTTCTCTTCTGTCCACGCCCAGGAAGATTAGCTACAGTGCCATTGGTTTCAAACTTCTTGATAATGTTGCTCACTGTGGACAAAGGCAAATCTAGATCTCTGGAGATGGACTTGTAACCTTGAGATTGTTGATATTTTTCCACAATTTTGGTTCTCAAGTCCTCAGACAGTTCTCTTCTCCTCTTTCTGTTGTTCATGCTTAGTGTGGCGCACACACAGACACACAATGCAAAGACTAAGTGAACTTCTCTCCTTTTTATCTGCTTTCAGGTGTGATTTTTATATTGCCCACACCTGTTACTTGCCCTGGGTGAGTTTAAAGTCGCATCACATGCTTGAAACAATGTTATTTATCCACAATTTTGAAAGGGTGCCAATAATTTTGTCCAGACCATTTTTGGAGTTTGGTGACATTATGTCCAATTTGCTTTTTTTCCTTCCTTTTTTTGTTTAGTTCCAATACACACAAAGGGAATAAACATGTGTATAGCAAAACATGTGTTACTGCAATCCTTTTCTGTGAGAAATACTTCATTTTCAAGACAAATTTCTGGGATGCCAACATTTACGACCATGACTATATAATGTGAGGGGTGGACTCACTTATGGGAGATACTGTATGTGTGTGTGTGTGTGTGTGTGTGTGTATGTATGTGTATATATATATATATATATATATATATATATATATATATATCTCTATCCAAAAAGTATTGCGGCATCACTCATCCTGGGTGTAGTTGGTGCCGGTGTCCTGAACTCCTTGATATAAGTCCTTTTAGATGGAACAACTGCAATGACGCAGCACTCAGAAGATCCAAAGCAACGTTTCCGCTCCTATGGAGCCATTTTCAAGCAGACAGAAATAAATTCACATATTCGTTATATATGTATGTGTGTATTTATGTATATCATTTGTGTGTGTATATATATATATATATATATATATATATATATATATATATATATATATATACACATACACATACACATACACATACACACACACACACACACACACACACACACACTCGTGTTTTTCAGTGCACCTCAGTAATAAGAATGTGTCACTTGTAATATGTAGTAAAGCGATTACAATAATTCTTGGGTTTTGCTAATTAGAATTTTCCGTCTCTTTCAGGATTCGTTTCTCTTGCTTGTTCCCCGTGTCCTGGCACTGCAGCCTGCCCTCGGTCACACAGTTTTCCCGGCAGCGAGTTATCCTTTTGGTGATTTTTGTTTTAATCCTCCTGCTTATTCTGTTGGCTGTTGTAGACCCGAATATCTGGAGCGGCCAGGCTGCCCGTGATCGGCAATTCAGGAGGTTGGTAAAATCTTTTGATATTATACGTGTCCGTCAATTATAAGGAATTTGTTTTACTTTGGGGCTTTTTACATGCCGTAATGTAAATGGAAATTCCTCAATATATTATTACTGGAATAGCGCCCCCTTCCCCAACTGCAGGAGAAGTTTAGATTCCCAGTGGATTTTGGGTTAACGGGATAGGGACAAATAAGCTAAAGACAGTAGGATGTTTTTAGATCAGTCTGCAGCTTGCAGCTAGACATGTATAAAGGGTCAATGTGATGTTTAGACTTCACTGATAACAATAGATAGATAGGTTAGGTGGAAAACACTTTTATTTATTTTTAATTCTTTTTGTAAATCAACTGATGCCAGAAAGTTTAACAGATTTGTAAATTACTTCTATTAAAAAATCTTTATCCTTCCAGTACTTATTAGCTGCTGTATACTACAGAGAAGGCTGTTATCTTTTTAAATTTCTTTCTTTTTTTCTGTCCACAGTGCTCTCTGCTGACACCTCTGTCCGTATCAGGAACTGTCCAGAACAGGAGCAAATCCCCATAGCAAACCTATGCTGCTCAGGACAGTTCCTGACACAGACAGAGGTGTCAGCAGAGAGCACTGTTGACAGAAAAATAAAAATCCACAAACAAAAGAACTTTCTCTGTAATATACAGCCACTAATAAGTGCTGGAAGGATAAAGATTTTTTTAATAGAAGTAATTTACAAATCTATTATAAAATTACATAGCATAGAATACATTATAATATAAATATATAATAGTATACAATCAATATAAAAGCCATACGTCTGTGGCTATTCCAGTCTGTAAGAATAAAATAGTGGCGCACGTGTCTTTTGAATAGAAACGAATATGTAAAGTGCAGAATTGTACTGTTCAATGCGCTGTTTGTAGAATGAGTGGTCTCCATTGGCAACAATGTAACATTTATTGCATGGTAACAATGTAGCAATGTCTGGTATACTAGCAGTGTTAGCAATGTTAAGTATACCTGCAGTACTGAAGAGCTGAAGGATAGATCTCCGCTTAGAGACTCGGCCGTCTCTTATGGATAGCGGTGATAGTGGGCTTCAATGATGGGGACTGCAGCGCTTCAATAAATTTCTCCAAATCGCGTAGAATTAGCGGAGAGAATGTTCAAATTCACGGTCCTATTATGTTTGGCATATGCTGATAGAGACTCAGCCGTCTCAGAAGTTACAGCAGTAATGAAATATCCAGTTTTTTTTGTGGCTGTACAGGTAATCCCCAATGCGGTCAGAGGGTATGTGGCGTCCTCGTGGCCGTGGCAATGCGCATAAGTACCTGGGGCTTAGCGGATGCTGTGTATAAGCGCAATAGCTGTATTCCAATATAGAGGCTGGATATATGTGGCGTTAACCCAAAAAAGAGAAAAACCAACCTACTGTAAAAAGTAGGTGGGAGTGCACTAACTAAATAGGAACGCCGAAAACGTGTACCAAACAGTGCACACAAAAACATGAAATATTATAAATCCATATACTTTATTAAATTCACAAAGATAAAAATATACATAGAAAAGTGCAGAATGCATAAAAAAGGCACTGAATCACCATGGAAAGGCAGGTATAAGTCATAAAGCAGAGTGATCACATAAATAAATGGCAGTAAGGGTTATGAATGCAAGGGAACCTCAGTATGAGACTATGACGAACATAAGTCAATTGGAAGAAAACAGAGCCCAATGCCTAATCAAGAATGCCAGACCATACCTACCAACCCCAACGATCGTTTCGCTTCTAAAGTGCTTCCTCAGGGAGTGCTCCTCTGCAATGCTGGAATGAACTAAAATCCCATAGATCATTCTTAGGTCAGTGGGGTCTGATTGGAGGTGCTAGGGCATTCTGGTATTTTTAGGCTATTTTCACATGCCGGAATGTCCCAACGGAGAATTTCCGTGCGAACATTCCAGACACTGCGGGGCGCTTGCATAATATGGCTGCGCTAGGACTGCATGGAAATGTGCCGTCCCGCGTTCATTCTTTGTGTGGACATGGAAAATGGAATTTCCGTGCGAGGAAACATCTGGCACAGAAATTCTACTGCACAGCTAAGCGGAATCCTGTTGAATTCAATTGGACTCTGCTGCAGCTGAATTCCCGTGCTGAATTCCAACGCGGAATCCGGCACAGACATTCCGATGTGGGAACATGGCCTAACTCTGTCTTATTCACACATACCAGACACATCCAAAATATCCAACAATCCACAGAAGACTGACAGTCGGCACTACTGACCCCAATTAGCCGATCCTCTCCCGGGGGTATTCTTTACACCGGGAAGTCCCAACACGAAATATGATCCAAGATAATGTGATGCTCAGTTGCCAGCAGACAAAACAGTCACAAGATAAAACCTTCAGATCAAAGAATCCAAAGGAACTCACAGTATAGATGCAAATAGTGGGAGCATATGTGTAAAAGGGAACAGAAAAAGAAAGGCGCTCTCTAAGTTTCCCAATTAATAAAGCAAAAGAGTATATTGAGAACACGGGTGAGATTGCTCACTCACCTTTCAGTGTTGCGCAGCAGGCACAACACTGTGAAGCACATGTATGAGTATGTATACTCAAAAACGGTCATTGCAGCAGCCTTGTGTCCTGGTCCCGAACATCAGTGATGGCGGTCGTGCAGATTCAAGTAATGGAGAGGTATGGCCCTTTCCCTGGTGGGGATCGCACAGCGGCGCTAGCAGGAGGCTTTCTGTCAATTATGCACAGGAGCAGCAGTGATAAAAACCAAGCAGGTTTATTGGTGTGCATAAAATAAAATGAAAAAACAGGTACAGATGCAGAGACAACGCGTTTCGCAAGGATCCCCTTGCTTCGTCAGGTCAGGGGGGTCATAGGAGTGGGGAGATTTAAATATACACAGCGCGCGGGAAACTTAACAGGGCGGGGGTGACGTCACAGATGCATCTCAACACATCCGCATTGCAACAATGGGTTAAAAACATATATATTTGTCAATTTACAATAAATATGGTGACAGTAAGAGAGTGTTCTTATATTCCCTTCCTTGTTGAAATAGAATTCTTAGCACTATTATTCGTTCAGCTGTACACCTCCGAGCATCGGAGCTGAGGGAATAATAGTGCTAACAATTCTATTTCAAGAAAGGGAATATAATAACACTCTCTTACTGTCACCATATTTATTGTAAACTTTGACAAATATGTTTTTAACCCATTGTTGCAATGTGCATGTGTTGAGATGTATCTGTGACGTCACCCTCGTCCTGTTAAGTTTCCCGCGCGCTGTGTATATTTAAATCTCCCCACTCCTATGACCCCCCCAGACCTGACTAAGCAAGGGGATCCTTGCGAAACGCGTTGTCTCTGCATCTGTACCTGTATTTTATTTTATGCAAACCAATAAACCTGCTTGGTTTTTATCACTGCTGCTCCTGTGCATAATTGACAGACAGCCTCCTGCTAGTGCCGCTGTGCGATCCCCACCAGGGAAAGGGGCATACCTCTCCATTACTTGTAGATGCAAATAGTGTCACATTTATTATACTCACATCAGGGACGACAAATGAAAATCAAGGGAGGGAGCAGACAGATCGGAACAATGTCCGTTTCGCGGCACACTAGCCACTTCTACTGGTTCCTGAAACCAGTAGAAGTGGCCGGTGTGCGGAGAAACGACTGCTGTTCCGATCTCTTCTCCCTCCCTTGATTTTTGTTTGTCGTCCCTGCTGTGAGTATAATAAATGTGACACTATTTGCATCTATACTGTGAGTGCCGTTGGATTCTTTGATCTGAAGGATTTACACAGCCAAAATACACTGCTCCAAAAAAATAAAGGGAACACTAAGATAACACATTCTAGATCTGAATGAATGAACTAATCGTATGAAATACTTTACAGATGAGCGAACTTACAGTGATTCGATTCGTCATGAACTTCATGGCTCGGCAGTTGCTGACTTTATCCTGCATAAATTAGTTCAGCTTTCAGGTGCTCCGGTGGGCTGGAAAAGGTGGATACAGTCCTAGGAAAGAGTCTCCAGCCCACCGGAGCACCTGAAAGCTGAACTAATTTATGCAGGATAAAGTCAGCAACCGCCAAATGGAATCACTGTAAGTTCGCTCACCTCTAAAATACTTTCGTCTTTACATAGTTGAATGTGCTGACAACAAAATCACACAAAAATTATCAATGGAAATCAGACTTATCAACCCATGGAGGTCTGGATATGGAGTCACTCAAAATCAAAGAGAAAACCACACTACAGGCCGATCCAACTTTATGTAATGTCCTTAAAACAAGTCAAAATGAGGCTCAGTAGTGTGTGTGTGGCCTCCACGTGCCCGTATGACCTCCCTACAACGCCTGGGCATGCTCCTGATGAGGTGGCGGATGGTCTCCTGAGGGATGTCCTCCCAGACCTGGACTAAAGCATCCGCCAACTCCCGGACAGTCTGTGGTGCAACGTGGTGTTGGTGGATGGAGCGAGACATGATGTCCCAGATGTGCTCAATCAGATTCAGGTCTGGGGAATGGGCGGACCAGTCCTTAGCATCATTGCCTTCCTCTTGCAGGAACTGCTGACACACCCCAGCCACATGAGGTCTAGCATTGTCTTGCATTAGGAGGAACCCAGGGCCGACTGCACCAGCATATGGTCTCACAAGGGGTCTGAGGATCTAATCTCGGTACCTAATGGCAGCCAGACTACCTCTGGCAAGCCCATGGAGGGCTTTGCGGGACCCCCAAAAGAAATACCACCCCACACAATTACTGACCCACTGCCAAAACCAGTCATGCTGGAGGATGTTGCAGGCAGCAGAACGTTCTCCACAGCATCTCCAGGCTCTGTCACGTCTGTCACATGTGAGAACTTGCTTTCATCTGTGAAGAGCACGGGGAGTCAGTGGCGAATTTGCCAATCTTGGTGTTCTCTGGCAAATGCCAAACGTCCTGCAAGGTGTTGGGCAGTAAGCACAACCCCCACCTGTGGATGTCGGGCCCTCATACCACCGTCATGGAGTCTGTTTCTGACAGTTTTAGTGGACACATGCACATTTGTGGCCTGCTGGAGGTCATTTTGCAGGGCTCCGACAGGGCTCCTCCTGCTCCTTCTTGCACAAAGGCGGAGGCAGCGGTCCTGCTGCTCGGTTGTTGCCCTCCTACGGCTTCCTCCACGTCTCCTGATGTACTGGCCTGTCTCCTGGTAGCACCTCCATGCTCTGGACACTACGCTGACAGACACAGCAAACCTTCTTTCCACAGCTTGCATTGATGTGTCATCCTCGAGGAGCTGCACTACCTGAGCCACTTCTGTGGGTTGTAGACTCCATCTCATGCTACCACTAGAGTGAAAGCACCGCCAGCATTCAAAAGTGACCAAAACATCAGCCAGGAATCATAGGAACTGAGAGGTGGTCTGTGGTCACCACCTGCAGAACCACTCCTTTATTGGGGGGGTGTCTTGCAAATTGCCTATAATTTCCACCTGTTGTCTGTTCCATTTGCACAACAGCATGTGACATTGATTGTCAATCAGTGTTGCTTCCTGAGTGGACAGTGTGATTTCACAGAAGTGTCATTGACTTGGAGTTACATTGTGTTGTTTAAGTGTTCCCTTTATTTTTTGGAGCAGTGTATATTAGGTCATACCTGGTAAAAACAATGATGCAACGCTTAGAAGAGGATAGGTAATCGGTATAACCATCCCAGAATACTCCCTTTTTAAAGGAGCTTTTGGAAGGTCGAATGACCCCACCCATTCCTTTAATCTCCCCTTTATATGTTATGATTGTGTTATGATTGTATTGTAGCCCAATATGTTGCGGTGCTGTTACATACCTCCGCGCCGTCCTATGTATAATGAGCGGCGTCCAGGAGGCGTCCTGCCAGGTGTCGCTGTTCCCACCACCTCCTCACAGCTGTCTCCAGGGTCAGACGTGGCTCTGAAGTCCCATATGTTGAGCTCCTTGAGACTCCTTTAAGTGATTCCCAGCTCAGCAGCTGCTGTTTTGGGGGCTCGGAAAATATTGCCGATGATTAAAGCCTTCTTGGTAATGACTTTGTCGGACCGTCGTCTCATTAGACTTCTTTCCTCCTTTTTTGTCGAAGATAATTTGGTGAAAAACATAATCCGGGTCATATCCTGGTACAGACATCAAAGGGCGACACAATGCAATGGAATCTAGTGAAGATTAGGATTGTGATCATTGTGCACCTGTCGCTGGGGATGATCTGCTTTATAGGAGGGAAGTCGGCACTCGTAGCTCTAGTGCATGCAAGTTTAATGAGATTTTTCCATATTGACGGCTGATCACCTAACCAAGGGAGAGGTGTTAAAGGGGTATTCCAGGAAAAAAGTTTTTTTTGGCTCCAGAAAGTTAAACAGATTTGTAAATTACGTCTATTAAAAAATCTTAATCCTTTCAATAAATATCAGCTGCTGAAGTTGAGTTGTTGTTGTTTTCTGTCTGGCAACAGTGCTCTCTGCTGACATCTCTGTTTGTCTCGGGAACTGCACAGAGTAGGAGAGGTTTGCTATGGGGGATTTACTTCTAAACTGGGCGGTTCCCGAGACGCGTGTCATCAGAGAGCACTTAGACAGAAAAGAACAACTCCACTTCAGCAGCTCATAAGTACTGAAAGAATTAAGATTTTTTTTTAAATAGAAGTAATTTGCAAATCTGTTTAACTTTCTGGAGCCAGTATATATATATATATATATATATATATATATATATATATATATATATATATATATATATATAATTTTCCCTGGATAACTCCTTTAAGTGTCTGGGGTACAACCACTGGGATCCCCACCAATCAGCAGTCTCATAGTTTGATGTGGCAGTTCGTGTACTCGACGGTGGTCCCAACGGTTGGATCTCCACTTATCAGACTTTTATCAAGTAGGATGGGCCGGTGCTTCCCAACCAGGGTAACTCCCGCTGTTGGAAAACTACAACTCCCAGCATGCGCGGACAGCCAAAGGCTGTCCGCGCATGCTGGGAGTTGTAGTTTTCCAACAGCGGGAGGCACCCTTATCAGGAAACACTGGGATAGGCAATAAGGATGTCATTAGATCCAATTGGGGTACATGTCCTGGTGGATCCTCTACTTTGACCCCTTGATATTTGCATGGAGAGTGGCTGTGGCAGCTTCAGCTTTTGGGAGACTTGATGTATCCATTTATTAGATGTTCACTAAGCCATGCAATTGGACGCCATATTAGGCTGGGTTCACACCACGTTTTTGCAATACAGTTCCCGTATACATTTCCAATTTGAAAACCGTACGGAATCGTATTGAAAACCGTATGCATTGACTCTCCATTGAAAACCGTATGCCAAAAGATGCATCAGGTTGTGTCCGTTTTGCATCCTGTACAGTTTTGTCAGTTTTTTTTTTTTTTTTCCTCCCCATACCCAAAACGGTAGCCTACGGGTGAAAAACCGTATTGAAACAAAACGTATACGTTTTTTTTTTTAACATGGGAGTCAATGGGAACTATACAGAACTGTGTGCGTACGGTTCCATCCGGTTTTCACCATACGGTTTTTGACTTTGAACAGATTTTTTTTCTTGGAATTTCAATCAAACAAGTGAAACTTTATTCATAATGGAGTGAAAAGTTTACAAACGTATACGTTTTTTCCTTTAAAAAAACGGATGCAACCGGACATCATTTTTCAAACCGTATATGGTTTTTAACTGTATAGGGGTTGGAATTTGTACACACGTTTTGATACAGTTTAATCAGGTTTTGAGGAATCCGTTTTACATCAAAAACCTGATACGGGAACTGTATTGCAAAAACATGGTGTGACTGTACCCTAACATAGTATATATGGTTGAAAAAAAAAGACATACGTCCATCATTTTTTCTACAGAAGGTCGTAATCTGAAATAGATGACACAGATTGGCATCCTATAGGAATACATAATCTTTGGAAGTAACTATAAAGCAGAAAGAGCTAAACAGATTGATGAGATATATATATATATGTGTGTGTGTGTGTGTATGTATAATCAACCTCTTTGTGGTAAAAAAAAATTCAGTATAATTTATTTATTAAGGGACATATCCCCCTATCCAGGGGATAAGTGTCTCCTGCACGGCGCCCCGGCTTTCCCCAGGAATGGAGCGTGTTGGCCCCTGCACGAAGCGCTGTCTGGCGCCCCCCATCTATATATCTCTATGGGAGAGCTGAAGATACCCGTGCGCTGTATCTCCTGCTCTCCAATAGGGATGCATGAAGGGGCATGCGGGGGGACGGGGCATTATCGGATTATTGGCAAGGTAATTGCTGATACCGATAACGTCCAAAATCGTGAATATCGGCCAAACCGATAATCGGTCGATCCCTACGGTCCAGAGTAGGAGCAAATCGCCATAGAAAACCTTTCTTGCTCCGAACAGTTCCTAAAATGGAAAGAGGTGTCGGCAGAGAGCACTGTGGTCGTGACAGAGAGGAAATTCAAACAGAAAAAGAACTTCCTATGGATCATAACAGCAGCTGATAAGTACTGGAAGGATTAAGATTTTTTAATAGAAGTAATTTACAAATCTGTTTAACTTTCTGGCACCAGTGGATTTAAAAAATAAATAAATAAATAAAAAAACATTTCCACCGGAGTACCCCTTTTAATAGGATTGACTAACTCCTTATAGTGGGGTAATGCATTGCAGCAAGTAGGTGGCTTGTGCAAAACCACCATAGCAGGTTGCCTCCAGCTGTTGTGAAACTACAACTCCCAGCATGTCAGGAGTTGTAGATTTCTAACACCTTCTCCACCTTTGTCATCACCGGGCTGCACCGTTCACATGCTTAAAATTTCCACCAAAACAAAATATCATTATGTCTGAATCTATTACAAGTGTCAGCTGCCTCAAGACACAACCCAAACACTTGCGGGTCATCATAGGGAGGCGGATTAAAGGCTAAGATGTTAGACAGTACTTTGACCAGGCTATAGGGGCCCGGCTATCATCGGCCTTTCCAGACGTGTTAATACTCTCATTAACCCACAAAGGAGCCCTAATAATGTGCGCATCCAACAAAGGGATTAGGAAAGCTTCTCCAGCCTTAAAGACCACCGCAAAGGAAGCCAAGACATGATGTAACCACAGATCATGTAACCTAAGACCGAGAAGTGACAAGCACCATCAAACACCAGCTGGGGCCCCGGTATAATGCTGTCAGAAGACCCATCGCTTATCTGGGCTTCTGTGTGATTTTTCCGCTTGCAGGAACAAGTTCTGTTACAGCCTAACCTGATTTGAGGTTTTACTTACCAGATACCACGCGGATCAGTCGATTTCGCTCTGGTCACCCTGGAATGCTTGTACGATGGGTTTCAGTACCTGGCCCGGCTGCTATTGCCGGTCCCCAGACGGCGGCGTTATTACTGGTAGGGAACATGATGCTCCTGTGGCGTCCTAACCGCGTTATGTTTATCCTATTGGGCATTGTAGTCTATTATCTCTCCGCCGTGACCTGGTTAACCGGTGGCTCCATTTAAATTTTTTTTTTTGCTCCGTAAGCAAAACCCGTCGTCCCTGTTTGCAGCGCGATGATTTCATATAACAGATGAGGCTGTCGCTGCAGACAGACACGCCGTACATGTAAGCAGAATATAATCTCTCCTATTAGGATCCTCAGCGGAGCGTTTGAGTCTTCATGAATGTTTTTTCCTGTGCATTAGGCCCATTAGCCGATCCATACGACCTGCTCCCAGGTGGAATCGGATTAGTTGGAACTTCTAATAGTCAGTTCTTTTAGTGTAATATTGCCAACCAAGGTGCCTCCAGCTGTTGCAAAACTACAACTCCCAACAAGCCCGGACAGCCTTCGGCTGTCCGGGCTTGTTGGGAGTTGTAGTTTTGCAACAGCTGGAGGCATCTTGGTTGGAAAACACTGCCATATCGCCTTGTTTGGCTTTAGCAGTCAATAAAGTAATAGAAAAAAAAAAAAATGTGCAGCACTACTTTGCATCTCCACCGTAATACAGTGGTCCCGCAACATACGATGGTAATCCGTTCC